>NC_134497.1:30396729-30696729 GCF_040206685.1 Ascaphus truei | reverse complement strand
CCTGCAGTGCCTAACAAAACCTTACCCCGTTCTGGTTCTGGCTTAAGGTGCCCTCCACCCACTCGGTGCCCTAAGTACAGTACCTCTGCCATACTCACTACACATTTTGTAGGCTTCAGCGTCAGCCCTACATCCCTGATCCTCTGCAGCACTGCAGCTACAGAAACTAAATGTAAGTCCCACGACTTACTAACCCCTGCCATGTTGTCCACGTATGCCCTTACAAATCTGTGTGTCCCTCCCAGTACCCTCTCTACACTCTCTGTAACCTCTGCTGCTACCTGATAGGCATACTTAGGTCTCTGATCACCAGTCTCCACTGGATGATCCGGGCTATGTGCTCTGCCCAGCTCATCTGGGAGCAGAACCCTATGCTGTCCTAGCATAACCCTCGCTTGCACATGCTGCTGTGCACTGCACTGGGGTCCTATCACTACCTGCTGCACTATGCCCCCCTTGCCTTGATTCTCCTAGGAAGTTAGGCAGAGCATCGCTCGCCGGGTCCCCCATCAGTGTGCTACAAATAGCCAGCACTGATGCCACACTCTGCTTGAACTACTCCTTACACATGTTAACACAATAAGTCCTATTTCTCTCTGTCTCACCATCTTCCTGCACCACATTTTCCTGAAAACGGGTATCGTCCAGACCAGACAGCTTATAATTTGTTCTGTGGAGTGGGCTGCAGAACAAGTCCCTGCTGACCTGGAATGAATGAGCTGCTAGGGGCATTGTAATCACACCAAGTCTGCTGCTTGGTCTGAATCTCCCTGTGATCAGCCTGTGCCAACCTCATAAGCATTTCTAACTGGTCTCCGAGAGTTTAAAACCAGAGACAGAACATAAAACACAGACAAAGCTCAGTTTTAGCACATCTAGTGAAACTCATACACGGTACAGTGCCTAAATATATATGTATAAATATCTATTAAGTAAAATGGTCTTTTAGTTTGACATTTTTGGCCAAAATTGTTGTAAGCCCCTGAGCCAACTTCACAGCAGACCACAATTCAGGGGTCCCTAACGCTAATATAAATTCTTAATAACCTGTGTAATAACAGGAAGAATGATTTATAGTAAATCTGTCAATATTAGTTGCAAAGTTCTAAGTCTGATTGAAGCCTTTATTAACCTGTACATTACCAGGAAAAGCACTCTGTATTAGAGTAGTCACAACCATCCAGCAAGCAAACAAGTTCCCCTGTGTGGAAGATGCTATGGAGTGAGCCCTTAACCATTTACATGTGGGAGGGGGTGAACTTAAATTAAGTAGGAGGTTGCCAACCTCCAATCAGCCAGGACTAGCTGGGTGCAAACTGGTGCAAACTGTTGTCTCTCTGTCCCTGCTGCTGGTTCCTGTGGGTCAAGCACAGATCTCTCTGTGGATGTCCCTCTGTGGGTTGATTCCACGGCTGGACTTGTCTCCTCTGTGTGCTAGCCGCACACGGGCCACCGGCCTCGAAGCTTGAGAATGTTGCCCCTGATGGGGTACCCTGGACCTTCCCTGGTCCTGACAGATTGGGTTTGACTGACCAATCTGGTGGGACTGAGAGCACCCCCTCCCCGGGATAACCTCTGCAACTTTGGGTGCACTTCCAATGACTGCAGACTGTAGAATCCTTTGAGGTGTGCTTTTGGCTGCCCTGGCCAGTGTGGCCAAGTCCTGGGCAGTCCCCACAGGGTGAGCAGAGCGGAAATTCCTGGCGTAGAGAGACCGCTAGCCATTGGGGCTACCGCGGTTGCACTCTCTATCACAGGCCCCCCAACAGTGTCCATGTGGTGACCCGCTCCCTCCCCTTGTTCTTTCATGCTAACTATGGCTGAATCAACCTCCTGCACCCTGGCTGTCCTGGTGGGCTCTGCAACTGCGAGAAATGCTCCGTTTTTCAAAGCCTCTTAAGTATATATCTCTGTACCTCAGCGTTAGCTTCTCGCTCCTTTTCCAATTGCTCCCGCAGGACATCATAATCATGTTTGGAGTGCAGAAATGAAGGCCTCTTTATCCTGGATCAAGGATTCAGCTTCCCTTCGCTCCTCCTTTTTCTTTGCCTCTGTTCCCATAACGATTCCGCCCATCACTACAGTCTGCAGCACATCTCGGCGTCTTTCTGACGCACCTTGTCCTGATATCGCAGGCTCAAGTGGATCGGTCACTTCTTCTGTGACTTGAGAAATACTTTTCTTTTTCTTCTTTCTCTTTACTTTAGTAGCCCTGAGAGATCAGTAATACTGGGCACACACTCACTGTTATCAGCTTCCACATCTTGCTTGTGCTCACAACGCGTTGCTTGCTTTTGCAGCTGTGGTAGACAGTATTCCTTGTGCTGCTCCTGCTGCCACTGTTTATATTTGAGAATTTGGGGACACACTTCTCCCGGGTGACCTGGTTTATGACAGGGCCAGCATACCGAATCCTTTAGAAAGTCACCTGGTTTCCTTCTAGCCGGCACAGCTCCAAATTCCTGGTCACTGACTTAAAGGTTATGGGGTCCTGCGCTTTGGATGCTGGTCACTTCGGCAGCTTTAATCTGCGGGTACGGCTCTCTTCCCGGGGCCACATATGAGTAGTTATCATCATTCTCATATGGTCTGAAGGGACACTGTTTTGTATGATTACGTACATTGCAAAATTGACATTTGACGTCGGCCATTTTAAAAACCCGTTTTTTTTCTTTCACACCTGACGGGGCAGACTTTATACAACACACGTGAGTTGTACGTGCTTTACAATGTGTGAACCTTCTTGGTTCTTCTTAGGGTAACATCTTTGCAAAAATCCATTTTCACTTTCTTTCATAACCGATAGGGCAAACTTGACACTCAGCAATTTGCTTATATGCATTTGGTTTACACAGCACAGCAATCCTTTCATACTCGACGGGGCAAATTTTACACTCAGTTCCTGCTAGCTGCAATTTCACTTGCTTCAGCAAAATAAAAATGTTGTTTTGGTTTTCTGCTTGGGTTCATGAACTTAACACATCTTCATCTACTAACCCCCGGAGTCGTAGCATCCCACGTGTCGCAGGACGGCCTCGAGGCTTGGTTAGTAAGACGCTAAGACACTGTGTAAAGCTTAACTGTAGTGGTTTATTTGCCACAAAACAAATAAACATCAGATGCACTGTCCCTTTCAGAAAACCAAATAATAAAATCTGTAATTGTAGCTCCAACAGCTGTGTCCAGCTCGTAGCAGTATTTATCCTGGGTTGGGGTCCCAGCAGCAGAGCTTCTTGCAGAGATGGGGAACAGAACAGCCAGGGTCTTTCCCTCCTGGGGAAAAACTAACTCAGCTTGTGTACGCCACTTCCTGCTTTTTAAACATGCAGACTTTCAGGTGTCCATCCTGCTTAATTAGCTGCAGGTGCATGTAGCCTCTCCAGGAGGAGTTTAACGGCTTGTATGCTGGAAGCACACACATGTTCCTCACTCCAGCATACTGAGTTAGTGACTCTGTCACACCCCTACCTCCCGAATACATATAAAATATACCCCCACCTCCCCAATACATATAAAATACACCCCCACCTCCTTAATACATATAAACACTTGTCGACAAATCCGGTCGCCCGATCGCCCTTGGCGACCGAATTCTGGCCGCTGGCGATCCGTGCTGGGGTTATGTTAATTCCCCTGATCGCGCCAGGTAAAAAAAAAAACATTTTAAAATAAATAAATAAAAAATCCCCCTCCCTGATTGGGCTGACGCGGGGAAGAGGGCCGGCTGGAAGCTCCGGGTCAGGCGCTTTGGCGCTCCCCCTTTCCTGCCGCCGATCCCCACCCCCCCTGCCTCCGATCCACCCCCCCCCTGCCTCCTCCGATCCACCCCCCCTCTGCCTCTGATCCACACACCCCCCCCTGCCTCCGATCCACACACCCCCCCCTGCCTCCGATCCACCCCCCCCTCTGCCTCCGATCCACACCCCCCCCCTGCCTCCGATCCACACCCCCCTCTGCCTCCGATCCACACCCCCCTTCTGCCTCCGATCCACACCCCCCTCCCTGCCTCCGATCCACACCCCTCTCCCTGCCTCCGATCCACACCCCCCTCCCTGCCTCCGATCCACACCCCCCTCCCTGCCTCCGATCCACACCCCCCTCCCTGCCTCCGATCCACACCCCCCTCCCTGCCTCCGATCCACACCCCCCTCCCTGCCTCCGATCCACACCCCCCTCCCTGCCTCCGATCCACACCCCCCCTCCCTGCCTCCGATCCACACCCCCTCCCTGCCTCCGATCCACACCTCCTTCCTGCCTCCGATCCACACCCACCTCCCTGCCTCCGATCCACACCCCCCTCCCTGCCTCCGATCCACACCTCCTTCCTGCCTCCGATCCACACCCCCCTCCCTGCCTCCGATCCACATCCCCCTCCCTGCCTCCGATCCACACCCCCCTCCCTGCCTCCGATCCACACCCCCCTCCCTGCCTCCGATCCACAACCCCCTCCCTGCCTCCGATCCACAACCCCCTCCCTGCCTCCGATCCACACCTCCTTCCTGCCTCCGATCCACACCTCCTTCCTGCCTCCGATCCACACCCCCTTCCTGTCTCTGACACACACCCCCTTCCTGCCTCTGATCCACACCCCCTTCCTGCCTCTGATCCACACCCCCTTCCTGCCTCCGATCCACACACGCCCCCTGCCTCCGATCCACCCCCCACCCCTGCTTCCGATCCACGCTTGCTGCCCGGGGCGGGAGGTGCAAGGTAGGGGGGGTGCAAGGTAGGGGGGGTGCAAGCGCGGGGGGGTCAGGCGCTTCCCCTCCCCGGGGAAAAAGGGCCAGCTGCCAGCTTTGAGTCCACGGTCCCCATGGCTGCGGCCCGGTTGGGAGGCGCGCACGTGAGGGGCAAACTTGTCGGGTGCGTGCTGGTTGCCCTGGCGGGTTTGGTGAGGGGGGGATGGGGCACGGCAGCGGTGGCGCGCACAGGGCTTCACTCGATCGGGTGGTGGGTGTTATGTGGCCATGCGGCAGGCGCTCGCCACCTCCTCGGTTACCGCTGCGGCTCCCCACCCTCCCCGATTACTGCTGACGCCCGCTACGGCTGTGCGCATACCTGTCCTAGAGGTGCGGAGACCCCGGCGCGCACATACCTGTCCTAGAGGTGTGGAGAGCCCGGTGTGTGCATACCTGTCCTAGAGGTGCGGAGACCCCGGTGTGTGCGGAGATCCCGGCGTGCGCATACCTGTCCTAGAGCAGTGAACGTGCCCCTGAGGAAGGGGCCATAATCCAACCCCCCGATCGACGTCACGCACCGACGTCGCGAGTCAGCTGACGCGGAAGCTGAACGGTTGCTGATCGGGACAACGAGGAGGGCTGTGCATCAACGCATCGAAAGAAGCGGAAAACGTCCAGGCACCCCTGTTCCTGCGGTTGTTATTTACACCGAGATGCTTATACCAATTTTTATTCTGTGAGTTTTTATAACCGTTTTAATTTTCCATAAATCTGACAATATTACCCTATGGGCCTTGCGCTTTTTCAGTCAGTCACCCACCCAGTCAGTCACCCATCCAGTCAGTCACCCATCCAGTCAGTCACCCATCCAGTCAGTCACCCATCCAGTCAGTCACCCATCCAGTCAGTCACCCATCCAGTCAGTCAGTCAGTCACCCATCCAGTCAGTCAGTCAGTCACCCACCCAGTCAGTCAGTCACCCATCCAGTCAGTCAGTCAGTCAGTCAGTCACCCATCCAGTCAGTCAGTCAGTCAGTCACCCACCCAGTCAGTCACTCAGTCACCCATCCAGTCAGTCACCCACCCACCCAGTCAGTCACCCACACACCCAACCACCCACCCGGTAAGTCACCCACCCAGTCAGTCACCCACCCAGTCAGTCACCCACCCAGTCAGTCACCCACCCAGTCAGTCACCCACCCAGTCAGTCACCCACCCAGTCAGTCACCCACCCAGTCAGTCACCCACCCAGTCAGTCACCCACCCACCCAGTCAGTCACCCACCCAGTCTTTCACCCACCCAGTCTGTCACCCACCCAGTCTGTCACCCACCCAGTCTGTCACCCACCCAGTCTGTCACCCACCCAGTCTGTCACCCAACCCCCCGATCGACGTCACGCACCGACGTCGCGAGTCAGCTGACGCGGAAGCTGAACGGTTGCTGATCGGGACAACGAGGAGGGCTGTGCATCAACGCATCGAAAGAAGCGGAAAACGTCCAGGCACCCCTGTTCCTGCGGTTGTTATTTACACCGAGATGCTTATACCAATTTTTATTCTGTGAGTTTTTATAACCGTTTTAATTTTCCATAAATCTGACAATATTACCCTATGGGCCTTGCGCTTTTTCAGTCAGTCACCCACCCAGTCAGTCACCCATCCAGTCAGTCACCCATCCAGTCAGTCACCCATCCAGTCAGTCACCCATCCAGTCAGTCACCCATCCAGTCAGTCACCCATCCAGTCAGTCAGTCAGTCACCCATCCAGTCAGTCAGTCAGTCACCCACCCAGTCAGTCAGTCACCCATCCAGTCAGTCAGTCAGTCAGTCAGTCACCCATCCAGTCAGTCAGTCAGTCAGTCACCCACCCAGTCAGTCACTCAGTCACCCATCCAGTCAGTCACCCACCCACCCAGTCAGTCACCCACACACCCAACCACCCACCCGGTAAGTCACCCACCCAGTCAGTCACCCACCCAGTCAGTCACCCACCCAGTCAGTCACCCACCCAGTCAGTCACCCACCCAGTCAGTCACCCACCCAGTCAGTCACCCACCCAGTCAGTCACCCACCCAGTCAGTCACCCACCCAGTCAGTCACCCACCCAGTCAGTCACCCACCCAGTCAGTCACCCACCCACCCAGTCAGTCACCCACCCAGTCTTTCACCCACCCAGTCTGTCACCCACCCAGTCTGTCACCCACCCAGTCTGTCACCCACCCAGTCTGTCACCCACCCAGTCTGTCACCCACCCAGTCTGTCACCCACCCAGTCTGTCACCCACCCAGTCTGTCACCCACCCAGTCTGTCACCCACCCAGTCTGTCACCCACCCAGTCTGTCACCCACCCAGTCAGTCACCCACCCAGTCAGTCACCCACCCAGTCAGTCACCCAGACTAGTCACACACACAATTATTATTAGGAATGTATTCCATTTTATAAAAGTGGGAAGCGGGTAGGGCTAGGTGGCGAGTAGATTTTTTGGTTCAGCGAGTAGATTTTTGGGTGATTTGTCGACCACTGCATATAAATATACCCCCACAACCCCAATAAAATTCAGACTTTCCTTGGGGATGGTATCAGGTCAGGTCCGGTGCCTGCGACTGGGGAGGGGGCGGTGCCTGCGTGAGAGGGGTGGTGGAGCATGGCGGATACAGAGAGGAGGGGGGGCGGTGGATGCAGAAAGCAAAGGGGGGCCGGTAGCTTCGGAGAAGGGGGACAGTGGCTACGGGGGTGCCGGCAGCCGGTAGAGCAGTTGCCGACATGTCCGGCTCTGCCCTGCTGCATACTTCTCTCTCCCTGTTTGTACCACGCCGAGGTATCTGAGGCGGACGCACGCCGGTCCTCCCTCTCATGCCGGCACTGACGTCAGAGGATCCGGCGCGTGTCAGCCTCAGACACATCGGCGTGGGACAGACAGGGAGAGAGAAGTCTGCAGTGGGGGAGAGCCGGGCATGGCGGCAAAATGCTCTGACTGGCCGCCGCCACCCCCTCTCGTTCGGAGAGAGGTAATAACGGACATATACATGTTCGATATTACCTTTCATTTTTTACTGGACGCAGGGGCAAAATATCGAGCAGTCTGGTTCAAAAACTGGTCACCTGGCAACCCGAGAGACAAACCAAGAACTAACCGTGCTTTACTAGCCACTAAGGTGGCAAAGGGGGGTAGGTAGTGTAGTGTAATGTTTATATTATCCCCTGTGTGGTAACTAGTCATAGAAACCGGTGACTAGTTGACCCGTGGACTACTAAGGGGTTATATGTACGGTAATGTATTTTAACAACTATTATATCATCTATTCCATGTTGGTTTAGCTCATCTTGACTGTGTATATAATGGGCAGTATATTGGCCATTATATACATAGGAGAAAGGCAGGGCTAACGCCAGCCTGGAGCTGGTGATAAAATATTTGTGGTATTTCTGCCGTTCATCCCGTTGCGATAAATATCCAAACTTCATGTATGGCAGATTTTACGTGAAAATGTGATATTATACCTGTTTTGTATCGGATCTGATGCTTTTAACAGGTCCGATAAAGTGTGCTTTATTTTTGGCGCTGGAACACTGATTCATTGCACGCTACTAAGGCACTTTTTTATTAGCGGTAATACGGCATTTTTGGTTATCGCAGCTTGATGTATCTGGCCCTTTGACGCAAGTCAGGTTTAGTGATATTAAGTTCTAGTTGACCCGTAATGGTGTATGCAGATCTATCACTATTTGCAATTTAACATCAGTAATAAGACAATAGAGATGTAAAAACCACACAACACACATATTCCTGATTACCTTGTGCTGGCGCGTTACTTTTCCACAGTGTACCCCCTTGATACCAAGCTCTTTCTTATATTCATCTCCAGACCAGGAGCTCTGTGTGTGGGGGGAGGTCTGTGCAGGTTCTGTAGTAGATTTTCCTGTGGTACTGCAACGCCAGAAGGTTCTGTTCTTCCTCGTTTCTCGCAGAATTAACAAACCTAAAATTGGACAGTTGGTGAGGACTCAAAGTAATGTCTATTTTATAAAGGGAGAGCTGAAAAAAGATACAAGTTGTTAATAATAATAATAATAGCATGTTCTTGTATAGCGCTGCTAATTGTACGCAGTTATATTATCTGTTATTTATTTGATTACCACGTGTATTACTGCTGTGAAGCGCTACTGTATGTACATTAATGGCGCTATATAAATAAAGGCATACAAAATAAGTTACTTACAGAAAAGGCTTCTGTGTGCTTCCTCCACCACTTTATTTCTTCATCTTCTCTTTCCCGGAAGTGGAGACACTGACTACATCCAGGTCACAGCTCTGTGTCCTACTGCGCATGCTCACACTAAGGGGATCATGGGAGTTGTAGTTTTTAGATTCAAAACGGATCATGTGTCACATACTGTAGATTAGAAACGAGACAGTAACATTTCCCAGGCACTGTGCTAGGGAAAGATAGTTTCTGCTGCATGTAGATGTGTATACTCCGCCTGGTCCTTAATATATCTCAGTAAAGCTGCTTCAGTTCCTCCCTTTTGGCCAATGTTGTTATGACGGAGGTAACCTGGCTATGACATAACCCCTGAGGCTATAATACAACTAAAGACACACACAACTCTCTGCTGGTTTTGTCTTTAAAATGCAGATTGTCCTGATTTTATCATTTACTTTATTTTGAAAGTTAATAACAAGAGCCCCCCCCTCCGCTCCCTCACACAAAGCCCCCCTCCACTCCCTCACACATAGCCCCCCCTCCACTCCCTCACACATAACCCCCCCCTCCACTCCCTCATACATAGCCCCCCCTCCACTCCCTCACACAGAGCCCACCCTCCACTCCCTCACACAGAGCCCACCCTCCACTCCCTCACACAGAGCCCACCCTCCACTCCCTCACACAGAGCCCACCCTCCACTCCCTCACACAGAGCCCACCCTCCACTCCCTCACACAGAGCCCCCCCTCCACTCCCTCACACAGAGCCCCCCCTCCACTCCCTCACACAGAGCCCCCCCTCCACTCCCTCACACAGAGCCCCCCCTCCACTCCCTCACACAGAGCCCCCCCTCCACTCCCTCACACAGAGCCCCCCCTCCACTCCCTCACACAGAGCCCCCCCTCCACTCCCTCACACAGAGCTCCCCCTCCACTCCCTCACACAGAGCCCCCCCTCCACTCCCTCACACAGAGCCCCCCCTCCACTCCCTCACACAGAGCCCCCCTCCACTCCCTCACACAGAGCCCCCCCCACTCCCTCAGACAGAGCCCCCCCCCCACTCCCTCACACAGAGCCCCCCCCCCACTCCCTCACACAGAGCCCCCCCCCCCACACCTCCACTCCCTCACAGAGCCACCCCCTCCACTCCCTCACACAGAGCCCCCCCCCCCACTCCCTCACACAGAGCCCCCCTCCGCTCCCTCACACAGAGCCCCCCCTCTCCGCTCCCTCACACAGAGCCCCCCTTCTCCGCTCCCTCACACAGAGCCCTCCGCTCCCTCGCACAGAGCCCTCCCCCCCTCCGCTCCCTCGCACAGAGCCCTCCCCCCCTCCGCTCCCTCGCACAGAGCCCTCCCCCCCTCCGCTCCCTCGCACAGAGCCCTCCCCTCCCTCGCACAGAGCCCTCCCCCCCTCCGCTCCCTCGCACAGAGCCCTCCCCCCCTCCAATCCCTCGCACAGAGCCCTCCCCCCCTCCACTCCCTTGCTGTAAGGAATCTGGTGTCAGCGCGACCATTACTCACCTCCCGTCGGTACTCATGTGTCCAAGCGTCTGCAGCGCAATTCCCACATACCTCCGTTGTCTGCCACTGGCACTCTGGCTCCTCGCCATCACAGGATTGCACCAACCGAAGAGGTGCCTGTTGAACCGCAGCCTCTGCGTGTGTCCCCAGCTCCGCGCTCTATGCGCACACATGCATCTGTCTCTGTCCCCATGCGCATACGCGCGTCAGTCACCGAATCCACGCACACACGCACGCCAGCCCAAGACGATATGTGCATGCATTCCCAGCTTACAGAGCACACGCCTAACAGAGCACTTTTAACCACTGCGGATTGGACGACTACCCTCTCTGGCTCTCGACTTCGGCTCTACTTGGACTTCGTGACTTCTGGCATCCCTGTAACACGGCTTATACCTTCGACCATCCGCAACTCTCCAATACCTGATCTTGGCAACGGCAATAACTACTCCTGCTCTACTACCAGTACCGGCAAGTATTGTCTTCCTTACTATACCTGGCCTGGCAACACTAACACCACACTCTGGACGCGCTCCCTTTGCTGCGGGTGCGTGTATCCCTATGTCCCACCTCAGCACAGGGGACGGGTCTGGTCTGAGGGCAGCACCGGCGTAACATTATGTCGAGCCCACAAGACGCAGACCAGACTGAATTAGATATGAGGATTCCTTACGCAGGTGAATCTCAAGATTTTCGGGGCTTCATTAATCAATGTGAGGTACAATTTGAAATGCCCCCCCACCAGTTTTCTACTGGCCGAAAGAAGGTGGCCTACGTTTATAATCTGTTGACGGGTAGCGCACTGGCTTGGGCCTCCCCCATCTGGGAGCGGCGAGATGACCTTACCCAGAATTACTCAGCCTTCAAGACGGAATTCAGGCAAGTGTTTGATTCCCCCGCACGTCGGGAGGTGGCGTCTTCTTCTCTTTTACAGATTACTCAAGGGCGAAGACTGGTGACTGAATATGCCATAGAGTTCCGGACCCTTGCAGCAGAGACCAACTGGGAACAGGAGGCCTACGTCGCCGTATTCTGGCAAGGACTGTCAAACAGCATCAAGGATGTACTTGCTCTCCAACCCAGGCCAGGTCTTTTGGAGGATCTCATCACTCTGGCGATTAGAGTGGACCAACGTATTCAGGTACGCCGCACAGAGCGCAAGCGCACTCGCTCGGTAACCTCTTCGTCTCTCTCTCTCAGCACTACTACAGTCGCCAGGTCCACTTCACCGCTCCGTCCTTCCTTGGACTCATCCGAACCAATGCAGATGGGGGTTCAACGGGCTCGCACACCAATACGGCAATTCCGCCGCGCCGGGGAATTGTGCTATTATTGCGGACCTGCAAAAACATCTGACCCAAGAATGTCCTCAATCTCTGGAAAACGGGAACACCCAGTGAGTATGAAGGGGCTCTTCATGGGTGTTATGTCTCCTCGTCACCTTCCCCAAAAATGATTCCCTAAGAAACTCACTATACCCGTGTGCCTCTCAGGCCGTAAGTTCCGCGTCTCCACAGTAGCCTTCATAGACTCCGGAGCCGGAGGCAATTTCGTGGATCAAGAGTTCGCCAAACACTTCCAGATACCGCTCGTGGGGAAAAAGATTCCCATCGCCTTGGTCGGAATTGATGGGCATCCACTCACGCCGGCATTTATCTCATTAGAGACGGTTCCGGTTGTACTTTCCTCTGATAATCACAAGGAAACCCTGACCCTCGACGTAATTCAGGCTCCAGAAACACCCATAACCCTAGGTTTGCCATGGTTACAACTACACAACTCACGGATCAATTGGACATCCACCAACCCCATCACATGGGAACCAAGGTCAGGCGAACCACAGCGACTCCTAGCGAATACCACCGTTCCTGAGACGAACCTCCCTACGGTTTACCACCAGTTTCTGGACGTATTTAATAAGGTACAATCTGACCTTCTACCCCCACACAGGTCATATGACTGTCCTATTGACCTGATTCCTGGTTACACATTACCTAAGTCCAAGACTTATCCTCTGTCTCTCCCCGAAACTAAGGCTATGGACGAGTACATCCAGGAGAACCTGAAGAAAGGTTTTATTTGTCCATCTACTTCACCAGCTGGAGCAGGGTTCTTCTTCGTAAAGAAGAAGGATGGAACTTTAAGACCTTGTATTGATTATAGAGGGCTGAACCGCATCACCGTAAAGAATCGCTACCCACTCCCCCTTATCACTGAACTTTTTGATAGGTTGCAAGGTGCCAAAGTCTTCCCCAAGCTGGACCTCAGGGGAGCTTATAATCTTGTACGCATACGTCAAGGAGACGAATGGAAAACGGCCTTCAACACGCGTAGTGGCCACTACGAATACCTTGTCCGGCCTTTCGGACTGTGTAATTCTCCGGCAGTTTTTCAAGATTTCATTAACGATGTCTTCCGCAAAGTACTCAACGACTTCGTCATAGTCTATCTGGATGATATCCTGATTTTTTCGAAGAATTTACAGGACCACATCTTTCATACATCTTACGTGCTCTCTCGCCTTCGTGAACATCGCTTATATGCCAAGATGGAGAAATGTACCTTCCATCAGACTTCGACCCAGTTTCTAGGCTACATTATTTCCAGCGATGGTTTCATGATGGATCCGGACAAATTAAAAGCCGTTACTAACTGGCCTAGACCCGACTCTCTTAAATCCGTCCAGCGCTTCCTGGGATTTGCGAACTACTACCGCAAGTTTATCCGAAGAAGGGGGCCGATCCGTCGGTTTGGTCACCAGAGGCCAATACCGCCTTCAACACACTTAAGGAGGCTTTTGTGTCCGCACCGGTTCTCCATCACCCCAACACTGATCTCCCTTTCGTGTTGGAGGTGGACGCCTCTGATTCTGGCGCCGGTGCCATTCTATCCCAGAGACCTTCACCCCAAGAAAAATTGCATCCCTGCGCATTCTTTTCGAAGAGATTTACCTCGGCGGAGAGGAACTACGACGTGGGGAACAGAGAGTTACTGGCCATTAAAATGGCACTTCAAGAATGGAGGCATCTCCTGGAAGGGTCGAGGGAACCGTTCACCATCCTCACAGACCATAAGAATTTATTATATGTAGAGAACGCTCGCCGTCTGGGTCCATGGGAAGCCCGCTGGTCTTTGTTCTTTTCCAGATTTAATTTCCAACTGTCATATATTCCTGGGACTAAAAATGTCAAAGCCGATGCTCTCTCAAGACAACATTCTTCCGAAGAGAGACCAGAAGATTCCTTGGAGACCATTTTACCTCACGAGAAGATTTTCACTGTATCTTCCTTCAGAAGCTTTGACAAGATCGTCAAGTCACAAAGGTCCATTCCAAAGAACCTGAAGGTCCCCAGGGGCAAGCTCTTCGTGAGACCTAATTTCATACCCGAGGTTCTGGATTGGGGACATGCCTCGAGAGCAGCTGGTCATCCTGGCTACAAAAAGACTTTGGACCTTATACGTCACAACTTTTGGTGGCCCAAGATGTCCAAAGACATTTTCGAATATACGCACGCTTGTCCGGTCTGTGCGCAAAACAAGACAATTCATCAAAGGCCTCACGGTCTTTTCCTTCCTCTGCCCATCCCAGAACGTCCATAGTCACACATATCAATGGATTTTATTGTGGAGTTGCCAAGGTCCAAAGGGATGAATACGATTTTAGTAGTGGTGGATCGTTTTTCTAAGATGGCTCACTTTATCCCGCTCAAAGGACTTCCCACCTCACCCGCCCTTGCTGATATCTTCACTGATCACATCTTTCGCATTCATGGTATTCCTTCGTCCATCGTGTCTGACAGAGGGTCACAGTTCGGATCCAGATTTTGGAGAACTTTTACCAAAAGACTAGGGATCTCTTCTTCTTTTTCCTCAGCTTACCATCCTCAGTCCAATGGTCAAACAGAAAGGGTCAATCAGTCCCTGGAAAAATACCTGAGGTGTTTCATTTCCAATTCTCAGGAGGATTGGGCACAACTTTTGCCATGGGCCGAATATGCTTTTAACTCCGCTACCAACGAGTCCACCCGAGAGTCGCCATTTTTCATCAATTACGGTTTTCATCCCCCTTGTCTTCCCGTCTACAACATTCCTTCCGGAGTCCCGGCTGTAGACGACCGTGTCACATCTCTGCAATCAGCATGGTCCAAGATTCAGTCTGCTCTTCTTACCGCCTCTCAACGGGCCAAACATCAGGCAGATCGCCACCGCCGTCCAGCACCCAGATACAAGCCAGGGGATATGGTATGGCTGTCCTCAAGAAACATTTATTTGAAGGTACCTTCCCCAAAATTGGCGCCGAGGTTCCTGGGCCCTTTTCTGATAACTGAACAGATTAATCCGGTAGCATTCCGGCTTCAACTTCCCGACAGTATGAAGATACCAAACGTGTTTCACACATCTCTACTCAAGCCATTCGTATCCAGTCATTTCTTCCCCAACCATAACCGTAGGCCTGATCCGGTTATTACCCAGAATAGGGAAGAATATGAGGTCCAGTCCCTGCTCGATTCTCGCATATCCAGGGGTCAACTGCAGTTCCTCGTGCACTGGAAGGATTTCGGCCCAGAAGAAAGGTCTTGGGTTCCACTTCGTGATATCCACGCTCCGGTTCTTCTGAAGACTTTCAGGAAGAAGTTTCCAAACAAACCATTTAAGGACTGTCCTGAGGCCGTTCCTGAAAGGGGGGGGGGGTACTGTAAGGAATCTAAGCGCCGTCAGCGCGACCATTACTCACCTCAGGTCGGTACTCACGCGTCCAAGCGTCTGCAGCGCAATTCCCACATACCTCCGTTGTCTGCCACTGGCACTCTGGCTCCTCGCCATCACAGGATTGCACCAACTGAAGTGGTGCCTGTTGAACTGCAGCCTCTGCGTGTGTCCCCAGCTCCGCGCTCTATGCGCACACGTGCATCTGTCTCTTTCCCCATGCACATACGCGCATCAGTCACCGAATCCATGCACACACGCACGCCAGCCCCAGACGATATGTGCATGCATTCTCAGCTTACAGAGCACACGCCTAACAGAGCACTTTTAACCAATGCTCCTGCAGCGAGGCGTCGCCCCCAAGCATCACACAGTTCCATGCAAATCAATGATTACACTCAGCTGGGCTGTAACACCTCCCTCCTATCAGGGAGGACTCCTTGCAGTCCTCCAGGCCTGCCCCCTTTTCCCATTAGCCTGCCCAGCTTTATTATGCCTGTGATTCCCATCACTCATCGCTCGACATAGTTCTGTATGGATAGTAGAACTGGATAAACGTGTTATCCTGTCAGGTGCATCAGAATAAATATAGTAGTCGCTGCAGATGTGGATACATTATTACATGAACATTTTGGCATCAGATAGCAACTGGCCCAGCTCTGGGCACCAATGGTTGCAAAGACTCACGGTTTGGAGAATGAAACTGCCGTTGTTCGGTCCTCAGTGACTGTAGTGTTGCACCGCCAACCCTATCGTGACTGTGACATCACGTAGGGCGGTCAAGTGACCGGCGGTGATCTCCTCCGGGATCAACAAGTGGGGACTGACAGGCACCGTGTCTCATGTAAACTGCTGGTATAATCGTTGCACCGCTACCTCCAACGTAACTGCGACGTGGCGTGGGGCTGTCACGTGACCGGCGGTGATCTCCTCCGTGAGCAGCGGCTACCCGGCGTGCGTTCCAGCGATAAGCAGCAAGGGGATTCCTCCAGCAGCAGCGGAAAGAGCAGTGGAGCACAGCCGTAAAGCAAACAGGGTGTAGACATGGGTGGTGACTAAAAAAAGTTTATTGAAACAGACATGTGTAGCTGATGGATCCTCTGACGCGTTTCAGCCCTCAGGCCTTTGTCAAAGAGTCTTTGACAAAGGCCTGAGGGCTGAAACGCGTCAGAGGACCCATCAGCTACACATGTCTGTTT
Source organism: Ascaphus truei (assembly GCF_040206685.1). NCBI lineage: Eukaryota > Metazoa > Chordata > Amphibia > Anura > Ascaphidae > Ascaphus > Ascaphus truei. The sequence continues at coordinate 30,680,413 of NC_134497.1, read as the reverse complement.
CAATAAACTTTTTTTAGTCACCACCCATGTCTACACCCTGTTTGCTTTACGGCTGTGCTCCGCTGCTCTTCCCGCTGCTGCTGGAGGAATCCCCTTAGTTCTGTATGGAAGCATTTGACTACTCTCTCAGTGACTCCTCAGGTATTGATGCAGATTGGACGACTACCCCCTCTGGCTCTCGACTTCGGCTCTACTTGGACTTCGTGACTTCTGGCATCCCTGTAACACGGCTTATACCTTCGACCATCCGCAACTCTCCAATCCTTGATCTTGGCAACGGCAATAACTACTCCTCCTCTACTACCGGTACCGGCAAGTATTGTCTTCCTTACTATACCTGGCCTGGCAACACTAACACCACACTCCGGACGCGCTCCCTTTGCTGCGGGTGCGTGTATCCCTACGTCCCACCTCAGCACAGGGGATGGGTCTGGTCTACGGGTAGCACCGGCGTAACACTCGCACAGAGCCCTCCCCCCCTCCGCTCCCTCGCACAGAGCCCTCCCCCCCTCCGCTCCCTCGCACAGAGCCCTCCCCCCCTACGCTCCCTCGCACAGAGCCCTTCCCCCTCCGCTCCCTCGCACAGAGCCCTCCCCCCTCCGCTCCCTCGCACAGAGCCCTCCCCCCCTCCGCTCCCTCGCACAGAGCCCTCCCCCCCTCCGCTCCCTCGCACAGAGCCCTCCCCTCTCCGCTCCCTCGCACAGAGCCCTCCCCCCCTCCGCTCCCTCGCACAGAGCCCTCCCCCCTCCGCTCCCTCGCACAGAGCCCTCCCCCCCTCCGCTCCCTCGCACAGAGCCCTCCCCCCCTCCGCTCTCTCGCACAGAGCCCTCCCCCCTCTGCTCCCTCGCACAGAGCCCTCCCCCCTCCGCTCCCTCGCACAGAGCCCTCCTTCGCACAGAGCCCTCCCCCCCTCCGCTCCTCGCACAGAGCCCTCCCCCCTCCGCTCCCTCGCACAGAGCCCTCCCCCCTCTGCTCCCTCGCACAGAGCCCTCCCCCATCCGCTCCCTCGCACAGAGCCCTCCCCCCTCCGCTCCCTCGCACAGAGCCCTCCCCCCCTCCGCTCCCTCGCACAGAGCCCTCCCCCCCTCTGCTCCCTCGCACAGAGCCCTCCCCCCCTCCGCTCCCTCGCACAGAGCCCTCCCCCCCTCCGCTCCCTCGCACAGAGCCCTCCCCCCCTCCGCTCCCTCGCACAGAGCCCTCCCCCCCTCCGCTCCCTCGCACAGAGCCCTCCCCCCCCGCTCCCTCGCACAGAGCCCTCCCCCCCTCCGCTCCCTCGCACAGAGCCCTCCGCTCCCTCGCACAGAGCCCTCCCCCCCTCCGCTCCCTTGCACAGAGCCCTCCCCCCTCCGCTCCCTCACACAGAGCCCTCCCCCCCTCTGCTCCCTCGCACAGAGCCCACCCCCCACTCCCTCGCACTGAGCCACCCCCCCCCCACTCCCTCACATAGAGCCCCCCCCCACTCCCTCACACAGAGCTCCCCCCCACAACCATAATTTTGGTATGTCCCTTGATGTGCAAGTCCTGTTTAAAAGATTTACTCAGTGGCCTTAAGAGGTGATAATTTTGGTATGTCCCTTGATGTGAAAGTCCTGTTTAAAAGATTTACTCAGTGGCCTTAAGCAGTGATAATTTTGGTATGTCCCTTGATGTGCAAGTCCTGTTTAAAAGATTTACTCAGTGGCCTTAGCAGTGATAATTTTGGTATGTCCCTTGATGTGCAAGTCCTGTTTAAAAGATTTACTCAGTGGCCTTAAGCAGTGATAATTTTGGTATATCCCTTGATGTGCAAGTCCTGTTTAAAAGATTTACTCAGTGGCCTTAAGCAGTGATAATTTTGGTATGTCCCTTAATGTGCAAGTCCTGTTTAAAAGATTTATTCAGTGGCCTTAAGCAGTGATAATTTTGGTATGTCCCTTGATGTGCAAGTCCTGTTTAAAAGATTTACTCAGTGGCCTTAAGCAGTGATAATTTTGGTATGTTTGAATATCAAAAGGTGTTTTTTCCCCCCTCTTAACTCTGTGCTGTTAATTGACCAACTGGAACAAGCTGATTTATTGGGGCGGGGGGAGGGTCATGTGACTGCTTTAGATGTATAAAACACTTATTCCCCTTGCATTGGCATCTTAAGAGTGAGGCATTTAAAGTGATAAATATAGTTAGACTATAGTTTGACTAGAGGTGACTGGGGACTGGATCTACTGCAAGCTCTTTTACTCAAGGCAACAACTGGTAAGCTATTCAGATCACACTATGATCCCATGCTTGCTAACCTGCATATTTCAACCCCCCACCCCTTTACAACTTATTCACTGCAGTCTCTCCCAAAACTGACTGCACAATACACTGAAACCCTGAATGACTCTAGCATTGCAATACAGCTAAACATTTGACAAGGAACAGGCACACACCTGCTGTTTAGTCTGCACACACTCACTCTGCTCACAACAGCTCCTTGCAGCACTGCCTACCTCTAGCATCATGAACCTGCTATGTATTTTAACTTTTTTCTTTCTCCTGGCCTCATGGAGATGTTACTCCCTCTATCCACTACAAACTCCTCCATCCGGCCCACACCCAACATCACCATACACCATGGACTACTCAAAAGCCTTTCACTATCTACTGAATGTTGGTGGAGAACTCTAAAAACCAGCACACCAACCACCTCTCACTCAAATGGCAAACATCACAAATCTACAACTTGCAAACAACTACCCAAATTTCTACCCATACTATTACTCTCTTTAGCAGGTGATATTGAACCTAACCCAGGTCCTCCCATTTCAGCTCTGTCCCATGCCCCTGAGAATTCCACCTTTAAATTCCAAAAAGGGCTATCTGTCGCCCATATAAACATCCGGAGCCTGCTGCCCAAACTGGACGAAATAAGGGCATGGTGCCTTATGCATAAACCCAAAGCCATCGTTCTTACAGAAACATGGCTATCCCCTAAAACCCCTGATGCAAATATCGCCATTCAGGGATACTCCATTTTTAGGAGAGATAGGTCAAAGAGAGGAGGGGTGTTATTTTATATTGCAGACACATTACAATTTACTCTGTTAAATTGCCCACCAAGCCCACCCTCTTTTGAAATTCTAGTTGGCAAAATCTGCCTCCCCTTTTCTAAGCCCATCTTGCTTGCTGGCATCTACCGCCCCCTTCAAGCCCCTTTACAATCCCTGATTGATATCACCCAATTTCTTGGCTCCATTTCCTCTCTGAATGAGAAGAGTGAGCTGCTAGTTCTTGGGGATTTCACCTTCAATTGGCTTGACCCTAAAAACCACAAAATCCAGATACAAATCAAGTCACTTAACCTATCGCAACTCATTTCCCAACCCACACGGATAAACCTGAAATCGCATAACCATTCCTTGCTAGACTGGATTCTCTCCTCAAACCCCAGCAGAATCCAATCCTCTGGCATCCTTCCTGATATTTTCAGTGACCATGCAATAGTGTACTGTGAAAGGAAAATTAAACCGCCCCATTCAAGCCCTAAAGTTCTCCTCACTAGAACATTTAAAAACTTTAACCCACAACAGTTTCTGGATGACCTTACCAACTGCCCATGGCATAGAATCGATTTAATTCCTGACCCTGATTCTGCGCTCGACTATTTCCAATCTGAGTTCTTAAAACTCTGCGATACCCATGCTCCACTATGCAAAATAAGGGTACGGGGGGCCCACCTTCCATGGGTTACACCTGACCTTATAGCACTCTACCAGTTCAGGGATGCCTTGTGGAAAAGCTGCAAAGTAGCTGGCACTACCAAGGATCACAATCACTACAGATGCATGAGGAACATGTGCACAAGGCAAACAAGGCATGCAAAAGCACAATATTACTCTGACAATCTCCACCAAAATGCATCAAACCCAGCTAACTTCTGGAAGGTTATCAACAATATATTCCAGCCTTCTAACCATCAACAACCAAGTAATATCACTAAGGGGGATATTACTCTGACAAACCCCACTGACATTGCAAATGCATTCAATGATTACTTTGTGGGGTGTGCCACTAACGTATTAGCGAAACGCATCCCAAACCACAAACCTGAATCTCATCCTGGGAGTACCCCTATAGTCCCACCCCCTCCCAACACTGCCCACAATTTTCAATTTGGCCCAGTATCTGAAGAGGAGATTATACAAGCGCTCCTCAAACTAAAACTAAGCAGCCAATGTGGACCTGACTTACTACAATCTAGGTTCCTACCACTTGGTGCCCCAGCCATTGCCAAACCAATTGCGTCCATAGTCAACTCTATCCTGTCTGCAGGCCATATCCCTAAGACCTGGAAAACTGCCAGAGTTGTCCCAATCTTCAAAAGTGGGGACAAAAATACTGTCTCAAACTACAGACCAATCTCACTTCACCCAATTCTATCCAAAGTCATGGAAAAATGTGTCCACTCCCAACTAAGAGATTTCTATACCAAAATAAATTTCCCTAGCCAATTCCAATCTGGCTTTCGTCCCAAACACTCCACCGTAACTACTGTACCCTGCTAAAAGTTTGCAATGAAATCCAGTGTGGAATGGAACGGGGACAACTCACTGGTGCAGTATTCCTAGATTTTGCAACGGCTTTTGACACAGTTGATCATGCTATCCTGCTTAACAAACTCCAGAGCTCTGGAATAGGGAAGCATGCTTTAAACTGGTTTCAGTCCTACCTATCAGGAAGATCCCAACATGTGTCCATCTCAGGCTCTAACTCCAACCCCCTGGATATCACCTGTGATGTCCCGCAAGGCTCTGTTCTGGGGCCCCTACTCTTCTCAGTGTTCATTAATGATCTTCCCACAGCTTGTAAGGAAGCCTCAATACACATGTACAGTATGCAGATGACACAATCCTATATGCACACAGCCATAGCCTCTCTGACCTTCAACACATACTTCAGTCTGACTTTTTGAGACTCGAAAACTGGATTTCCCAAAACAAACTGTTTTTAAACACTGACAAGACTGTAACAATGGTATTTGGGACCAAGACTAAATTTGTAAAGCTTCCAGTGACTGAGCTCCTGATTAGAACCAACGCTAACACCACCCTAACACCTGTCACTAGTTTTAAATACCTGGGCTTATGGTTTGACTCCCACTTAACATTCGGGATGCACATTGATACCCTGACAACCAAGACCTACGCCAAACTAGGGGTACTTTACAGGAAAAAATCCTCCCTAAGTCTCCTGGTCAGAAAGTGTATCGCACAGCAGATACTAATGCCAATTATTGACTATGGAGACATAGTATATGGCTCGGCACGTCAAACCCACCTTAGCAAACTTGACACCCTCTACAATTCAATTTGTCGTTTTGTTCTCCAATGCAACTACAACACACATCACTGCGAAATGCTCAAAGAACTAGATTGGTCAACACTAGAGTCTAGGCGCAAAGTTCACCTTTTCTGTCTCACCCTCAAATACTTTCTGGGCAAGCTACCCAGCTACCTGAACAAGCTCCTCACCCCTACCACATGCAGCACCTATCACCTGAGATCAGACTCCAAAAGACTGTTCATGGTCCCAAGGCTCAACAAAGTATCCGGACGTTCCTCCTTCTCCTACCGTGCACCCCAAAACTGGAACAACCTACCAGAGACTCTCACATCCACCACCAGTTTAAGTTCTTTCAAATCTAAGGCTGTCTCACATTTTAACCTGGTCTGTAACTGTTTCATACCCTCATAATATATATTTTCTTTAACAGTGCACGCAATGTCTTGTATATAATGTATACCCTGTTCATTTATGTAACTGTACTTGTAACCATGTATTATCTGTTTTACTCTGTGCCCAGGACATACTTGAAAACGAGAGGTAACTCTCAATGTATTACTTCCTGGTAAAATATTTTATAAATAAAATAAATAACAACCTCACACAGAGACCCCCCACTCACTCACACAGAGAAACCCCTCCACTCATTCACACAGAGCCCCCCCTCCACTCCCTCACACAGAGCCCCCCCTCCACTCCCTCACACAGAGCCCGCCCTCCACTCCCTCACACAGAGCCCCCCCTCCACTCCCTCACACAGAGCCCGCCCTCCACTCCCTCACACAGAGCCCGCCCTCCACTCCCTCACACAGAGCCCGCCCTCCACTCCCTCACACAGAGCCCGCCCTCCACTCCCTCACACAGAGCCCGCCCTCCACTCCCTCACACAGAGCCCGCCCTCCACTCCCTCACACAGAGCCCGCCCTCCACTCCCTCACACAGAGCCCGCCCTCCACTCCCTCACACAGAGCCCGCCCTCCACTCCCTCACACAGAGCCCGCCCTCCACTCCCTCACACAGAGCCCGCCCTCCACTCCCTCACACAGAGCCCGCCCTCCACTCCCTCACACAGAGCCCGCCCTCCACTCCCTCACACAGAGCCCGCCCTCCACTCCCTCACACAGAGCCCGCCCTCCACTCCCTCACACAGAGCCCGCCCTCCACTCCCTCACACAGAGCCCGCCCTCCACTCCCTCACACAGAGCCCGCCCTCCACTCCCTCACACAGAGCCCGCCCTCCACTCCCTCACACAGAGCCCCCCCACTACCTCACACAGAGCCCCCCCCACTCCCTCACACAGAGCCCCCCCACTCCCTCACACAGAGCCCCCCCACTCCCTCACACAGAGCCCCCCCCACTCCCTCACACAGAGCCCCACCCCCACTCCCTCACACAGAGCCCCACCCCCACACCCTCACACAGAGCCCCCCCCACTCCCTCACACAGAGCCCCTCCCACTTCCTCACACAGAGCCCCCCCCCACTCCCTCACACAGAGCCCCCCCCACTCCCTCACACAGAGCCCCCCCCCCAACTCCCTCACACAGAGCCCCCCCCCACTCCCTCACACAGAGCCCCCCCCCCACTCCCCACTCCCTCACACAGAGCCCACTCCCTCACACAGAGCCCACCCCCCACTCCCTCACACAGAGCCCACCCCCACTCCCTCACACAGAGACCACCCCGCCCCCTCACACTGAGCCCCCCCCGCTCCCACACACGGAGCCCCCCCGCTCACTCACAGAGCCCCCCCGCTTCCTCACACAGAGCCCCCCTGCTCCCTCACACAGAGCCCCCCCCCCCCGCTCCCTCACACAGAGCCCCCCCTCCACTCCCTCACACAGAGCCCCCCCTCCACTCCCTCACACAGAGCCCCCCCTCCACTCCCTCACACAGAGCCCCCCTCCACTCCCTCACACAGAGCCCTCCCTCCACTCCCTCACACAGAGCCCCTCCTCCACTCCCTCACACAGAGCCCCACCCCTCCATCACACAGAGACCCCCTCCCTCACACAGAGACCCCCCTCCCTCATACAGAGCCCCCCCTCCACTCCCTCACACAGACCCCCCCCTACACTCCCTCACACAGACCCCCCCCCTCCACTCCCTCACACAGACCCCCCCCTCCACTCCCTCACACAGACCCCCCCCCTCCACTCCCTCACACAGAGCCCCCCTCCACTCCCTGACAGAGAGCCCCCCCTTCCACTCCCTCACACAGATCCCCCCTTCCACTCCCTCACACAGATACCCCCCTCCACTCCCTCACACAGAGCAACCCCCAGTCTCTCACACAGAGCCCCCCCGCTCCCTCACACAGAGCCCCCCTCTCTCACTCAAACAGAGCCCCCCTCTCTCCCTCACACAGATCCCCCCCTCCCTCAGATCCCCCCTTCATTCCCTCACACAGAGCCCCCCCTCCGCTCCCTCACACAGAGCCCCCCCCTCCACTCCCTCACACAGAGCCCACCCCCTCCGCTCCCTCACACAGAGTCTCCCCCTCTGCTCCCTCACACAGAGCCCACCCCCTCCACTCTTTCACACAGAGCCCCCCTTCCACTCCCTCACACAGAATCCCTCCCACAAACTCCCTCACACAGAATCCCTCCCACAGCCCCCCCCACTCCCTCACACAGAGCCCCCCGCTCCCTCACACAGATCGCCCCCTTGCTCCCTCACACAAAGCCACCCCCTCTCCCTCACACAAAGCCACCCCCTCTCCCTCACACAGAGCCCCCCCCCACTCCACTCCCTCACACAGAGCCCCCCTCCACTCCATCACACAGAGCCCCCCCTCCACTCCCTCACACAGAGCCCCCCCTCCACTCCCTCACACAGAGCCCCCCCGCCACTCCCTCACACAGAGCCCCCCCGCCACTCCCTCACACAGAACCCCCCTCCACTCCCTCATACAGAGCCCTCCCTCCACTCCCTCACACAGACCCCCCCCCCTCCACTCCCTGACACAGAGCCCCCCTCCACTCCCTGACACAGAGCCCCCCCTTCCACTCCCTCACACAGATCCCCCCTTCCACTCCCTCACACAGATACCCCCCTCCACTCCCTCACACAGAGCAACCCCCAGTCTCTCACACAGAGCCCCCCCGCTCCCTCACACAGAGCCCCCCTCTCTCCCTCAAACAGAGCCCCCCTCTCTCCCTCACACAGATCCCCCCCTCCCTCAGATCCCCCCTTCATTCCCTCACACAGAGCCCCCCCTCCGCTCCCTCACACAGAGCCCCCCCTCCACTCCCTCACACAGAGCCCACCCCCTCCGCTCCCTCACACAGAGTCTCCCCCTCTGCTCCCTCACACAGAGCCCACCCCCTCCACTCTTTCACACAGAGCCCCCCTTCCACTCCCTCACACAGAATCCCTCCCACAAACTCCCTCACACAGAATCCCTCCCACAGCCCCCCCCCCACTCCCTCACACAGAGCCCCCCGCTCCCTCACACAGATCGCCCCCTTGCTCCCTCACACAAAGCCACCCCCTCTCCCTCACACAAAGCCACCCCCTCTCCCTCACACAGAGCCCCCCCCCACTCCACTCCCTCACACAGAGCCCCCCTCCACTCCATCACACAGAGCCCCCCCTCCACTCCCTCACACAGAGCCCCCCCTCCACTCCCTCACACAGAGCCCCCCCGCCACTCCCTCACACAGAGCCCCCCCGCCACTCCCTCACACAGAACCCCCCTCCACTCCCTCATACAGAGCCCTCCCTCCACTCCCTCACACAGACCCCCCCCCCCTCCACTCCCTGACACAGAGCCCCCCTCCACTCCCTGACACAGAGCCCCCCCTTCCACTCCCTCACACAGATCCCCCCCTTCCACTCCCTCACACAGATACCCCCCTCCACTCCCTCACACAGGGCAACCCCCCACTCTCTCACACAGAGCCCCCCTGCTCCCTCACACAGAGCCCCCCTCTCTCCCTCAAACAGAGCCCCCCTCTCTCCCTCACACAGATCCCCCCTCCCTCACACAGATCCCCCCTCCCTCAGATCCTCCCTTCATTCCCTCACACAGAGCCCCCCCTCCGCTCCCTCACACAGAGCCCCCCCTCCACTCCCTTACACAGAGCACACACCCTCCACTCCCTCACACAGAGTCCCCCCCTCTGCTCCCTCACACAGAGCCCACCCCCTCCACTCCCTCACACAGAGCCCCCCTTCCACTCCCTCACACAGAATCCCTCCCACAGACTCCCTCACACAGAATCCCTCCCACAGCCCCCCCCCACTCCCTCACACAGAGCCCCCCGCTCCCTCATACAGATCGCCCCCTCGCTCCCTCACACAAAGCCACCCCCTCTCCCTCACACAAAGCCACCCCCTCTCCCTCACACAGAGCCCCCCCCCCACTCCACTCCCTCACACAGAGCCCCCCTCCACTCCATCACACAGAGCCCCCCTCCACTCCCTCACACCGAGCCCTCCCTCCACTCCCTCACATAGAGCCCCCCCTCCACTCCCTCACCCAAAGCCCCCTCTCCACTCCCTCACACAGAGCCCCCCCTCCACTCCCTCACACAGAGCCCCCTCCCTCACACAGAGCCCCCCCTCCACTCTCTCACACAGAACCCCCCCCATCCACTCCCTCACACAGATCCTCCCCCTTCCACTCCCTCACACAGAGCCTCCCCCGCTCCCTCACACAGAGCCCCCCCCCGCTCCCTCACACAGAGCGCCCCCTCGCTCCCTCACACAAAGCCACCCCCTCTTCCTCACACAAAGCCACCCCCTCTCCCTCACACAGAGCCCCCCCCCACTCCACTCCCTCACACAGAGCCCCCCCTCCACTCCATCACACAGAGACCCCCCTCCACTCCCTCACACAGAGCCCCCCCTCCACTCCCTCACACAGAGCCCCCCCTCCACTCCCTCACACAGAGCCCCCCCTCCACTCCCTCACATAGAGCCCCCCTCCACTCCCTCACCCAAAGCCCCCTCTCCACTCCCTCACACAGAGCCCCCCCTCCACTCCCTCACACAGAGCCCCTCCACTCCATCACACAGAGCCCCCCCTCCCTCACACAGAGCACCCCCCTCCACTCACTCACACAGAGCCCCCCCTGCACTCCCTCACACAGAGCCCCCCCTCCACTCCCTCACACAAAGCCCCCCCTCTACTCAATCACACAGAGCCACCCCTCCACTCCCTCACACAGAGCCCCCCCTCCACACCCTAACACACAGAGCCCCCCCTCCACTCCCTCACACAGAGCCCCCCCTCCACTCCCTCACACAGAGCCCCCCCTCCACTCCCTCACACAGAGCACCCCCCTCCATACCCTCACACAGAGCCCCCACCTCCACTCCCTCACACAGAGCCCCCCCTCCCTCACACAGAGCACCCCCCTCCACTCTCTCACACAGAACCCCCCCTTCCACTCCCTCACACAGAGCCCCCCCACCCTCATACAGATCCCCCTTCCCTCAGATCCCCCCCTCCATTCCGTCACACAGAGCACACCCCCTCCGCTACCTCACAAAGCGCCCACCCCCTCCACTCCCTCACACAGAGCCCACCCCCTCCACTCCCTCACACAGAGCCCCCCCTCCACTCCCTCACACAGAGCCCCCCCTCCACTCCCTCACACAGAGCCCACACCCTCCACTCCCTCACATAGGCCCCCCCCCCTTCCACTCCCTCACACAGATCTCCCCCCTCCACAGAGCCCCCCCCCACTCCATCACACAGAGCCCCCCCTCCACTCCCTCACACAGAGCCCCCCCTCCACTCCCTCACACAGAGCCCCCCTCCACTCCCTCACAAAGAGCCTTACTCCACTCCCTCACACAGAGCCCTCCACTCCCTCACACAGAGCCCCCCGCTCCCTAACACAGAGCCCCCCATCCACTCCCTCACACAGAGCCCCCCCCCTCCACTCCCTCACACAGATCCCCCCTCTTCACTCCCTCACACAGAGCCCCCCTTCGCTCCCTCACACGAGCCCCCCCTCCCTCACACAGAGCCCCCCTCCCACAGATCCCCCCCACTCCCTCACACAGTGCCCCCCGCTCCCTCACACAGAGCCCCCCTCCCTCACACAGAGCCCCCCCCTCCCTCACACAGAGCCCCCCCACTCCCTCACACAGAGCCCCACCCCTCCCTCACACAGAGACCCCCTCCCTCACACAGAGCCCCCCCTCCCTCACACAGAGCCCCCTCCTCCACTCCCTCACACAGACCCCCCCCTACACTCCCTCACATAGAGCCCCCACTCCACTTCCTCACCCAAAGCCCCCTCTCCACTCCCTCACACAGAGCCCCCCCTCCAATCCCTCACACAGAGCCCCCCTCCACTCCCTCACACAGAGCCCCCCCTTCCACTCCCTCACACAGATCCCCCCCTCCACTCCCTCACACAGAGCAACCCAACACTCTCTCACACAGAGCCCCCCCCCGCTCCCTCACACAGAGCCCCCCTCTCTCCCTCATACAGAGCCCCCCTCTCTCCCTCACACAGATCCCCCCCTCCCTCACACAGATCCCCCCTCCCTCAGATCCCCCCTCCATTCCCTCACACAGAGCCCCCCCCTCCGCTCCCTCACACAGAGCCCCCCCTCTGCTCCCTCACACAGAGCCCCCCCTCCACTCCCTCACAGAGAGCCCACCCCCTCCACTCCCTCACACAGAGTCCACCCCCTCCACTCCCTCACACAGAGTCCACCCCTCTGCTCCCTCACAGAGCCCACCCCCTCCACTCCCTCACACAGAATCCCTCCCACAGACTCTCTCACACAGAATCCCTCCCACAGCCTCCCCCACTCCCTCACACAGAGCCCACCCTCCACTCTCTCACACAGAACCCCCCCTTCCACTCCCTCACACAGATCCTCCCCCCTCCACTCCCTCACACAGAGCCCCACCCTCCCTCATACAGATCCCCCCTCCCTCAGATCCCCCCCCCTCACTCCCTCACACAGAGCCTCCCCCGCTCCCTCACACAGAGCCCCCCCCGCTCCCTTACACAGAGCCCCCCCCCGCTCCCTCACACAGAGCGCCCACGCGCTCCCTCACACAAAGCCACCCCCTCTCCCTCACACAAAGCCACCCTCTCTACCTCACACAGAGCCCCTCCCACTCCACTCCCTCACACAGAGCCCCCACTCCACTCCATCACACAGAGCCCCCACTCCACTCCCTCACACAGAGCCCCCCCCTCCACTCCCTCACACAGAGCCCCCCCTCCACTCCCTCACCCAAAGCCCCCTCTCCACTCCCTCACACAGAGCCCCCCCTCTACTCCCTCACACAGAGCCCCCCCTCCACTCCCTCACACAGAGCCCCCCCTCCACTCCCTCACACAGAGCCCCCCTCCACTCCCTCACACAGAGCCCCCCCTCCACTCCCTCACACAGAGCCCCCCCGCCACTACCTCACACAGAGCACCCCCTCCACTCCCTCACACAGAGCCCCCACCTCCACTCCCTCACACAGAGCCCCCCCTCCCTCACACAGAGCACCCCCCTCCACTCTCTCACACAGAACCCCCCCTTCCACTCCCTAACACAGAGCCCCCCCTCCCTCATACAGATCCCCCCTCCCTCAGATCCCCCCCTTAATTCCCTCACACAGAGCCCACCCCCTCCTCTACCTCACAAAGAGCCCACCCCCTCCAATCCCTCACACAGAGCCCCCACTCCGCACCCTCACACAGAGCCCCCCCTCCGCTCCCTCACACAGAGCCCACACCCTCCACTCCCTCACATAGGGCCCCACCTTCCACTCCCTCACACAGATCTCCCCCCTTCACAGAGCCCCCCCCCCACTCCATCACACAGAGCCCCCCCTCCACTCCCTCACACAGAGCCCCCCCTCCACTCCCTCACACAGAGCCCCCCTCCACTCCCTCACACAGAGCCCCCCTCCACTCCCTCACACAGAGCCTTCCTCCACTCCCTCACACAGAGCCCCCCGCTCCCTCACACAGAGCCCCCCGTCCACTCCCTCACACAGAGCCCCCCCCCTCCACTCCCTCACACAGATCCCCCCTCCACTCCCTCACACAGAGCCCCCCTGCTCCCTCAAATGAGCCCCCCCTCCCTCACACAGAACCCCCCTCCCTCAGATCCCCCCCCACTTCATCACACAGTGCCTCCCCGCTCCCTCACACAGATCCCACCGCTCCCTCACACAGAGCCCCCCCTCCACTCCCTCACACAGAGCCCCCCCTCCACTCCCTCACACAGAGCCCCCCCTCCACTCCCTCACACAGAGCCCACCCCCTCCTCTACCTCACAAAGAGCCCACCCCCTCCAATCCCTCACACAGAGCCCCCACTCCGCACCCTCACACAGAGCCCCCCCTCCGCTCCCTCACACAGAGCCCACACCCTCCACTCCCTCACATAGGGCCCCACCTTCCACTCCCTCACACAGATCTCCCCCCTTCACAGAGCCCCCCCCCCACTCCATCACACAGAGCCCCCCCTCCACTCCCTCACACAGAGCCCCCCCTCCACTCCCTCACACAGAGCCCCCCTCCACTCCCTCACACAGAGCCCCCCTCCACTCCCTCACACAGAGCCTTCCTCCACTCCCTCACACAGAGCCCCCCGCTCCCTCACACAGAGCCCCCCGTCCACTCCCTCACACAGAGCCCCCCCCTCCACTCCCTCACACAGATCCCCCCTCCACTCCCTCACACAGAGCCCCCCTGCTCCCTCAAATGAGCCCCCCCTCCCTCACACAGAACCCCCCTCCCTCAGATCCCCCCCCACTTCATCACACAGTGCCTCCCCGCTCCCTCACACAGATCCCACCGCTCCCTCACACAGAGCCCCCCCTCCACTCCCTCACACAGAGCCCCCCCTCCACTCCCTCACACAGAGCCCCCCCTCCACTCCCTCACACAGAGCCCCCCCTCCACTCCCTCACACAGAGCCCCCCCCTCCACTCCCTCACACAGAGCCCCCCCCAACTCTCTCACACAGAGCCCCCTCCTCCCTCACACAGGGCCCCCCCTCCCTCATACAGAGCCCCTTCCACTCCCTTACACAGAGCCCCCCCTCCACTCCCTCACACAGAGCCCCCCCTCCACTCCCTCACACAGAGCCCCCCTCCACTCCCTCACTCAGAGCCCCCCCTCCACTCCCTCACTCAGAGCCCCCCCTCCACTCCCTCACTCAGAGCCCCCTCTCCACTCCCTCACTCAGAGCCCGCCCTCCACTCGCTCACACAGAGCCCCCCTCCACTCGCTCACAGAGACCCCCCCTCCACTCACTCAGACAGAGACCCCCCTCCACTCGCTCACACAGAGACCCCCCTCCACTCGCTCACACAGAGACCCCCCTCCACTCGCTCACACAGGGCCCCCCTCCATTCCTTCACACAGAGCCTCCCCCCTCCACACCCTCACACAGAGCACCCCCCTCCACTCCCTCACACAGAGCCCCCCTCCACTCCCTTCACACAGAGCCCCCCCTCCACTCCCTCACACAGAGCCCCCCCTCCATTCCCTCACACAGAGCCCCCCCTCCATTCCCTCACACAGAGCCCCCCCTCCATTCCCTCACACAGAGCCCCCCTCCACTCCCTCACACAGAGACCCCCCTCCACTCCCTCACACAGAGACCCCCCTCCACTCCCTCACACAGAGCCCCCCCTCCACTCCCTCACTCAGAGCCCCCCCTCCACTCCCTCACTCAGAGCCCCCTCTCCACTCCCTCACTCAGAGCCCGCCCTCCACTCGCTCACACAGAGCCCCCCTCCACTCGCTCACAGAGACCCCCCCTCCACTCACTCAGACAGAGACCCCCCTCCACTCGCTCACACAGAGACCCCCCTCCACTCGCTCACACAGAGACCCCCCTCCACTCGCTCACACAGGGCCCCCCTCCATTCCTTCACACAGAGCCTCCCCCCTCCACACCCTCACACAGAGCACCCCCCTCCACTCCCTCACACAGAGCCCCCCTCCACTCCCTTCACACAGAGCCCCCCCTCCACTCCCTCACACAGAGCCCCCCCTCCATTCCCTCACACAGAGCCCCCCCTCCATTCCCTCACACAGAGCCCCCCCTCCATTCCCTCACACAGAGCCCCCCTCCACTCCCTCACACAGAGACCCCCCTCCACACCCTCACACAGAGACCCCCCTCCACACCCTCACACAGAGACCCCCCTCCACACCCTCACACAGAGACCCCCCTCAACTCCCACACACAGAGCCCCCCTCCACTCCCTCACACAGAACCCCCCTCCACTCCCTCACACAGAGCCACCCCCTCCACTCCCTCACACAGAGCCCCCCCTCCACTCCCTAACACAGAGCCCCCCCTCCACTCCCTAACACAGAGCCCCCCCTCCACTCCCTAACACAGAGCCCCCCCTCCACTCACTCACACAGAGCCCCCCCTCCACTCCCTCACACAGAGCCCCCCCTCCACTCCCTCACACAGAGCCCCCCCTCCACTCCCTCACACAGAGCCCCCCCTCCACTCCCTCACACAGAGCCCCCCCTCCACTCCCTCACACAGAGCACCCCCCTCCATTCCCTCACACAGAGCCCCCACCTCCACTCCCTCACACAGAGCCCCCCCTCCCTCACACAGAGCACCCCCCTCCACTCTCTCACACAGAACCCCCCCCTTCCACTCCCTCACACAGATCCTCCCCCCTCCACTCCCTAACACACAGCCCCCCCTCCCTCATACAGATCCCCCCTCCCTCAGATACCCCCCTCCATTCCATCACACAGAGCACACCCCCTCCGCTACCTCACAAAGAGCCCACCCCCTCCACTCCCTCACACAGAGCCCACCCCCTCCACTCCATCACACAGAGCCCCCACTCCGCTCCCTCACACAGAGCCCCCCCTCCGCTCCCTCACACAGAGCCCACCCCCTCCACTCCCTCACATAGGGCCCCCCCTTCCACTCCCTCACACAGATCTCCCCCCTCCACACTCCCCCACAGAGCCCCCCCCACTTCATCACACAGAGCCCCCCCTCCACTCCCTCAAACAGAGCCCCCCCTCCACTCCCTCAAACAGAGCCCCCCTCACTCCCTCACACAGAGCCCCCCGCTCCCTCACACAGAGACCCCCTCCCTCACACAGAGCCCCCCCTCCCTCACACAAAGCCCCCCCTCCACTCCCTCACACAGACCCCTCCCTACACTCCCTCACATAGAGCCCCCCCTCCACTCCCTCACCCAAAGCCCCCTCTCCACTCCCTCACACAGAGCCCCCCCTCCACTCCCTCACACAGAGCCCCCCCTCCACTCCCTCACAGAGAGCCCCCCTCCACTCCCTGACACAGAGCCCCCCCCTTCTACTCCCTCACACAGATCCCCCCCTCCACTCCCTCACACAGAGCAACCCAACACTCTCTCACACAGAGCCCCCCCCGCTCCCTCACACAGAGCCCCCCTCTCTCCCTCATACAGAGCCCCCCTCTCTCCCTCACACAGATCCCCCCACCTCCCTCACACAGATCCCCCCACCCTCAGATCCCCCCTCCATTCCCTCACACTGAGCCCCCCCTCCGCTCCCTCACACAGAGCCCCCCCTCCGCTCCCTCACAGAGCCCACCCCCTCCACTCCCTCACACAGAATCCCTCCCACAGACTCCCTCACACAGAATCCCTCCCACAGCCCCCCCCACTCCCTCACACAGAGCCCCCCTCCCTCACACAGAGCCCCCCCTCCACTCTCTCACACAGAACTCCCCCTTCCACTCCCTCACACAGATCCTCCCCCCTCCACTCCCTCACACAGAGCCCCACCCTCCCTCATACAGATCCCCCCTCCCTCAGATCCCCCCCCCACTCCCTCACACAGAGCCTCCCCCGCTCCCTCACACAGAGCCCCCCCCCACTCCCTTACACAGAGCCCCCCCCCCCCGCTCCCTCACACAGAGCGCCCCCTCGCTCCCTCACACATAGCCACCCCCTCTCCCTCACACAAAGCCACCCTCTCTCCCTCACACAGAGCCCCCCCCACTCCACTCCCTCACACAGAGCCCCCCCTCCACTCCATCACACAGAGCCCCCACTCCACTCCCTCACACAGAGCCCCCCTCCTCCACTCCCTCACACAGAGCCCCCCTCCACTCCCTCACCCAAAGCCCCCTCTCCACTCCCTCACACAGAGCCCCCCCCACTCCTTCACACAGAGCCCCCTCCACTCCCTCACACAGAGCCCCCCCTCCACTCCCTCACACAGAGCCCCCCCTCCACTCCCTCACACAGAGCCCCCCCTCCACTCCCTCACACAAAGCCCCCCCGCCACTCCCTCACACAGAGAACCCCCTCCACTCCCTCACACAGAACCCCCACCTCCACTCCCTCACACAGAGCCCCCCCTCCCTCACACAGAGCACCCCCCTCCACTCTCTCACACAGAACCCCCCCCTTCCACTCCCTCACACAGATCCTCCCCCCTCCACTCCCTAACACAGAGCCCCCCCTCCCTCATACAGATCCCCCCTCCCTCAGATCCCCCCCTCCATTCCCTCACACAGAGCCCACCCCCTCCGCTACCTCACAAAGAGCCCACCCCCTCCACTCCCTCACACAGAGCCCCCACTCCGCTCCCTCACACAGAGCCCCCCCTCTGCTCCCTCACACAGAGCCCACCCCCTCCACTCCCTCACATAGGACCCCCCCTTCCACTCCCTCACACAGATCTCCCCCCTCCACACTCCCCCACAGAGCCCCCCCCCCACTCCATCACACAGATCCCCCCCCCCACTCCCTCACACAGAGCCTTCCTCCACTCCCTCACACAGAGCCCTCCACTCCCTCACACAATGCCCCCCGCTCCCTCACACAGAGCCCCCCGTCCACTCCCTCACACAGAGCCCCCCCCTCCACTCCCTCACACAGATCCCCCCTCCACTCCCTCACACAGAGCCCCCCTGCTCCCTCACACGAGCCCCCCTTCCCTCACACAGAGCCCCCCCTCCACTCCCTCACACAGAGCCCCCCCTCCACTCCCTCACACAGAGCCCCCTCTCCACTCCCTCACACAGAGCCACCCCTCCACTCCCTGACACAGAGCCCCCCCCTCCACTCCCTCACACAGAGCCCCCCCCACTCCCTCACACAGAGCCCCCTCCTCCCTCACACAGGGCCCCCCCTCCCTCATACAGAGCCCCCTCCACTCCCTCACACAGAGCCCCCCTCCACTCCCTCACACAGAGCCCCCCCCTCCACTCCCTCACACAGAGCCCCCCTCCACTCCCTCACTCAGAGCCCCCACTCCACTCCCTCACTCAGAGCCCCCCCTCCACTCCCTCACTCAGAGCCCCCCCTCCACTCCCTCACTCAGAGCCCCCCCTCCACAACCTCACTCAGAGCCCCCCCTACACTCGCTCACACAGAGCCCCCCTCCACTCGCTCACACAGAGACCCCCCTCCACTCGCTCACACAGAGACACCCCTCCACTCGCTCACACAGGGCCCCCCCTCCATTCCTTCACACAGAGCCTCCCCCCTCCACTCCCTCACACAGAGCCCCCCCCCTCCACTCCCTCACACAGAGCCCCCCTCCACTCCCTCACACAGAGCCCCCCCTCCACTCCCTCACACAGAGCCCCCCCTCCACTCCCTCACACAGAGCCCCCCCTCCACTCCCTCACACAGACCCCCCCCTCCACTCCCTCACACAGAGCCCCCCTCCACTCCATCACACAGAGCCCCCCCTCCACTCCCTCACACAGAACCCCACCCCTCCCTCACACAGAGCCCCCCCCTCCCTCACACAGAGCCCCCCCTCCACTCCCTCACACAGAGCCCCCCCCTCCACTCCCTCACACAGAGCCCCCCTCCCTCACACAGAGCCACCCCGTCCACTCCCTCACGCAGAGCCCCCCCTCTCCCTCACACAGAGCCCCCCCTCCACTCCTTCACACAGAGCCCCCCTCCACTCCCTCACACAGAGCCCCCCCCTCCACTCCCTCACACAGAGACACCCCTCCACTCGCTCACACAGAGACCCCCCTCCACTCCCTCACACAGACCCCCCTACACTCCCTCACACAGACCACCCCCTCCACTCCCTCACACAGAACCCCCCCCCTCCACTCCCTCACACAGACCCCCCCCCCTCAACTCCCTCACACAGAGCCCCCCTCCACTCCATCACACAGAGCCCCCCTCCCTCACACAGAGCCCCCCTCCCTCACACAGAGCCTCCCCTCCACTCCCTCACACAGAGCCCCCCCCGCTCCCTCACACAGAGCCCCCCCTCCCTCACACAGAGCCCCGCCTCCACTCCCGCACACAGAGCCCCAGCCCTCCCTCACACAGAGCCCCAGCCCTCCCTCACACAGAGCCCCCCCCTCCCTCACACAGAGCCCCCCACCTCTCCCTCACACAGAGCCCCTCCCACTACTTCACACAGAGCCCCCCCTGCTCCCTCACACAGAGCCCCCCCCACTCCCTCACACAGAGCCCCCCCTGCTCCCTCACACAGAGCCCCCCCCCTTTGCTCACTCACACAAAGCCCCCCCTCCACTACATCACACAGAGCCCCCCCCGCTCCCTCACTCAGAGCCCCCCCTCCACTCACTCACACAGAGCCCCCCTCCACTCGCTCACACAGAGACCCCCCTCCACTCGCTCACACAGAGACCCCCCTCCACTCGCTCACACAGAGACACCCCTCCACTCGCTCACACAGGGCCCCCCCTCCACTCCTTCACACAGAGCTTCCCCCTCCACTCCCTCACACAGAGCCCCCCTCCACTCCCTCACACAGAGCCCCAGCCCTCCCTCACACAGAGCCCCAGCCCTCCCTGACACAGAGCCCCAGCCCTCCCTCACACAGAGCCCCCCCTCCCTCACACAGAGCCCCCCACCGCTCCCTCACACAGAGCCCCTCCCACTACTTCACACAGAGCCCCCCCTGCTCCCTCACACAGAGCCCCCCCCCCACTCCCTCACACAGAGCCCCCCCCGCTCCCTCACACAGAGCCCCCCCCTTTGCTCCCTCACACAGAGCCCCCCCTCCACTCCATCACACAGAGCCCGCTCCCTAACTCAGAGCCCCCCCTCCACTCGCTCACACAGAGACCCCCTCCACTCGCTCACACAGAGACCCCCCCTCCACTCGCTCACACAGAGACCCCCCTCCACTCGCTCACACAGAGACCCCCCTCTACTCGCTCACACAGAGACACCCATCCACTCACTCACACAGGGCCCCCCCTCCATTCCATCACACAGAGCCTCCCCCCTCCACTCCCTCACACAGAGCCCCCCCTCCACTCCCTCACACAGAGCCCCCCCTCCACTCCCTCACACAGAGCCCCCCTCCACTCCCTCACACAGAGCCCCCCCTCCACTCCCTCACACAGAGCCACCCTCCACTCCCTCACACAGACCCCCCCTCCACTCCCTCACACAGAGCCCCCCTCCACTCCATCACACAGAGCCCCCCCTCCACTCCCTCACACAGAGCCCCACCCCTCCCTCACACAGAGCCCCCCTCCACTCCCTCACACAGATCTCTCCCCTTCACACTCCCCACCGAGCCCCCCCCCCCACTCCATCACACAGATCCCACCCCCCACTCCATCACACAGAGCACCCCCTCCACTCCCTCACACAGAGCCCCCCTCCACTCCCTCACACAGAGCCCCCCTCCACTCCCTCACACAGAGCCTTCCTCCACTCCCTCACACAGAGCCCTCCACTCCCTCACACAGAGCCCCCCATCCACTCCCTCACACAGAGCCCCCCCCCTCCACTCCCTCACACAGATCCCCCCTCCACTCCCTCACACAGAGCCCCCCTGCTCCCTCACACGAGCCCCCCTTCCCTCACACAGAGCCTCCCTCCCTCAGATCCCCCCCCACTCCCTCACACAGTGCCTCCCCGCTCCCTCACACAGAGCCCCCCGCTCCCTCACACAGAGCCCCCCCCCTCCACTCCCTCACACAGATCCCCCTCCACTCCCTCACACAGAGCCCCCCTGCTCCCTCACATGAGCCCCCCTTCCCTCACACAGTGCCTCCCCGCTCCCTCACACAGAGCCCCCCCTCCACTCCCTCACACAGAGCCCCCCCTCCACTCCCTCACACAGAGCCCCCTCTCCACCCCCTCACACAGAGCCACCCCTCCACTCCCTGACACAGAGCCCCCCCCTCCACTCCCTCACACAGAGCCCCCCCCACTCCCTCACACAGAGCCCCCTCCTCCCTCACACAGGGCCCCCCCTCCCTCATACAGAGCCCCCTCCACTCCCTCACACAGAGCCCCCCCTCCACTCCCTCACACAGAGCCCCCCTCCACTCCCTCACTCAGAGCCCCCACTCCACTCCCTCACTCAGAGCCCCCCCTCCACTCCCTCACTCAGAGCCCCCCCTCCACTCCCTCACTCAGAGCCCCCCTCCATAACCTCACTCAGAGCCCCCCCTCCACTCGCTCACACAGAGCCCCCCTCCACTCGCTCACACAGAGACCCCCCTCCACTCGCTCACACAGAGACACCCCTCCACTCGCTCACACAGGGCCCCCCTCCATTCCTTCACACAGAGCCTCCCCCCTCCACTCCCTCACACAGAGCCCCCCCCCTCCACTCCCTCACACAGAGCCCCCCCTCCACTCCCTCACACAGAGCCCCCCCTCCACTCCCTCACACAGAGCCCCCCCTCCACTCCCTCACACAGACCCCCCCCTCCACTCCCTCACACAGAGCCCCCCTCCACTCCATCACACAGAGCCCCCCCTCCACTCCCTCACACAGAACCCCACCCCTCCCTCACACAGAGCCCCCCCCTCCCTCACACAGAGCCCCCCCTCCACTCCCTCACACAGAGCCCCCCCCTCCACTCCCTCACACAGAGCCCCCCTCCCTCACACAGAGCCACCCCGTCCACTCCCTCACGCAGAGCCCCCCCTCTCCCTCACACAGAGCCCCCCCTCCACTCCTTCACACAGATCCCCCCCTCCACTCCCTCACACAGAGCCCCCCCCTCCACTCCCTCACACAGAGACACCCCTCCACTCGCTCACACAGAGACCCCCCTCCACTCCCTCACACAGACCCCCCTACACTCCCTCACACAGACCACCCCCTACACTCCCTCACACAGAACCCCCCCCTCCACTCCCTCACACAGACCCCTCCCTCAACTCCCTCACACAGAGCCCCCCTCCACTCCATCACACAGAGCCCCCCTCCCTCACACAGAGCCCCCCTCCCTCACACAGAGCCTCCCCTCCACTCCCTCACACAGAGCCCCCCCGCTCCCTCACACAGAGCCCCCCCCACTCCCTCACACAGAGCCCCCTCCTCCCTCACACAGGGCCCCCCCTCCCTCATACAGAGCCCCCTCCACTCCCTCACACAGAGCCCCCCCTCCACTCCCTCACACAGAGCCCCCCTCCACTCCCTCACTCAGAGCCCCCACTCCACTCCCTCACTCAGAGCCCCCCCTCCACTCCCTCACTCAGAGCCCCCCCTCCACTCCCTCACTCAGAGCCCCCCTCCATAACCTCACTCAGAGCCCCCCTCCACTCGCTCACACAGAGCCCCCCTCCACTCGCTCACACAGAGACCCCCCTCCACTCGCTCACACAGAGACACCCCTCCACTCGCTCACACAGGGCCCCCCTCCATTCCTTCACACAGAGCCTCCCCCCTCCACTCCCTCACACAGAGCCCCCCCCCCTCCACTCCCTCACACAGAGCCCCCCCTCCACTCCCTCACACAGAGCCCCCCCTCCACTCCCTCACACAGAGCCCCCCCTCCACTCCCTCACACAGACCCCCCCCTCCACTCCCTCACACAGAGCCCCCCTCCACTCCATCACACAGAGCCCCCCCTCCACTCCCTCACACAGAACCCCACCCCTCCCTCACACAGAGCCCCCCCCTCCCTCACACAGAGCCCCCCCTCCACTACCTCACACAGAGCCCCCCCCTCCACTCCCTCACACAGAGCCCCCCTCCCTCACACAGAGCCACCCCGTCCACTCCCTCACGCAGAGCCCCCCCTCTCCCTCACACAGAGCCCCCCTCCACTCCTTCACACAGATCCCCCCCTCCACTCCCTCACACAGAGCCCCCCCCTCCACTCCCTCACACAGAGACACCCCTCCACTCGCTCACACAGAGACCCCCCTCCACTCCCTCACACAGACCCCCCTACACTCCCTCACACAGACCACCCCCTACACTCCCTCACACAGAACCCCCCCCTCCACTCCCTCACACAGACCCCTCCCTCAACTCCCTCACACAAAGCCCCCCTCCACTCCATCACACAGAGCCCCCCTCCCTCACACAGAGCCCCCCTCCCTCACACAGAGCCTCCCCTCCACTCCCTCACACAGAGCCCCCCCGCTCCCTCACACAGAGCCCCCCCTCCCTCACACAGAGCCCCGCCTCCACTCCCGCAAACAGAGCCCCAGCCCTCCCTCACACAGAGCCCCAGCCCTCCCTCACAGAGCCCCCCCCGTCCCTCACACAGAGCCCCCCACCTCTCCCTCACACAGAGCCCCTCCCACTACTTCACACAGAGCCCCCCCTGCTCCCTCACACAGAGCCCCCCCCACTCCCTCACACAGAGCCCCCCCTGCTCCCTCACACAGAGCCCCCCCCCTTTGCTCACTCACACAAAGCCCCCCCTCCACTCCATCACACAGAGCCCCCCCGCTCCCTCACTCAGAGCCTCCCCTCCACTCACTCACACAGAGCCCCCCTCCACTCGCTCACACAGAGACCCCCCTCCACTCGCTCACACAGAGACACCCCTCCACTTGCTCACACAGGGCCCCCCCTCCATTCCTTCACACAGAGCTTCCCCCCCCTCTCCCTCACACAGAGCCCCCCCTCCACTCCTTCACACAGATCCCCCCCTCCACTCCCTCACACAGAGCCCCCCCCTCCACTCCCTCACACAGAGACACCCCTCCACTCGCTCACACAGAGACCCCCCTCCACTCCCTCACACAGACCCCCCTACACTCCCTCACACAGACCACCCCCTACACTCCCTCACACAGAACCCCCCCCTCCACTCCCTCACACAGACCCCTCCCTCAACTCCCTCACACAGAGCCCCCCTCCACTCCATCACACAGAGCCCCCCTCCCTCACACAGAGCCCCCCTCCCTCACACAGAGCCTCCCCTCCACTCCCTCACACAGAGCCCCCCCGCTCCCTCACACAGAGCCCCCCCCACTCCCTCACACAGAGCCCCCTCCTCCCTCACACAGGGCCCCCCCTCCCTCATACAGAGCCCCCTCCACTCCCTCACACAGAGCCCCCCCTCCACTCCCTCACACAGAGCCCCCCTCCACTCCCTCACTCAGAGCCCCCACTCCACTCCCTCACTCAGAGCCCCCCCTCCACTCCCTCACTCAGAGCCCCCCCTCCACTCCCTCACTCAGAGCCCCCCTCCATAACCTCACTCAGAGCCCCCCTCCACTCGCTCACACAGAGCCCCCCTCCACTCGCTCACACAGAGACCCCCCTCCACTCGCTCACACAGAGACACCCCTCCACTCGCTCACACAGGGCCCCCCTCCATTCCTTCACACAGAGCCTCCCCCCTCCACTCCCTCACACAGAGCCCCCCCCCTCCACTCCCTCACACAGAGCCCCCCCTCCACTCCCTCACACAGAGCCCCCCCTCCACTCCCTCACACAGAGCCCCCCCTCCACTCCCTCACACAGACCCCCCCCTCCACTCCCTCACACAGAGCCCCCCTCCACTCCATCACACAGAGCCCCCCCTCCACTCCCTCACACAGAACCCCACCCCTCCCTCACACAGAGCCCCCCCCTCCCTCACACAGAGCCCCCCCTCCACTACCTCACACAGAGCCCCCCCCTCCACTCCCTCACACAGAGCCCCCCTCCCTCACACAGAGCCACCCCGTCCACTCCCTCACGCAGAGCCCCCCCTCTCCCTCACACAGAGCCCCCCTCCACTCCTTCACACAGATCCCCCCCTCCACTCCCTCACACAGAGCCCCCCCCTCCACTCCCTCACACAGAGACACCCCTCCACTCGCTCACACAGAGACCCCCCTCCACTCCCTCACACAGACCCCCCTACACTCCCTCACACAGACCACCCCCTACACTCCCTCACACAGAACCCCCCCCTCCACTCCCTCACACAGACCCCTCCCTCAACTCCCTCACACAAAGCCCCCCTCCACTCCATCACACAGAGCCCCCCTCCCTCACACAGAGCCCCCCTCCCTCACACAGAGCCTCCCCTCCACTCCCTCACACAGAGCCCCCCCGCTCCCTCACACAGAGCCCCCCCTCCCTCACACAGAGCCCCGCCTCCACTCCCGCACACAGAGCCCCAGCCCTCCCTCACACAGAGCCCCAGCCCTCCCTCACAGAGCCCCCCCCGTCCCTCACACAGAGCCCCCCACCTCTCCCTCACACAGAGCCCCTCCCACTACTTCACACAGAGCCCCCCCTGCTCCCTCACACAGAGCCCCCCCCACTCCCTCACACAGAGCCCCCCCTGCTCCCTCACACAGAGCCCCCCCCCCTTTGCTCACTCACACAAAGCCCCCCCTCCACTCCATCACACAGAGCCCCCCCGCTCCCTCACTCAGAGCCTCCCCTCCACTCACTCACACAGAGCCCCCCTCCACTCGCTCACACAGAGACCCCCCTCCACTCGCTCACACAGAGACACCCCTCCACTTGCTCACACAGGGCCCCCCCTCCATTCCTTCACACAGAGCTTCCCCCTCCACTCCCTCACACAGAGCCCCCCTCCACTCCCTCACACAGAGCCCCCCCTCCCTCACACAGAGCCCCCCCCCCACTCCCTCACACAGAGCCCCCCCCCCGCTCCCTCACACAGAGGCCCCCCCTTTGCTCCCTCACACAGAGCCCCCCCTCCACTCCATCACACAGAGCCCGCTCCCTAACTCAGAGCCCGCCCTCCACTCGCTCACACAGAGCCCCCCTCCACTCACTCACACAGAGACCCCCCCTCCACTCGCTCACACAGAGACCCCCCTCCACTCGCTCACACAGAGACCCCCCTCTACTCGCTCACACAGAGACACCCCTCCACTCACTCACACAGGGCCCCCCCTCCATTCCTTCACACAGAGCCTCCCCCCTCCACTCCCTCACACAGAGCCCCCCCTCCACTCCCTCACACAGAGCCCCCCCTCCACTCCCTCACACAGAGCCCCCCCTCCACTCCCTCACACAGAGCCCCCCTCCACTCCCTCACACAGAGCCCCCCTCCACTCCCTCACACAGAGCCCCCCTCCACTGCATCACACAGAGCCCCCCCTCCACTCCCTCACACAGAGCCCCACCCCTCCCTCACACAGATCTCTCCCCTCCACACTCCCCACCGAGCCCCCCCCCCCCACTCCATCACACAGATCCCCCCCCACTCCATCACACAGAGCACCCCCTCCACTCCCTCACACAGAGCCTTCCTCCACTCCCTCACACAGAGCCCTCCACTCCCTCACACAGAGCCCCCCGCTCCCTCACACAGAGCCCCCCGTCCACTCCCTCACACAGAGCCCCCCCCCTCCACTCCCTCACACAGATCCCCCCTCCACTCCCTCACACAGAGCCCCCCTGCTCCCTCACACGAGCCCCCCTTCCCTCACACAGAGCCTCCCTCAGATCCCCCCCCACTCCCTCACACAGTGCCTCCCCGCTCCCTCACACAGAGCCCCCCGCTCCCTCACACAGAGCCCCCCCTCCACTCCCTCACACAGAGCCCCCCCTCCACTCCCTCACACAGAGCCCCCCCTCCACTCCCTCACACAGAGCCCCCTCTCCACTCCCTCACACAGAGCCCCCCCTCCACTCCCTCACAGAGCCCCCCCTCCACTCCCTCACACAGAGCCCCCCCCTCCACTCCCTCACACAGAGCCCCCCCACTCCCTCACACAGAGCCCCCTCCTCCCTCACACAGGGCCCCCCCTCCCTCATACAGAGTCCCCTCCACTCCCTCACACAGAGCCCCCCCTCCACTCCCTCACACAGAGCCCCCCTCCACTCCCTCACTCAGAGCTCCCCCTCCACTCCCTCACTCAGAGCCCCCCCTCCACTCCCTCACTCAGAGCCCCCCCTCCACTCCCTCACTCAGAGCCCCCCCTCCACTCCCTCACTCAGAGCCCCCCCTCCACTCCCTCACTCAGAGCCCCCCCTCCACTCCCTCACTCAGAGCCCCCCTCCACTCCCTCACTCAGAGCCCCCCTCCACTCGCTCACACAGAGCCCCCCTCCACTCGCTCACACAGAGACCCCCCTCCACTCGCTCACACAGAGACCCCCCTCCACTCGCTCACTCAGACCACCCCCTCCACTCCCTCACACAGACCTCCCCCTCCACTCCCTCACACAGAGCCCCCCTCCACTCCATCACACAGAGCCCCCCCTCCCTCACACAGAGCCCCCCTCCCTCACACAGAACCACCCCTCCACTCCCTCACACAGAGCCCCCACGCTCCCTCACACAGAGCCCCCGCTCCCTCACACAGAGCCCCCCCTCCCTCACACAGAGCCCCGCCTCCACTCCCTCACACAGAGCCCCAGCCCTCCCTCTCACAGAGCCCCAGCCCTCCCTCACACAGAGCCCCAGCCCTCCCTCACACAGAGCCCCACCTCCCTCACACAGAGCCCCCCACCGCTCCCTCACACAGAGCCCCTCCCACTACTTCACACAGAGCCCCCCCTGCTCCCTCACACAGAGCCCCCCCCCCACTCCCTCACACAGAGCCCCCCCCCTTTGCTCAATCACACAGAGCCCCCCCTCCACTCCATCACACAGAGCCCCCCCCGCTCCCTCACTCAGAGCCCCCCCTCCACTCGCTCACACAGAGCCCCCCTCCACTCGCTCACACAGAGACCCCCCCTCCACTCGCTCACACAGAGACCCCCCTCCACTCGCTCACACAGAGACCCCCCTCCACTCACTCACACAGAGGACACCCCTCCACTCGCTCACACAGGGCCCCCCCTCCATTCCTTCACACAGAGCTTCCCCCCTCCACTCCCTCACACAGAGCCCCCCTCCACTCCCTCACACAGAGCCCCAGCCCTCCCTCACACAGAGCCCCAGCCCTCCCTCACACAGAGCCCCAGCCCTCCCTCACACAGAGCCCCAGCCCTCCCTCACACAGAGCACCAGCCCTCCCTCACACAGAGCCCCAGCCCTCCCTCACACAGAGCCCCTCCTCCCTCACACAGAGCCCCCCACCGCTCCCTCACACAGAGCCCCTTCCACTACTTCACACAGAGCCCCCCCTGCTCCCTCACACAGAGCCCCCCCCTTTGCTCCCTCACACAGAGCATCCCCTCCACTCCATCACACAGAGCCCCCCCCGCTCCCAAACTCAGAGCCCCCCCTCCACTCGCTCACACAGAGCCCCCTTCCACTCGCTCACACAGAGACCCCCCCTCCACTCGCTCACACAGAGACCCCCCTCCACTTGCTCACACAGAGCCCCGCCTCCACTCCCTCACACAGAGCCCCAGCCCTCCCTCTCACAGAGCCCCAGCCCTCCCTCACACAGAGCCCCAGCCCTCCCTCACTCAGAGCCCCCCCTCCACTCCCTCACTCAGAGCCCCCCCTCCACTCCCTCACTCAGAGCCCCCCCTCCACTCCCTCACTCAGAGCCCCCCCTCCACTCCCTCACTCAGAGCCCCCCCTCCACTCCCTCACTCAGAGCCCCCCTCCACTCCCTCACTCAGAGCCCCCCCTCCACTCGCTCACACAGAGCCCCCCTCCACTCGCTCACACAGAGACCCCCCTCCACTCGCTCACACAGAGACCCCCCTCCACTCGCTCACTCAGACCACCCCCTCCACTCCCTCACACAGACCTCCCCCTCCACTCCCTCACACAGAGCCCCCCTCCACTCCATCACACAGAGCCCCCCCTCCCTCACACAGAGCCCCCCTCCCTCACACAGAACCACCCCTCCACTCCCTCACACAGAGCCCCCACGCTCCCTCACACAGAGCCCCCGCTCCCTCACACAGAGCCCCGCCTCCACTCCCTCACACAGAGCCCCAGCCCTCCCTCTCACAGAGCCCCAGCCCTCCCTCTCACAGAGCCCCAGCCCTCCCTCACACAGAGCCCCAGCCCTCCCTCACACAGAGCCCCTCCTCCCTCACACAGAGCCCCCCACCGCTCCCTCACACAGAGCCCCTTCCACTACTTCACACAGAGCCCCCCCTGCTCCCTCACACAGAGCCCCCCCCTTTGCTCCCTCACACAGAGCATCCCCTCCACTCCATCACACAGAGCCCCCCCCCGCTCCCTAACTCAGAGCCCCCCCTCCACTCGCTCACACAGAGCCCCCTTCCACTCGCTCACACAGAGACCCCCCCTCCACTCGCTCACACAGAGACCCCCCTCCACTCGCTCACACAGAGACCCCCCTCCACTCGCTCACACAGAGACACCCCTCCACTCAATCACACAGGGCCCCCCCTCCATTCCTTCACACAGAGCCTCTCCCCTCCACTCCCTCACACAGAGCCCCCTCCTCCACTCCCTCACACAGAGCCCCCCTCCACTCCCTCACACAGAGCCCCCCCTCCACTCCCTCACACAGAGCCCCCCCTCCACTCCCTCACACAGAGCCCCCCTCCACTCCCTCACACAGACCCCCCCCCCTCCACTCCCTCACACAGAGCCCCCCTCCACTCCATCACACAGAGCCCCCCCTCCACTCCCTCACACAGGGCCCCACCCCTCCCTCACACAGAGCCCCCCCTCCACTCCCTCACACAGAGCCCCCCTCCACTCCCTCACACAGAGCCCCACCCCTCCCTCACACAGAGCCCCCCCCCTCCCTCACACAGAGCCACCCCGACCACTCCCTCACACAGAGCCCCCCATCTCCCTCACACAGAGCCCCCCCTCCACTCCCTCACACAGAGCCCCCCCTCCACTCCCTCACACAGAGCCCCCCCTCCACTCCCTCACACAGAGACACCCCTCCACTCGCTCACACAGAGACCTCCCTCCACTCCCTCACACAGAGCCCCCCTCCACTCCCTCACACAGACCCCCCTACACTCCCTCACACAGACCACCCCCTACACTCCCTCACACAGACCCCCCCCCTCCACTCCCTCACACAGAGCCCCCTCCACTCCCTCACACAGAGCCCCCCCCCGCTTCCTCACACAGAGCCCCCGCTCCCTCACACAGAGCCCCCCCTCCCTCACACAGAGCCCTCCCTCCACTCCCTCACACAGAGCCCCAGCCCTCCCTCACACAGAGCCCCCCCTCCACTCCCTCACACAAAGCCCCCCCCTCCACTCCCTCACACAGAGCCCCCCTCCACTCCCTCACACAGAGCCCCCCTCCACTCCCTCACACAGAGCCCCCCTCCACTCCCTCACACAGAGAACCCCCTCAACTCCCTCACACAGAGCCCCTCCTCCATTCCCTCACACAAAGCCCCCCCTCCATTCCCTCACACAGAGCCCCCCCTCAACTCCCTCACACAAAGCCCCCCCCCCCTCCACTCCCTCACACAGAGCCCCCCCTCCACTCCCTCACACAGAGCCCTCCCTCCACTCCCTCACACAGAACCCCCCCCTCCTCTCCCTCACACAGAGGCCCCCTCCACTCCATCACACAGAGCCCCCCCCCTGCTCCCTCACACAGAGACCCCCTCGCTCCCTCACACAGATCCGCCCTCCCTCACACAGATCCCCCCTCCCTCAGATCCCCCCCTCCCTCACACAGATCCCCCACCACAGAGCCCCCTTCGCT
Source organism: Ascaphus truei (assembly GCF_040206685.1). Classification (NCBI taxonomy): domain Eukaryota; kingdom Metazoa; phylum Chordata; class Amphibia; order Anura; family Ascaphidae; genus Ascaphus; species Ascaphus truei. The sequence goes on along the minus strand of NC_134497.1, from coordinate 30,649,404 downwards.
CCCTCACACAGAGCCCCCCCCACTACTTCACACAGATCCCCCCCCTGCTCCCTCACACAGAGCCCCCCCCGCTCCCTCACACAGAGCCCCCCCTTCGCTCCCTCACACAGAGCCCCCCCTCCACTCCATCACACAGAGCCCCCCCTGCTCCCTCACACAGAGCCCCCCCTCCACTCCCTCACACAGAGCCCCAGCCCTCCCTCACACAGAGCCCCAGCCCTCCCTCACACAGAGCTCCAGCCCTCCCTCACACAGAGCCCCCCCGCTCCCTCACGCAGAGCCCCCTCCGCTCCCTCACAAAGAGCCCCCCCTGCGCTCCCTCACAAAGATTACCCCCTCCGCTCCCTCACAAAGAGCCCCCCCCGCTCCCTCACACTGAGCCCCCCCCCCCGCTCCCTCACACAGAGCCCCCCCCGCTCCCTCACACAGAGCCCCCCCCACGCTCCCTCACACAGAGCCCCCCCGCTCCCACACACAGAGCCCCCCCGCTCCCTCACAGAGCCCCCCCCCGCTCCCTCACACAGAGCCCCCCCCGCTCCCTCACACAGAGCCCCCCCTCACTCCTCACACAGAGCCCCCCCTCCCTCACACAGAGCCCCCCTCCACTCCCTCACACTGAGCCTCCCCCTCCCTCACACAGAGCCCCCCACGCTCCCTCACACAGAGCCCCCCCCTCCCTCACACAGAGCCCTCCACGCTCCCTCACACAGAGCCCCCCCCTGCTCCCTCACACAGAGCCCCCCCCCCTCCCTCACACAGAGCCCCTCCCACTACTTAACACAGAGCCCCCCCACTACTTCACACAGAGCCCCCCCTGCTCCCTCACACAGAGCCCCCCTGCTCCCTCACACAGAGCCCCCTGCTCCCTCACACAGAGCCCCCCCTTCGCTCCCTCACACAGAGCCCCCACCCGCTCCCTCACACAGAGCCCCCCTCCACTCCCTCACACAGAGCCCCCCCTCCACTCCCTCACACAGAGCCCCAGCCCTCCCTCACACAGAGCCCCAGCCCTCCCTCACACAGAGCCCCAGCCCTCCCTCACACAGAGGCCCAGCCCTCCCTCACACAGAGCCCCCCCACCTCCCTCACACAGAGCCCCCCCCCCCCCGCTCCCTCACACAGAGCCCCTCCCCCCGCTCCCTCACACAGAGCCCCCCGCCACTCAAAGTCACAATCCAAATCTGGAACATAATGAATCCAGAAAGAAATAGACAGATACCAACTAGGCTAGCAAGAACTGCTAAAAAAAAGTAATATTATAAACAGGTTACGTGAGGACTGAGTAGTATCTACTAAAATAGTACGTCACAGGCAAAGCTGCTAAACACATAACAGAAAATAGCAGCATACTATGCAAACATATGGAGGTGCTAGCTAATAGTGGGGGATCTAACCTAGGCTATAGGCACACCAAAAGGTGTAAACTGGCCTAGAGGCACGATGTATTCGTATCAAGTTATAGCCTCTTACACAAAATTACCTAGTCACCCAGATGGGATGATCTACGCTACCCGCTATAGGCACACAAAAGGTGTAAGTCAGCCTAGAGGCACGAATCATAGTTCGCATCAAGATATAGCCTCCTACAAACCAATACCTTGATATAAGGAATACTGCCTATAGATCCATAGCACCAACTTAATAGTGTACAGTATATATGTAAGAACAGTGTGCGGTACAATCCAGAATACTGATATGAGTAATATCAAGAACCCTACTTCGTTACTCCCCAATATAAACGGTCTGAAGCCATAGACTTCGTTGAACCATAAGTATGGAAATGGGGGTACGAAACAACGATGGTAGGGAAGGGGGGGGGGGGTATGAGTAAGCGGGGAAGGATGCGATGGAAGGAAACCGCCTAACACAACGTGGCAATCATAATGCTCACAGCTAGAAACCGCTACATGGACAGAGTCAGGTATCTATCTATATATTTCTCAAACCGTTGTATGCGTGTCTGGTTGTCCTGTCCCTAGCAGCAATCACATTGGACCTTTGGCCCGTCACTCCGCCTCAGGCCAATGAGATGGCTCCCTTGGCCTGCCCGCCCCCACACCTCTCATTGGCCTGAGGCGGAGTGACGGGCCAAAGGACACACACACACACACCCTGTGTCCCTTCCCGCATTGCCTCCAAGCTCACACCCCGGCCGCTACAGCCAGCGGGGGAGCGGAGCGAGCACCCGGGACACAGCGGGGGAGCGGAGCGAGCGCCTGGGACATAGCGGGGGAGCGGCCACAACACGCTGCCTCCCGCCTCAGATCCACGTGGGAGCGGCCGGACGGGTGAGGGAGCGGCCGGACGGGTGAGTGAGCGAGCAGGCAGACGGGTGAGTGAGCGGCCAGACGGGTGAGTGAGCGGCCGGATGGGTGAGGGAGCGAGCAGGCGGACGGGTGAGGGAGCGGCCGGATGGGTGAGGGAGCGGCCCACAACAGGCGGGTCGTTTCGGGAGGGGGGCACAGACGGATGATTTTTTGGGGGGGAGACAGACGGAAGGTTTTGGGGGGGGGCAAATGAAAGGTTTTGGGGGGGACACAGACGGAAGGTTTGGGGGGGGACAGACAAATGGCAGACACTGGGGGAAGGTGGAGCAAGCGGCCACATGATACATTGTCATTTACCTCCCCCCCTCACCTCCCGCACCCCCCCCCACTTCCCTTCCTCCCCCCCCCACTTCCCTTCCTCCCACCCTTCACCTCCCCCCCTTCCCCTCCCCCCTCCCCTTCACCTCCCCCCTCCCCCTCCCCTCCACTTCCCCTCCCCCTTCACCTCCCGTCACCCCCCCTTCACCTCCCATCACCCCCCCTTCACCTCCCATCACCCCCCTTCACCTCCCATCACCCCCCCCTTCACCTCCCGTCACCCCCCCTTCACCTCCCGTCACCCCCCCTTCACCTCCCGTCACCCCCACTTCACCTCCCATCACCCCCCCTTCACCTCCCATCACCTCCCATCACCCCCCTTCACCTCCCGTCACCTCTGCTTTACCTCCCTTCACCTCCCGTCACCCCCCCTTCACCTCCCGTCACCCCCCTTCACCTCCAGTCACCCCCCTTCACCTCTCCCCCTTCACCTCCTCTTACCCCCCCTCAACACCCCTCACCCCCCTCCACTTCACCTCCCTTCACTTCCCCTCCACCTCCCCTCAACCCCCCCTTCACCTCCCCTCCACCCCTCCTTCACCCCCCCTTCACCTTCCCTTCACTCCCCCCTTCCCACCTCCCCCCTTCCCACCACCTCCCCCCTTCCCACCACCTCCTCCCTTCCCCCCTTCCCCCACCTCCACCCTTCCCCCCCTTCCCCTCCTCCACCTCCCCCTTCCCCTCCTCCGCCTCCCCCCTTCCCCTCCTCCACCGCCCCCCTTCCCACCTTCCCCCTTCCCAACTCCCCCTCCCCACCTCCCCCCTTCCCACCTCCCCTCCTCCACCTCCCCCCTTCCCACCTCCCCCCATCTCCCCCCTTCCCACCTCCCCCATCTCCCCCCTTCCCACCTCCCCCCTTCCCACCTCCCCCTTCCCACCTCCCCCTTCCCACCTCTCCTCACCTCCCCTCACCTCCCCCCTTCCCACCTCCCCTCCTCCACCTCCCCTTTCCCACCTCCCCCCTTCCCACCTCCCCCCATCTCCCCCTTCCCACCTCCCCCCTTCCCACCTCCCCCTTCCCACCTCTCCTCACCTCCCCTCACCTCCCCCCTTCCCACCTCCCCTCCTCCACCTCCCCTTTCCCACCTCCCCCCTTCCCACCTCCCCCCATCTCCCCCCTTCCCACCTCCCCCCATCTCCCCCCTTCCCACCTCCCCCCTTCCCACCTCCCCCTTCCCACCTCCCCCTTCCCACCTCCCCCCTTCCCACCTCCCCCTCTTCCCTTCCTCCCCCCCACCTCCCCCTTTCCCACCTCCCACTTCCCACATCCTCTCACCTCCCCCCTTCCCACCTCCCCTCACCTCCCCCCTTCAAACCTCCCCCCACCTTCCCCCCTCCCCCCTTCCCCTCTACCTCCCCACCTCCCCCTTCCCCCCACCTCCCCCTTCCTCCCCTCCCCCCTTCCCCACCTCCCCCCTTCCCCTCGTCCCCCTTCCCCCCCTTCCCCCTTCACCTCCTCCCCCTTCCCTCCCTTCCCTACCTCCACCTCCCCCTCCCCCTTCCCTTCCTCCCGTCACCCCCCTCTTCACCTCCTGTCACCCCCCTCTTCACCTCCTGTCACCCCCCCTTCACCTCCTGGCACCCCCCCCCCTTCACCTCCTGGCACCCCCCTCCACCTCCCGTCACACCCCCTTCACCTCCCCCCCTTCACCACTCCCCCTTCACCTCCTGGCACCCCCCTCCACCTCCCGTCACCCCCCCTTCACCTCCCCCCCTTCACCACTCCCCCTTCACCTCCCCTCACCCCACCTCACCCCCCCTCAACACCCCCACCCCCCTTCACCTCCCCTCACCGCACCTTCACCCCCCTTCACCTCCCCTCCACCTCCCCCCTTTACCTCTCCTCAACACCCCTCACCCCCCTTCACCTCCCCTCCACCTCCCCCCTTCACCTCTCCTCAACACCCCTCACCCCCCTTCACCCCCCCTTCACCTACCCTCACCCCCCCTTCACCTCCCCTCACCTCCCCCCTTCCCACCTCCCCCCACCTCCCCCCCACTCCCCCCCAGCCCCCCGCCTCCCCCCCGCCCCCTTCACCTCCCCTCCGCCCCCCCTTCACCTCCCATCACCACCCCCCCACCACCCCTCACCACCCATCCGCCTCCCCTCACCTCATTTTCTTCCATCTTTCTTTTCAACATTATTATCCAACCTTTCCAACAAATACTCAACCTATTGTTCCACGATTTATAAATAATACTACCTATTACGGATTTACATCCCGGGCAACGCCGGGTATATCAGCTAGTATAGTATACAAAGCGGTAGCAGGCTGAAAAACATAGGAATATACTGCTATAACATCGGTTAGTTTATACCTTGTATTATCGTCCATGCACCTCGCCCTGTTTGTACCGCCAATGCACCATGACGTCAGTCAAGCTCCGCCTCCCACCTGCCGTACGTTTCGCGGAGGCGCTTTGACGAAGATGGGCCCTCTCTAGAAGAAGCGAAACGCGCATCAGAGGGAAGAGCTACCACGTCACATCGACCGGATGTAGGTCCCTGCACTGCCAGACGGAGCCGTGCTGACTCATACCGCAGCCCGCTGTGGATTCACCCCCACCCGCAGGGACAGGACAGATAAGTGCACAGGGTCCTCGTTCCCTCTGTCTGTCGCTACTTCCCTCCCTTTCCCCCCCTTGTGCGTAGGGGTATGTTTTTGAGGGATAGGGCATGCGGGTGTGGGTGTTCCTTATACTTGATAGTGTGCACCAATATTCACTTTAGCAGTACCAGCACAGGTTTTAGTATCAGGGACCTATACTTTCTGTTCCCTCCCCTGTGTGTAGGTTTTGAAGGATCACACTGCTACATTCCAGTATATTTGCTCCTAGGTGACCATCCTTCAGAGACCGTGTTTAGGGTAATTCACCCATCTGTTTATTTATAACAGGTCACGTATCTATCTCTGAAGACAATATGCATCTCAGCCAAGAGTATACGTTTGGGTATTAACCCACCAATGTCTATCACTAGCTATATACATAACTCTTGGACAAGAGCATATCTGCTATAGGCGGTATTTTTTGCTAATAATCATTAGCATTTTTTAGATTTACTCACTCTGTTGTGGTCCAATATATTTTAAAGCATATCAATAAATGGAAGTTTTAATTTAATCCATACACATTACATTTGGGACCGTTAACAGCCACCCTATGCCTACACCTACATATAGTGCCTCCCACACACAGATAGTCTGTGCGTGCTATATGGGCCTTATCTGTTGACAGTGCCTTGCTGTCACAGTATTCTCTTTTGCTTGTATATGTGCATGCTGTGTTTTCTTCTTCCTGTGTGTGCGTGTCTTTTTCCTCAGTGTGTGTGTGTGCTGTGTTTTCTTCCTGTTTGTGCTGTTTGTGTTTTCTTCCTTAGAGAGTCTGTGCTGTGTCTTCTCCTTCAGTGTGTGCTGTGTCTTCTTCCTGTGTGTCTGTGTGCTGTCTTCCTCTTGTGTGTGTGTGTACCTATGTGCGGTGTATTCTCAATCTGTGCTTTGTGTGTGTGTGTGCTGTCTTTTCCCTCATTGTATGTTTGTGTGTGTGTATGCTGTGTCTTCTTCCTGTATACATGTGTGTGTGCTGGGTCTTCTTCGTGTGTGTGTGTGTGTGTGTGCTGTGCCCTGTGTGCGGGTAACTGGGCTCAATAATAAAGGTCAAGTCCGTCTGGTTACTCCTGATCCATGTTTTGGGGTCCTAGAGTGTCAGCTCTTGGACCCAGGGTCTGCATATGTATTTACCAGGTGTAAATGTAAATTATGTGACAAATAATTTTTGTGTCTTTGCCTTTCCAGGAGTGCCAGCCAGCAGGGGTTGCTGGGCTATGCGTTTCAGGGTGGGTTATGCTGAGAAAGTCTTGTCAGATTGTGGCTATGTAGCGGGATCCCCGAGTTAGGCCTTGCCCCCGCTGCATGCTGTAGCGTCCGCTGTGGCGGACGCTGCGCTCACCAGAGCCCTCCCCGCAACGGCGCCGGGCCCGCTGCGAGGGGGGCCGCAGCGCTCACGCGAGAGCTACTCCTGCTCTCAATAGAATTGAGAGCAGGATCTCGCGTCGAGCGGCTAGGCACGCCCCCCGGCGGTTCAGCCAATGAGGGCGAACCTGTCGGGTGACGTCATGGCCGCGCCCCCGTCACTCCTCCGGCACCCCCCCCCCCCGGTCTCTGCTCCTGCAGTGAGCTGCAGACCGGGGAATCGCCGCATTTTCCGTATTCATGGCGTTCCGTGGTCCATTGTATCGGATCGTGGTACTCAATTTGTTTCAAAGTTCTGGCGTGCATTTTCACAGAGGTTGGGCATTACCCTTCTTTTTTCCTCAGGCTATCACCCCCAAATGAATGGGCAGACTGAACGCATGAACCAGTCCCTCGAACAGTATCTGCATTGTTTTTCTTCCGATTCTCAAGATAATTGGGCAGAGTTACTTCCTTGGGTAGAATTTGCGATTAATTCTCTCAAGAATGAGTCCACTCAAGAATCACCGTTTTTTGTAAACTATGGATTTCATCCTACCCACCTTCCCATGCATTCTTCCAGGTCCGGAGTTCCTGCAGCAGATAATAGGGTATCCACCTTACAGGGGTCATGGAGGAGGATTCAAACAGCTTTACAGGAGTCCGTGCTAAGACAGAAGAGACAAGTGGATAAGCTTCGTCGAGAGGCCCATATGTTCGTACCTGGAGAGAAGGTCTGGCTTTCTTCTAAAAATATCAAACTGAAGGCCCCAACCCCTAAACTGTCTCCCAGGTTTCTGGGTCCTTTCTCTATTCTGAGACAAATTAATCCTGTGGCTTATCAGCTTCGCTTGCCTCCCTCTATGAAATTTTACCCACCTTCCATGTTTCACTCTTGAAACCGTTCATTCAAGGCACACGATTTGCTCATCCTTCACTTCGGCCTCCTCCCCCCATTGTAGCAGGACAACAGGAGTTTGAAATCCAGTCCGTCATTGACTCTCGCATCTCCAGGGACAAACTCCAATTTTTGGTCCACTGGAAAGGATATGAACCTCAGGATCATTCTTGGGTCTCGCATTCGGATCTTCATGCCCCGTCTCTACTCAAACGATTCCACAAAAAAATTACCCTCAGACCTTGGATAGATCGTCCGGAGTCTGACCCTCGAGGGGGGGGGGTACTGTAAGGATCACCGCTGCGGGTACCCCCGCTTCCAGCGCCTCCTTACCTTTTCTCCCTGCTGCTCGGGCTCCCCGGCGGCGTGCCTCAGTCCTCGCGGTCTCACCCACGGCTGCTCCCACACTTCCGGGTCACGCGCGTCACCCTTACGGGCGCGCGCGGACCCAGGCTTCCATTTACTGGTGCTGGGCGCTTGACCCCGCCTCCTCTGGTGCAGCGCACGCATCACACTCTTCCCTGCCCCTGCTCCACCAGGTCCTCCCCCCAGGCCCTTCTCCCCTATCAGGATCTCCCTCGGGCCGCTCCTCCGCTCCTCCCCTTCCTCTGATAGGCCCCAGGCCACTATTTAGTCTCCCCTCACCATTACCACCTTGCTCTGCATAGCTTCTGTACCTTGGTGCTGTCTGCTTTTGCCTGGCTCTCTTGTCTTTCAGTCCCTGTTCCTGTCCCTGGATTTTCTGCTGACCTCCCTGGATTTTGACCCTTGGCTTTGGACTTCGACCACGCTGCTCTCTGGTACCCCTTGGATTTGGCTTTGGACTCTCTACCTTGCTGACTTCTATATCCCTTGGACATGGCTTACAGACCCCTACTACACTGCTCTCTCCACTCCACGACCCAGGCTTACGGACACTCTACCATGCTGCCCTCTCTACACCTTGACCATTGGCTTACGGACTTTACCATTCAACGCTGGAGTTGGCAAGTACTGAACTCTGTCTATTTTTGTTATCTGGACCAGCTACGCTACTACCACACTCCGGCCGTGCCCCCATTTGCTGTTAGGTGTGTGGTATTACTCCTTTCTACCTCAGTCCCGGGGTCTCGTCTGGCTTGTGGGCAGGCCGAGCGTTACATGCATGTAGGAAGTCGCGAGACTATTTAGCTCCCAAGGAATTCCGGGTGGTGGTTAGCGAGGGTATTGGGCGGGAGGGTTCACTGCAAGATATTGAAACAATACTTTTGATACCAACCAGGCTTGTTATCCCAAGCAATTCGAGAGAGCCGGTAGCCGTGTTTACGTAATTCTTGGTTGTGGTACTGGCAGTTGAAGGGTCCACCTCCTTTGGCCTCTGATATCTAGGGAGTATCAAATTCGAAGTTATGGCCTTGGCGAAGGGCATAGTAAGCATCAAGGAGACAGTAGGGGACAGCATGTCCATACCCATAGTGGGCCCACAGAGATCAGGGACGGATGCCTCAGGTAAAGCAACGAGGTCCAGTATGGGTGTCTTCGTCGTAGATAATGACCAAATGCTGTTTGAAAGGTGAGAAAACATATCTTATCCGATACAGCAGGATGCCGGGTGTGCGGTGCATCAGTCTTAGGACTAGAATTTTTGGGGTTAAACCTGGGTACCTCCAACACAGAGAATGAAAACGGAGAACATGAACTTAGCTTAGGAGTGGAGGTACCAAGGTCTCGCATAATACTGTGGGAGAAGCAATGCAGAATATGGCTGTTTTAAACACAGGGTCCTTTGCATCGGTAGCTACAGAAACCTTCCTGAGAGGTACCCCTAGTTTTGCGACAGGAGTCGGACAGTCAGTAGTATGTACCCCAACTATTGTGGAAAACCTAGTGAAATATAACTCCATCTTGAACAGAGGATTTTTCGAAACAGAAAAAAAGCGGGTATTACCGAAAGTTCCAAGTGCGATACCCCTGATTTCGTGGTAGCAGTCATGCAGTCAGCAGGGGATACCCTGAATACCGTGGGCGAACCAGCGCGAGACAGTATCATCCGAGAAGGTGGCATCCCAGAACCAAAAGCCAAGCATGGAATTATAGGGAAACTAGAACGAAAAAGGATACTCTCAGCCGTTAGGAGCTTAAAGTCATTTTTAGTTATCCCAGAGGCTGTGGCATGATCAGTGAGAGAAACTGGGCTAGACTTTCCAATGGAATCAAGGGACACCGCACTTGCCTCTGAAGTGGGTGACTGAGGAGTAGCAGAAACTGGATCCGACTCTTCACCTGAATCAGAGGAGAGTACACTTGTCTCTGGAATGGGTGATTGTACAGTGACGGGGCTAAACACTTCAGTGGCATCAGAGGATATAGTGTTTGTCTCTGGAGGGGATGATAGTGAAGTGGCCGGAATGGGCCGAGATTCTTCAAAGGAAACAGGAAGCATCTTGCTTGTCTCTGAAGTGGTTGATTGTGAAATGGCAGGAACAGAACTAAACTCTTAAATGGAATCAGAGGATATAGTCTTCTGTGCTACCCGACAGCGCATACGGAAGAGCTGACCCCGCACTCAAACCGCAAGTTGCAAGCTCCCAATCGGCAGATGACCACGGGATTACAGAGCTTCTGTCCAAGGCTTTTGTTCTATTGAGATTGTGTGCCGCGATCCGGATCCTGTGCGGTCATCTGTGGACCCCCACCTTTGCCCTAGTGTAAGTGTCCGTCTCCCCCTGTCAGCGGGTATATAGTCCTCTATGGCGGTATTCATTTAAATCCCCTTGGGCTGTTAGTACTTTCTTTGTTTACTTTCACATTGAATGTTTTTTGTTGTATGTGATGTATTTTTCCTAGACATTTTATGTTAAGAGACCATATGTTTGGCTTTAATTTCTGGGCATTTTACTTCCTGAGCTGAGAAGGGGTTGGATCCTCTCAGCTATTTATGTGTTTGTTTTATTAAAATACTGTTATTAACTCCATCCCTTGTGTGCTTCTGTGCAATTTTCTTTCTCAGAGGATATAGTGTTTGTCTCTAACGTGGGAGTCAGTGGGTTAATAATCAGTAAGTCAGGACCTGGAGGAATCTTCATGGTAGAAACTAGAGAGGCAACGGGAGGTTTGTCCAACACTGCATGGACCCCAACAACCAAGGTACATAACGGGGCAGCATCAGAACTAGGGATACTTAACAGTGTGGGGACATTGATAAAAGGTTTGCCAGACACAGAAGTGGGTGTTTGGGAGTCTGAAGGAAGAGCATTTGATTCTATGAAACCCTTTGGGGTAGGAGTCTCAGACTCAATCATGGGCGCTTTGAGTATTACAAGCGCCTGAGGGGAATCCCTTTTAAAGGTGATAGTCTTAGTATTGGGGGTAGGCATAACAGATACCACCACAAAATCCGAGCAAGGAAAACCTGCTTCTACATCAGGAGGTTTTGTAGTGGCGTAGATTAACTCAGGGGGTAACGGAGCACTCTTAGATACAGAAAGAGGGAACAGGGTTTTTACAAAGACAGGTGGGCACGGGAGTTCAGACTTGGGGAGCAGATCCTCTCCAGCTTCAAAAGCCCCCTGTTGAGGCAATGTGGGAGATGAAAGGCCCTAGAGTCTTAAAGTGTGACTGTAACAGGGGACTTATACCTGTTCACAAATGTGCCTCTAATCCAGCAGTGTGGTGGTTAACTGCTGGTAGGCATCTAACTAACACCACATGGCTGATTACCGGGGTTAGAAAAAGCCTGCCTCTGAGACAGGAAGAGAGACTCCTTAGTCCACAACTGGGCTAAACAAGGAGACAGGCAAGGAGACAGACGTCTTGAGCCTGCCAAAAGAGACTGCAAGCTGACAACAAGACACAGGGGATAATACTTCTATACCTGGAATTGCCTTATCACTGACGGGTGTGGACACCAGGAGAGCAAAGAAGCCTTACCCTACAGCAACCCAGCTAACAGATAAGACTTTTCTTTTAAGACTATTATCTACAGTGGCAGCCGACCTGAGTCTAAGTCAGCTAGATCCGCGGCTCTCAGATTATCCCGGTTAGGTGCGGTTTTCTGTTTGTTTCGCCCGGAGTGAACTGCGTTATTTTAGCGCTCGTGATTTTAGCATTTTATTCTCGCCGTCTGCAATACTGCAATGCCGTGTAAGAACTCAGGGGGGCGTGTGCGAGCTGTTGTCTTGGAAGTCTAATACCTTCGCGGTTCAACCTACGTCAGTACACAGTCTGTGTGTGCGCGCGCAGTAATTGTAAATTTGCATATTTAAAGTATACATGCATTTGCAGTGCTGTGCTGCTGTACAGTATGTCTCATTTGAAAATTGTTGAAATGCATAGGCGTGTACAGTACTGTAACAGTGTCACATTTCGGCATATACAGCGCTCTCCCCTCGCTCAGGATAATTAACTGCACTGCAGGGTATTTCAACTTATCTTCTCTACAATGCAGTACATCTCTCCCACACCATTCCTTTGAACATGTGTCTGGTTTCAATCACATTCCTGCTTGAGAGCAGGTGATTACTACGCATGCGCCTGTTACTTCGCCCACCACTGCTTGCTTGCTTGAGTGAGTGACCAAAAAAATGAATTTTTTTTATTGTCATTTTTTTTATTTTCTCCACAAGCCTGCATAACCACCTTACTGTATCACGATATTCAATCTGTGCTGTAGCTTCTGACTGTGACCCTGTGCGTTTGACTGCACATGGTTGATTTGTATGCTTTTTTCGTAATGTATTTGGGGGTGTATTATTATGATGAACTGTCTTTTGAAATTAAAGTATGTCTTTATCTTTGTACTTCATGCAGTTGTACCCTGTAGCCCCCTCCCCCACGAACACACACAAGGCTAGCTCAAGGATTTGAAATTCCACGGAGTCGTTAATTTTCTGAATCTTGACATTGTGTTCTTAATCCATCCATAGCCGAGCTACAAAGCCTCAATGCGCCTGCATGTAATCCCTTTTGAGATGGGAGCTAGCTGCTTACTGCGCATGACTAACCCAACTTCCCCCCTCTCCACAGAGTCATTCATTTTCTGAGTCTTGACATTGTGTTCTTAATCCGTCCATTGCCGAGCTACAAAGCCTCACTGTGCCTGCGTGTAATTCTCTTTGAGATGGGAACTTTGAGGCTTTGTTTACGGCAATGCTTTGGAAAATCCCTTCTCGAATTTGATTTGCACAGAGCATCACCTCTCTATGTGCCTGTGTGTAATCCTCTTTCGGATGGGAGCTAGTTGATTCCTGCTCATGCGCCTGTACTTCAACCACCACTGCTTGCTTGAGTGCCCCCCCAAATTTTTTTTTTTCATTATAATTTTTTAGCTGTTATTTTATCCACAAGCCTGCAAAAACAATCTTGATATTACGATATTCAATCTGTGCGTTTGCCTGCACATGGTTGATTTGTGTGCTTTTTATGTACTGTATTTGGGGGTGTAGGGATCAAATTAGAGTATTATGATTTACTGCCTTTTGAAATTACTGTACTGTACTCTACTCTATGTAATTTCTTTGAACTGATGCACAACTAATCCTTCATCCCTCCCCCACGCACACACAATCTCTTATCGACAGAACGCACCCCCTTCACGCACGGCGTGCATGTGTGACGTCACGCAACGATCCCCAGCTGCGCGTCAAGCCCTAATGAGCCCCTTGTCTCCCGCACCTATCCCGGTTTTCACTGGGGCCACGCCCCCTCTCCACCTTCTGTGCTATTAGCTTCCTTCCTGTTTAAATACCCTGCTAGTGCTCAGTTGCATTGCTGAGCATAACCAAGTGTAGCCTTGTGCGGATCCTATGTTTTGTTTTGCCATGCCTTGTTTCAGTATTCTCTTGCAGTGTGACCCTTCGTGTACCAACCCGGCTTGTTTGGGGACCCTCTCTGGCTCTGACCCCGGCTTACCCTCGACTCTGCTTACCACTCCACGACCCAGGCTTACGGACCACAACTACGCTATCTTCTCCACTCCAGACCATTGGCTTACGGACTTCAACTACGCAGCTATCTATAACCCAGGACCCCGGCAAGTACATAGGAATAATCCCTTTTTCTCCAACCCAGAACCATCTACGCTGACTATCCGCATTCCAGGCACGCCTCCGCTGCTCTGGGTGTGTGGCTCTAAACCTTCCCACCTCAGTACCGGGGTCTTGTCTTGTTTGTGGGTTCGCGCAAGCGTTACAGTATGCTCAGCCCAACAAACATAGACCCCCCTGAGGTGGGCTTGGCCTCTATCTCTGAGCATTTCCAGTATCTGGACAAACAATTCCAGTATCTGGACAAACAAGTCTCTGGCTTAACCCAAAAGTTAGCTACAGTCTAACTTCAACAATCCAAGTCCAGAATTCTAAGGCCAGCAACCTTAACTGCTTCTTCTATAGAGGGAACTATACTCTTGGAACCACGGCTTCCTACTCCTAATCGCTATGCCGGTGACCCACTAGGATGCAGAGGTTTTTCTCAATCAATGCGACATCCAGTGCAAATTAACCCCTTCCTGCTTTTCTTCAGACAGATTAAAAGTTGCCTATATAATTTCTTTGCTGACCGGTGATGCTTTGGCGTGGGCTTCCCCCATCTTGGAATTGAGACCTGAACTTACTCAGATCTTTGCTAATTTCAAAAAGGAGTTTCAACAGGTTTTTAACACCCCAGGCCATAAGGTCACGGCTGCCTCATTTCTATTTCACATTTCCCAGGGCAACAGAACAGTGGCGAAATACGCTATTGAATTTCGAACCATCGCCGCAGAGACGGGTTGGAACAACGAGGCCTTATCAGCAGCCTTCTGGCAGGGTCTCCCAGGGTCTTTTGCAGTATTTGTTCATGCAGCGCACAGCCAAAAAAGGGTGATAGCAGGTCTGGCAAAAAAATCTTTATTAAAGGGACATAAAAATGGAAGGCTGCAACCTTCTACGCGTTTCGTGCAATCAGATTTTTTTGCCAGACCTGCTATCACCCTTTTTTGGCTGTGCGCTGCACGAACAAATACTGCATTGGATTCTCCCTGAATGAGCAGCAGCACGCTGATGGAGAGGAAGTCTGGTGACACAAAGTTGTGAGTACATACCTGGGGCCAGCCTAATGATGTATAGGGGGGGTGTCCCCGTGCATCTACCCCTGCCTTCAGGGCAACTGGAGCCCCTTTTTCAGGTTTGGTACAATTATCCATTCCCAGAACTCCTTCTCTCCTATTATTGCTAGACTATGGGTCCCTGTGCTTGAGCACCATACAACCATACTGTATGTCTCCCAGGGTCTTTGAAAGATGAATTGGCCACTTATGAAAGACCCTCCGCGCTCGAGGATCTCATTTCCGTATGTATAAGGGTGGATCAATGCCTCCAGGAGAGACAGAATGATCGCCATCGTACACGCTCTTCTCTTCCCATGTCTCCCATCCCTGGTTTTCCTTCTACCACTATTCCAGTTCCTGAGTCTCCGGAACCCATGCAGTTAGGAAGTCATCAACTTTCCTTTGTGGAGAAACAACGCTGGAGAAATGAAGGACTGTCTCTCTACTGTGGTCTGCCTGGGCATTTGGCCCATCGTTGCCCGACACGACCGGGAAACCCCAACACCCAATGAGGTATAAGGGATCTCATTGGGTACCATTCCTTCTCACCCCTTTCCAAAGAAAAATCTGCCGAAAAGAATATTACTTCCAATTGTTCTTGAAGGTCCTGACTTCCATGTATCTTCTTCCGCATTCATTGACTCCGGATCTGGTGGAAATTTTGTGGATCAGGAATTCGCGACCAAACATAGAATTCCTTTGGTAAAGAAGCCTGTACCCATCGGTCTCGAGGCAATTGATGGCTGTCCCCTCCAGCCAGCTTTATCTCCTTGGAGACACCAACTTTTACTTTCTCCACAAAGGATGGTCATAAGGAGGAGATATCTTTGGATGTTATTCATTCTCCGCTTCTGCAGGCAATCCTGGGCCTTCCTTGGCTACAATTACACAATCCTCTGATAGATCGGACTGACAAGAAACCTATACAATGTGGTTCGCCTTCAAAGAAGTTCTCTGCCCCTATCACCCTATCGCTGGCTGGTTTAGAGACTGCTGATTCTGTTAAAAAATCTCTTACCGAAGTGTACACAGAATTTCTTGACGTTTTTGATAAGAGAAAAGAAAGAATCCCTATATTGTGGCACTAAAGAGAAATACACCCTAGTTAAAACTTAATATTTATTGAATAATTTTAAAATAAAACTGTTTGGAGTGAACCATAAATTCAGGACAAAAAGTTAAATAAAATAATTTAAAAGACCGGAGAGGTTGGGGTTTCCGGTGATGTCATCGGGGATGGTAGTGTAGGAGAAGAGCTCTGCGGACCCACCGGATTAAAATTGATATATAACGCTCCCAAACCCGAAATACACGGAACAAAAACGAACCCACAGCAAGAGGAGATACCGGAGCATGTCTAAGCAACAAAAGAAACCAGCAGCACAGGCGGTATCGCGGTTCTTCTCCCCGACACAGAGGAGCCCAGGACCCGCGCCAGCAAACCAAGATGGTGGCTGAACACGAGGTTCGCAGGAGCCGCAAGCAGCCCTTAATAGGGGAACGAGAGCCCATGAAACTCCTGAAATGGAGATGGAGGAACAGATTACTCGATCCTACCTGGAGAGCCTATTTTCCACCATGCATGCCAAACTCCAAACGTCCCTACAGGCTGAAATAAAAGCAGCAGTGGCGGAGATCAAACAGGAGATGTCTGGCCTAACAGAGAGGACAACGACTCTGGAAAGTGGACTAGAGGAGTCCCTGACAAGGCATACAGCAGCCGAAGAAGAAATCATCCGGTTGGGAGAGGAGATCTCCCTTCTCAAAGACGGGCAGGAGGACTAGGAGAATAGGGACAGGCGTCAGAATTTGCACATAAGAAATGTCCCTGAGACGATCTTACCTGGCCAGCTTCGTCCCTATTTAGCGGAATTATTTACCTCACTCTGCGGCCCGATGGAGGACAGGGACCTAGAGATAGATAGGGCCCACCGGGCGCTAGCTCCAAGGTCAGAAGATCCCAACAGGAGACGTGATGTAATTGTAAGATTACACAGCTACTCAGTAAAGGAGAAGATTATTACCGCCTGCAGAGGGAAAGAGTCATTACCTTTCCAAAACGAAACTCCCCAAATTTTCAATGACCTGTCACGGATCACAGTTGACCGCAGTTGACCGCAGAAGGGAAATGGGCTTCCGTTCAAGTTTACAGTAAGCTATGGCGGCAAATTCTTAACCATCCGCCGCCCTGAGGACATGGCCCCATTCGTGAGAGCCCTGGGCCTGCCCCCGCCGCTTTCCTGGACAACGGAGCAACCGCAAGACCCACCGCAGCGTGAGGAGGTGGAACCATGCAGCACCCGTCCCGCGAGGAGAACGGCGGCACCAAGGCAGGCTAGGAACAGATGAGCAGCACCGAAGTCCCGCTATTTGCCCCAGCTCTCTTACCAGCGATGACGGCAGGACATGGCGGCCAAAGAACCACACCAAACCCAGCCAGCTGCACAACCTCAACACTACGCCTCCCGATCATTTGCCGCAGAGGCAACCCACAGGTGGGGCTGCTTTTACCTTTGCTTCCGACCGGACGACAGCTGAATAGATCGGGAGAAATAATCTATAATGAACAGAAAATAGCGGAGGAATTTACCGCATTCTATACTAAACTTTATAACCTCAAGGCTCAAGGAGGGAATGCGGGGATACCTGCATCTGAACCCATTAGTAATTACCTATTCGGTTGCCTCCTCCCAACACTGACAGAGGAGGAGAATCAGATGCTTAATGCAAAAATCACCAAAAAAGAGCTGGCAGACGCAATAAAAACATTAAAAATCTCAAAAGCCCCTGGCTCCGATGGCTTCTCGAATGTTTATTACAAAAGGTTTTCCCCGATTCTATCTAAGCACCTACTTTGCTTATTCAATTCATTCATGGAGGGCAGTCCAATCCCCTCATCAATGACCCATGCCAACCTCGCCATCATCCACAAAGAGGGTAGGGACCCACTGCTCTGTGGGAGTTACCGACCAATCTCTCTACTAAATAACGATCTCAAGCTATACAGCAAAATCCTGGCAAATAGATTGAATCCCATTCTACCGAGATTAATTCACAACGATGAGGTGGGGTTTGTCTCAGACATACAGGCCTCAGACAACACCCGCAAAATTATAAATATCGTTGATCATGCCCACCTCACAGCTACCAAAGTGGTTCTGTTAAGCTTGGACGCAGAGAAGGCGTTCGATAGAATCGATTGGTTATTTGTTGACAAAACAATGCAGAAATTCGGCTTCAAAGATGCGTACCTAGCGGGAGTCCGAGCGCTGTTCTGCAGCTCGTCTGCGGTGGTGAAACTCCCGAGGGGTACCGCAAAAAAATTTGAAATAAAAAATGGAACGAGACAGGGATGCCCATTATCACCCTAACAATTGAACCACTTGTGTCTAAGATACGAGACAACATAAATATACAGGGGTACCAATTGGCGGAATAAACTATAAAGTCTCATTATTTGCAGACGATATCATTTTAACATTAATGCAGCCCCAGATCTCCCTTCCCAATCTCCACAAGGAGTTAACGGAATTTGGCAAAATATCAGGATACAAAATGAATAGTGACAAATCAGAAGCCCTCAACCTAAATCTATCAGAACCAGAGATGCGGACATTGAAATTAAACTTTAACTATAAGTGGAGCCCTACATACATCAAATACCTGGGAGTACATGTATCGAGGAATTACTGCTCCCGCTACCAAAATAACTATCCCAACCTCTTTAGGAAAATTAAAAAAGATCTGGATAAATGGGAAAGCTACCAGATCTCATGGATCGGGAGGATAATCTCAGTTAAAATGAATATACTCCAGTTAAAACTTGGATTTCTAATGGTATACGGCTCACTAGCCGGTTCACCGGTCGCTCTGGACTTCTGGTGACGTCACCGCACATGCAAGCCTAAAGCGGAGCTCCCGATTCCCCTCCACTAAAAGGAGATAGAAAGAGCACAAAACCACCCAAAAACCCCGGAAAAAGGGGGGCAGAACCAGCCACAAGCCAGGATGGCAAAGCAACCAAAAAAAACCCCATGCAAAGCGTCTCAACATACTTTGCACCGACGAAGCGCCAGACAGACCAGGAGGAGGAAAGCCAAGATGGCGCTGGCACCAGCATGGCAAGCGCTCCCGCCCGCGAGCAACCAATACCGGAGCATATTAATGCAAGCCACCTAATCACTAAGGACTTCCTAGAAGAATATATGAACCAGATGTTCACTAAGCTGAGGAAAGGCGTCAACGAGGATTTCAACAGCGCGATCAACAAGATAAAGCAGGATCTCAACGAAGTCTCTCAAAGAACAGAGTCCCTGGAGGGCAGGGTGGAGGAAGTCGAGGCGGTGCAATCCTCAGCAGAGGATGAAATTAACAGACTCAACCACAAAATTGCACTGCTGAAAGATGGTCTGGAAGACCAAGAAAATCGGGACCGGCGCCAGAACTTAAGGTTCCGAAACATACCAGAAACAATCACAGCAGAAGCCCTCACACCCTACCTGCAAGACCTCTTCCAGCTATTGGCCCCAGGGTTGAAAAAAGAGGACATGGAGCTAGATCGAGCCCATAGAGCTCTGGGCCCGAGGCGGGAGGACCCCAAGAAGCGCAGAGATGTGATCGCACGTTTCCACTCATACAGCACCAAAGAGAAAATCCTGTCTAAAAGCAGAGAGATGAACCAGATCTCATTCCAAGGCGAACAGATCCAGATCTATAGTGACCTGTCAAGAACGACTATCCTCCGCCGCAAAGACTTAAAGCCGCTGACCCAGCACCTACAGGATCACAATGTGCGCTATAGGTGGGGATTCCCATTTAAACTCAGTGTTCTCGCTAAAGGCAAGTTCCACACGATCTCTCATATCGAGGAAGCCCCCAGATTCCTGCGACTCCTGGGACTCCCTGCCCTGCAGGGACAGAGACAAGAGGAAGAAGAAGAAGACACTAACCTGCACCGACGCCAGCGCGGATCCAGATCTTCGGAACGCCTGGCCCAGCAGAGAACCACCAAAGCAACGCCAGGACCCTAAAGATCCAAGAAAGAAAAAACCGAGACGCTCCCAGAACGGCTGAGACACCCTCTCATCTCACACGGCGAACCGAAACTTCCCCCCCCCCCCCCGCTCCACTCTACACAGCTACGCTACACCAGCTGTGACGATCCCCCCCCTCTCCCCACCCCACCCAAAGACTAAACCTACCTGTAAACCCATACAGGGCCTCTGAAACACCCCCTTCCCCCCCCCCCAACTCTGTCCTCCCTCTGCGGGAGAAACCCCAGGAGCAAGGTTCCCCAGCCCCCCAACTTACCTGAAGGAGGTGAGGGAGGGGTCGGGTGAGCGGAGCTGCGAGGGGACCCGGCGGAACCCAGCCACGGACGCTGAGACTGTCTGGTAATTTTTTTACCAGAAAATACCACAGGAGGGCGCTGCCGCATAAGATACGTGAGCGGTATGCTATTTAAAGAAAGGGTCAGAGGCTAACAGGTTTCAGATAACCTCTGTATATGTGTCCCCCCCATGATTATGGGAAATTCACAATGCAGGACCCAGAGCTGTGTCCCCTTCCCCTACATCCCCCCCCCCTTCCCTATTGCGAAAGTGTGATTAATCAATCAACACGTATATGCCTAATCTGATTACATCCAAAAAGGGGTCAAACGAAAAGAACACAAAGATATGAATCTCCCCCAATACCCAAACAATGCAAGTACAGGCCCCACAGCACACTTAAGAACAGGGAAAGTTCCCCCACCATTAAACTGATACAAGTGGTTTAACTCCTACCGCAGGGAGGATCTCGGGCTCTACACCCTGCTCCGCGCCAGGCTCATTGTCCTGGAAGTTCCTCCAGGGGTGTTTCGCCCTGCTACCTTTCTCACCCGAGTGAAAAAGGTTATTTTCCTTGGGCCCTGCAAAGGCCCGTCTGCTCTCTCCTTCCCTATTGTGTCCAACCCACCCCCCCCCTCCCCCGCACTGAGGCATCCTCCACACTCTCCTCTACCGCCTACCTGGAACTAAGTCCCATAACCCAGCATAGAGCTCTTGACATGGGAAAAACAAGAGCATCAGAGCCTAGAGCTCTGAAAATGCCCCCAAAAACATAATGTCTTCCATCAAACTAATCTCGATTAACGTCAAAGGCCTCAATTCAGTAAAAAAGAGGAAGTTAGTCCTCTTGGACCTAAAAAAATCTAAGGGTGACATTGTTCTCATCCAAGAGACCCGCTTCAACTCCCAGACGCCCCCCAACACATTCAAAAGCGTATTCCCCCAGGCATATTTCGCATCCTCTCCAAGCAAAAAAAGAGGAGTAGCCATCCTCATTAGAACCGGGGTCCCTTTTGTGCTGGCTAAGTCTCTTGCAGACCCAGATGGTCGATTCCTGATAATCCAGGGTACCCAAGCAGGTACGCCAATCACAATAGTCAATGTTTACGCCCCCAACGACAACCAAATCCCCTTCCTAAGAAATCTCCTCGAATCATTGGAGCAGCAATCCCTCTCTTCCCTGATTATAGGTGGGGACTTTAATATGGTGGCCTCCCACGTACAAGACATTTCAAACCCCGCCCCCGCCCATCTACCATCCACTCCCTCTCCATACGCCACTCAATCTCAAAAGAAAGCCAAGAAATTTAGAGATATCATTGAGGAATACTCACTAGTGGACATATGGAGGGCTCAGCACCAGGGTCAAAAGGATTATACCTTTTTCTCCACCCCTCATCAGTCCTACTCGAGGATCGATTATTTTCTGGGCACGAGTAAAGTCGTCCAAGCATCCTCCCAGTCAAATATAGGTCCAATCACTTGGTCCGACCATGCACCGATCGACCTCACCCTATCCCTACCCTTTGTGAAAAATAGCCAGTATAAGTGGAAGTTAAATGATTCTATGTTGAACTGTCCCGACACGGAAACAACAATACGCCAAAAACTGTCAATGTTTTTCCAAATTAATGCAGGCTCTGTCTCAGCCCCAGCTATGCTCTGGGAGGCTCATAAAGCCTCTATCAGAGGAGATCTGATCTCAATTGCTTCATATAAAAAAAAAGAAACTTAAACTCCAAAAGGACCTCACAGATAAGATCATCCAGCTAGAACAACAACATAAAACCTCAGCGTCTAAAAAAACGCTAAAACAACTAAACTTAGCTAGAGCTGCCCTTAAACAGACCCAACTGGAAGACGTAGAGAAAGCACTCAGGTGGTCAAAACAAAAATACTTCGACAAAGGCAATAAAGCAGATAGGCTCTTGGCCTCTAAGCTCAGGGGCGCCAGAGTTAAATCCCAGATAGCCCGTATTCAGACTAGAAAAGGGCAGGTCTCATATATAGAAAAAGAGATAGCGCAGGAATTTGCAGACTTTTACTCAGACCTATACAACCTCCACCCCCCAAACCAAGACCCGGTCAGCCTCAACACAATCACACAATATCTAGAGCAATGTAACCTCCCATCCCTATCCCCCGAGGAGGTAGAGAGTCTGAACAAAAACATATCCCAAGAGGAACTATTTCTAGCTATTAGCTCACTCAAGAAATGTATAATTCCTTCCTCCAAGGGGAGCCGATACCCGCCACAATCACGGCAGCAAATCTGGCTGTAATTCATAAGGAGGGTAGGGACCCGCTCCTTTGCGGAAACTATAGGCCCATCTCCCTGTTAAATACCGATCTCAAAATCTACAGTAAGATCCTGGCAAACAGGCTAAACCCAATTCTCCCTAGACTCATACATGTAGATCAAGTAGGTTTTGTGTCGGGAAGACAGGCCTCCGACAATACCCACAAAATTGTGGATATAATTGACCACGTGCATCTCTCCGGTTCCAAAGCAATGATTCTGAGCCTAGATGCTGAAAAGGCGTTTGACAGAATCAAGTGGTCCTTCCTAAACCAAACTTTGCTGAGGTTTGGCTTCTGTGGCCCTTTCCTGGAGGGTGTGAGAGCCCTCTACCAAAACCCAACAGCGTATGTTAAACTATCAGGCAGCTTCTCAGACCCAATAAAAATTAGGAACGGGACCAGACAAGGTTGCCCGCTCTCCCCCCTTCTATTCGCCCTAACCATCGAGCCCCTAGCAGCCACAATCAGAGAAGAAACCAGTATTAAGGGGATCCAAATTGCGGACAGGGAACACAAAATTTCTCTATTCGCTGACGATGTGATTCTGACTCTCGCTGACCCCCACACATCCCTCCCCAACCTTCAAAGGCTGCTGACCCAATTTGGGTCAGTCTCTGACTATAAAGTGAACATGGGCAAGTCAGAAGCCTTGAACATATCCCTCCCACCCCAGACGTGGAAACTCATTCAAGCCAACTATAAATATAAGTGGAGTTCCACCTATATTAAATATCTTGGGGTTAAAATCTCCAACTCCTACAATACCCTATATCAAAATAACTACCCCCCCCCCTATTTGTTCAGATTAAAAAAGACCTGGAAGCATGGAAAAACACCAAATTTCATTGTTCGGGAGAATGGTTGCAGTAAAAATGAACGTCCTCCCAAGGCTATTGTATAATTTCCAAACCCTCCCAATCACGGTGCCACAAGCAGCGCTAAAAAATATTCAATCACTACTCCTCCAATTCATTTGGAATGATAAAAAACCCCGGGGTCCCTAGATCAGTGATGCTCTCCTCAAGAGCAAGAGGAGGTGTGGGAGTCCCCGACATAGCCAAGTACTATATCGCAGCATAACTGAAGCAGGCTGTAGTTTGGAATTGCGACCCGGCCTCAGCTTCTTGGCTCGAAATAGAGTCGCAGCACGCGCGCCCCCACTCCCTCCAAGTGGCATTATGGACCACTGGCGGCAGCTGGGCTGGATCACAGAGGTTCAGCCTAGGAGCAATGAGATGCACGTGGGATGTATGGCTTAAAAGCAAAGGGAAGTATGGCCTGGTAGCGTCCCTTTCCCAGCTCACTCCAATCTTTGGGAACCCCAAGTTCCCGCCAGGGTGCTCCCCAAGTCAATTTGACCAATTCCAGAGTCACAATATTAGGATGGTTGCCGATCTGCTGCAGAAGGAGGAGATCTTAACTTACCAGGCGCTAAGGGATAAGTTCGGGATCCAGAACCTCCACCTGTTTAAGTATCTACAAGTCCGCCACTTCCTATTATCTCTATCCCCAACATCCAAATTCCCCCCGCTAACCAGATATGAATCCTTATGCATTAAAAACACCTACCAAAACGGTCTGATCTCCGAGATATATAAAGGTATGGAGCCATCATCCAGTCCACCGAATCACCGTTACATGCAAAAATGGTCGGAGGAATTAGGCCTCCTAATAGACCAAGAAGACTGGGAGGAGATTTGGGAGCAAGCCACTAAAACGTCAATTTGCACAACAATAAAAGAAAATATCTATAAAATTATATTTCAGTGGTACCTGACCCCAGCTAGGCTGAGTCAGGTCTACCCCGGCACACTGTACCTGTGCTGGCCGGGATGTGGTCAAAAGGGGGACATGGCCCACATTTGGTGGTCATGTCCGGAGATTCAGAGGTACTGGACCATGATTCAGATGCTTGTCTATGAGGTCACGGGACTCCCCCTTCGCCTGGATCCTCTGTCCCTGGTGCTGAGCAAACCCATTGAGGACCTCCCGCCGCCAATGTCCAGGCTGATCACGGCCATGCTTACAGCGGCCAGATGCTCTATAGCAGCCGCCTGGAAACAGATTAAGGCCCCCTCGAGAACTACAGTAATTAGAAGAATAAATGAGGTCATGACTATGGAGAAGCTGACGGTTATGCTCCAAAAGAAGATGTCTCAGTTCTGGAACACTTGGGAACCCTGGTTAGAGAGATAAAACCCAAAAAGAGCAACCTCCTGTACCCTTAGAACCCCTCTGACTCCAGGAGAGATTATCAAGGACGCCTCTGCGCGCCCCCACCCCCCTATCCAACCATCTCCCACCCCCACTTGTTTGTCTCCCTCCCTCCCCCTCTTTCCCCCCCTCTTTCTCTCCCCCTCTTTCTTTCTCCCCCTAAAGAAAGCGGAAAAATGTTATTGGTCACTGAAAGATTGTATTAAGTTGAAGTGTTATGGGCTCATGACATTTCTGTATGTACAGTAATTTGTAAACGTGTCCAATAAAAAAATTGTTACAAAAAAAAATGAATATACTCCCCAGATTACTATATTATTTTCAGACGCTCCCGATCCATGTCCCTGGTTCTGAACTAAAAACTATCCAAAATAAAATCTTTCAATTTATCTGGAACGGAAGAAGACCCAGGGTAGCTAGGTCAGTTCTTATGGCATCTAGGACAAAACGAGGATTGGGGGTCCCAGATATTAATAAATATTACCAAGCAGCCCAATTAAGACAAGCGGTCATGTGGAACTCGGACCCAGACAAGCTATGTTGGCTAGCAATTGAATCTCAATACTCCAGAACGCCTTCTCTACCAGCCTATCTTTGAAGCGGTGACAGGGGAAATGACATGGCGCCCAAATTCGAGCTGGGAGCAATGAAACATACATGGGACATATGGGCAAAAAACAAAAACAAATTCTTGATCTCATCCCCTTGTTCCCAACTCACTCCAATATTTAACAACCCTAAATTCCCACCACGATGAGAACCCCGACAATTTGACCTATTTAAAACAATGGAGATCAGAGCGATCGCGGACCTGCTGAGCGATGGACAGTTCCTGAGTCTCCAAGAATTACGCACCAAATAAAAATTACCTCATCTGGATACATTTAAGTTTCTCCAAATCCGACACTTTCTACAAAAAATGTCCCCAGCATTGAAATTCCCCCCTCTCACAAAATTTGAGAAACTCTGTCGGGAAGGAGTACATCAAAAAGGTCTAATAACACAAATATACGCCGGTATGGAGAATCCGGCGAACTCTACCGCTCACGACTATATGCTTAAATGGGAAGCGGAATTGGACATCGTTATTGACAGAGAGGACTGGGAGGAAATATGGGACGCGGCCTCAGGAACTTCCATCTGTACCACAGTGAAGGAAAACATCTATAAAGTAATGTATCACTGGTATCTTACCCCAGTGAGGTTAAAACAAATCTACCCTCGGATTTATGCTGGAGAGGCTGTGGACATAGAGGGGACATGGCCCATATCTGGTGGCTATGTCCAGAAATCCAAAAATACTGGCTTACAGTACAAGATTTGATAAAAGAGGTCACAGGCCTCACAATTCCTATAGATCCATTGACCTTCCTTCTGGGCAGACCGATAGGGGATATCGATCGCCCAGTATGGAAATTAATCTCCTTTATTCTAACAGCAGCAAGGTGTTCAGTCGCATACTCGTGGAAGAAGATAGCGCCCCCCACTAAACAGTTAGTGAAAAAAAGAGTCAACGATGTTATGAGTATGGAAAAACTCACGGCCTTCTTGAAACGTTCAACTGCAGGTTTCAATAAAATCTGGGAACCCTGGTTAAACCACTAACCCAAACCAAACCAGTATACAGGCATACCCCGCTTTAAGTACACTCACTTTAAGTACACTCGCGAGTAAGTACATATCGCCCAATAGGCAAACGGCAGCTCACGCATGCGCCTGTCATCACGTCCTGAACAGCAATACCGGCTCCCTACCTGTACCGAAGCTGTGCGCAAGCGGGGAGACTATAGAGCCCGTTACACATGTGTTATTTACATCAGTTATGCACATATATAACGATTGCAGTACAGTACATGCATCGATAAGTGGGAAAAGGTAGTGCTTCACTTTAAGTACATTTTCGCTTTACATACATGCTCCGGTCCCATTGCGTACGTAAATGCGGGGTATGCCTGTACAACCCCAGGCGGTTCAGAACCACAGAAGTGCCATGAGAGATGGACGTCGGGGCCCGGCCAGACGAGGGGAGGGTGGAACGACTCCCTTCCCCCCCCCCCCCCACTCCCCTCTTCTCTCTTCTCTTTCTTTTCCACACCCCAGAGACCAAGATGTGACCTTAGGGGTCTCTCCTCCCCCCCCCCCCCCTCCGCCACATGAACAAGGAAAACACAACTGTATTAGGCCAATACTGATAATGTAAAACCAATGTATGTAAAGATAATTAACCTAATAAAAACGTTTGAAAAAAAAAAAAAAAAGACCGGAGAGGTGGGGTTGTTGATAGGATGATATTTGTATATGTCCTATTGTCAGTCTTTATTGACCCTATAATTGTGTATGGGTGTCAAAATGTGTCATGAAGGTAAGTATAGTTAGGATAATATTATATCACTAATCCCTAATAACCAGTCCTAAATCTAGGCTGAATGGGATAAACTGTGTACTTCCAGTGAACATGAAGAGGTGTGAGTATATCCTGGCTATATATGGTAGATAACTGACATAGAACAGCCATACATATAGCCCTGGCTCTATCTATATAGCCATCCTCTTGCAGAACAAACATAGACACATAAACTAAAATAGAAGACTGACCCTAAAGTCTGAGTGCTCTTGCTGCACACGAATGCAGTCTACGAAGCACCCAGACGGTACACAGGCCCACACCTCTCCGATGAGCCGACGTCACGTGATGGTGACGTCAGACGTACCCTACGTACGTTTCACTGTGACGGTCTTCATCTGGGGCGTCTGTCCACTCAAGGTTGACCCCCACAGCTAGTAGCCAAATAAGATATAAGTGCGGAGCAGGAAAAAAGACCTTTTGAAGATGCGGGGTAAGGGCCATTTGCAGACCCGCTTCCCATGTGGGGCCAGCGTCCGCAATTGCAGCAGCCCACAGATGGAGCTCACACAGCTCACGAGAGTCCGTCCCCTCTGTGTCTCCTGGTCTTGTGATACCTGAAAGTGTAATGACGCACTTCCTGCGCGACCACGATCCAGAAGTAAACAAAGAGAAAATGATCGATATCAGAGCTGCTCCTTGGGATGACAGACTCACCAGGTAGTTAATAAAATCAATTTATTAAGTCTACATAAAACATACTACAACATAACAAAAAAAGACCTCCTCCCACATGTTTCGGGCGAGTTCGCCCTTTCTCAAGGAGTATGAACCAGTCTTAAAAGATTCTTGAATGGGGTCTCGCTTCAAAGTCAGTCGGTCACCCTGGGACGAAGAGAACTTCAGATTTGATTAGACACACTTTCTATTGGCCCCAAAATGCTGAATGATATAAAAGAATTAATCACTTCTTGCTCTGTCTGTGCCCGAAACAAGTCCGCCCGCAATAAGCCATCTGGTCAGCTGCGCCCATTACCTATTCCAGAGCGTCCTTGGACCCATCTCTCAATGGATTTCATTGTAGAACTCCCAATGTCTAATGGTATGAATACCATCCTTGTCATCGTGGACAGATTTTCCAAACAAGCCCACATTATACCTCTCAAAGGTCTACCTAATTCTGACACTCTAGCAGACATCTACATCAAATACATTTTCTGAATACATGGAGTTCCTATCTCTATAGTGTCCGATCGCGGATCACAGTTTGTGTCAAAGTTTGAGTGTGCTTTTTCACAAAAGGTAAATATCTCTCTTCTTGTTTTCTTCCGGGTACCACCCGCAAACCAACGGTCAGACGGAGCAGTATTTAAGATGTTTTATTTCTGATACGAAGGATAATTGGGCAGACCTATTACCGTAGGCCGAATTCGCACACAATTTCCTTAGGAACGAATCCACACAGGTGTCGCCCTTCTTTATACCGTATTTTCCGGCGTATAAGACGACTTTTTAACCCAGGAAAATCTTCTCAAAAGTCGGGGGTCGTCTTATACGCCGGATATCGTCTTATACGCCGGCAAAGTGCGGGCAGACGCGGCTTCCTTGTTTATTTTTTCCGGCGTGCCGTGCGTCAGCTGGGCGCTGGTCACGTGCGCCGGTCACATGCGCCAGGCATCCCGAGGACGCCAGGCATCCCGAAAACGCCAGGCATCCCCGAAGGAGGCTGCAGGTAAGGGGGTATTTTATTTTTAGGACGTGCTCATTGCGTGACCTCATCGCGCATTATGAAGGGGGAACCTATCAAGAACTTCTCCTCGGGGCATGTGCTGTATGGCGCTTAGCTACGGCCGTCGCTAGGAATGCTGTCAGCATCTGCTCAGTGGTTTCATCATCACGGAGACGAGGGTCTTATTCCCAAGATGGGTGAGCTATGCGCTTTGTTTGTGTTCAATTTGATTAAGTTGTGATGGGAGGAGGAGGAATTCTGAACTAATTTTTAGGCATTTTAAGGCTGACAAATCCGAGATGTCTATCTGATCCTACCTTTCCTACACACCTGGTTTTAAATGTTTGTACAGCTGTTTGCTGTTGTCTTTGGCACCACTATTTACCTGCTCTATATTTAAGCTATGTTATGTGATGCCAGTCAGAGCTTGAGAAAGGACACTTGCACTGTTTTATGTTTACATGTTTGATGACAAAATCCCAAAATCTATATTTTAACTGGAAAAGTAGGGGGTCGTCTTATACGCCCAGTCGTCTTATACGCCGGAAAATACGGTAAATTACAGATTTCACACTACTTGTCTCCCTATCTCTCCCAATCTTTCCGGAGTCCCAGCAGCAGATGCCAGAGTCAACTCCCTCCAAGAGTCGTGGAAAAAGATTTGGAGGAACCTCCATGAATCTGCTCTGAAACAGAAGACACATGCAGACCAAAACTGGTTAAAGGACAGACCACAGAGGGTTGTCATATATGGAACTTTTTCAGGTTGGGCTAAAGTCGTGAGTGGAGTACCTCATGGATTGGTACTGGGACCCCTGCTTTTTAACGTATTTGTTAATGACCTTGATGGTTGATATCGAGAGCAAAGTCTCCATCTTTGCTGATGATACTAAATTGTGTAAGGTAATAGAATCAGAGCAGGATGTAATTTCTCTTCAGATGGACTTGGAGAGACTGGAAACGTGGGCAGGTAAATGCCAGATGAGGTTTAATACAGATAAATGTAAGGTTATGCATTTGGGATGCAAGAATACTCAGGTATTACTCTATTTTACACTGTTATACTACCGAGTGGCTGTGGGACAGTAATCACTAATCCCATACCGCACATACAGACCGCATATACCTAGCGACCTGTACATAGCTCCTGTATATTAGGTGTGGAGCCGTGCATCAATGTTAATATACAGGGCTGATAGTGAAGTATCTTTTTAAACGGGTTCACTTCACTGAGCAGCCGTGTGTTACTATCACTGCACCAACACCTCATATACAAGTCGCGGATATTAAACGACTTGTTCTCAGGCATCTGTATACCATCTACTGAATCTTAAACACCTTCTGATATACCAGCTATGCATTCAGGGATCAGATAGCCTTTCTGAACCACACATGCTGTCCTCATAGAGGATCCGAGTAGCAGTTTATTGTTTATTCATTCATTATTTATTCCTTTCTCTGCTCTCATTCAGGCTCAGGCATTCTGAAGTGTTTATTAAGTACTGTCAGCTTGCCCAGAGGGAGACCTTGTGTGTAAATTAGTTCAACAATGTGTCCAAGGCTCCCACTCTATAGCCGCATTTCCCCAGCTACACAGTATCTTTATTGTCAACATCTGTATATTTTTCACCCTGCGTTGCTCTGAAGGACTTTTTAATTGATGTCTACTCTAGAGACTTGAGTACTACTTTCCTCAACATCTACTACATTAGGATACACTTAGTATGTTAACTTACCAACTATCTACTAATGGCCAAAACATGTACTCCCATTGAGTGACAACTTAATCAGGTGTGGTTTGAAAGATGTGTGACTGTCTGTTACATCATTGACAGACACTAGATCTTTCCAAGTATACATACCACACTGAGGCACCAGCTACGCTCTTATTTTGATTACATCCTTTAGGTGCCAGTAACCTTCAAGTTCCTTCAATCATTAACGTTACCAGCTCACTAATATGACTGGGAGGTATTCCGTTTAACATTTTTTTAATTGTGTTGTGTGTCGATCCCTTCACTTATTTTACCCATATACACTAATAAAGGTCACTTTTAACTATTTGAATTTACTAATATAT
Source organism: Ascaphus truei (assembly GCF_040206685.1). Taxonomy (NCBI): domain Eukaryota; kingdom Metazoa; phylum Chordata; class Amphibia; order Anura; family Ascaphidae; genus Ascaphus; species Ascaphus truei. The sequence continues at coordinate 30,618,850 of NC_134497.1, read as the reverse complement.
GAGTGCTTGTTTATAGGGGTTCTTTTTCTTGGCTAGGCAAGTGCAGTTGTTGTCGTATGCATTTGGGATGCAAGAATAAAAAGGCGAATTACAAATTAAATGGGGATACATTGGGGGAATCCTTGATGGAGAAGGATTTAGGAGTTCCTGTAGACGGCAGACTTAGCAATAGTGCCCAAAGTCATGCAGTAGCTGCAAAGACAAACAAGATCTTATCTTGCATCAAATGGGCAATAGTAGATAGTTTGGGGCACAAGTCCCAACAACAGTGCTCAATCTGATTCGGACGCAATAGAAATCCAAGCTTGAGAAATCAATGTCCACATATCATGGTGAAAACAGAAGCACATAAAGCCAAAGGATAGAGCATTGGACCCAGTGTTTGAGATACAGCGATTGTATTATAATGTATGCCCATATGCTGGAGTTAGTGAAGGGTTAACATACCATCATTCTTGTATGACTCCGCGGGGCATAACATCCTCACTGCAACACTGTTCCTAGTCAGCAAATCCCCATATTGAGGGGAAAAACAATACTCACAAGTGGCAGCTTCTCATGGTGCGTGCATCACGCTCAGTAGTGGTGTAGAGTAGAAATCCTTGGATTGCAGCGGTGCACAGCAAAGTAGGAGTAGGGGACCAGCAGGGTGTGGGTTAAAAATATTGTTTATTAAGGTCACATGGTAACGGGGACAGACACTCTGACACGTTTCGGACAAAAATTGTCCTTTATCAAAGAGCTCTTATCTTGCATCAAATGGGCAATAGATGGAAGGGAAGTAAACATAATTATGCCCCTTTACAAAGCATTAGTAAGACCACACCTTGAATATGGAGTACAATTTTGGGCACCAATCCTAAGAAAAGACATTATGGAACTAGTGAGAGTGCAGAGAAGAGCCACCAAATTAATAAGGGGGATGGACAATCTAACTCAGCGGTGCACAAACTGGGGCGGGCTGCGTGCAGGGAAACCAGGGGGCGGGCAGAGCTGTGCACGGGCGGCCAGAAGCTCGGTGCAGAGACTGCTTCCCTGCTCTGTCTGTGTCAGAGGGGGAGGGGCCAGAAGCTCCGTGCTGAGACTGCTTCCCTGCTCTGTCTGTGTCAGAGGGGGAGGGCTCCTGCACACAGACATCCCCTCCTCCTCCTGTCTGTTAGCCACCCGTTTTCAGCAGCACATGGGTGGGACCTGAGCAGGCTTAGTTACTCCCTCCCCCCACCCACCAGGTGTGTGTGTGTGGTTGAATGTGTGTGTCTGGGGGGGGGGTTGTGTGTGTGTGGGGGGGGTTGTGTGTGTGGGGGGGGTTGAGTGTGTGTGTGTGGGGGGGTGAGTGTGTGTGTTTAATTGAGTGTGTGTGTGTGTGTGTGTGTGTGTGTGTGTGTGTGTGTGTGTGTGTGTGTGTGTGTGTATATGGGGTTGAGTGTGTGTGGTTGAGTGTGTGTGGGGTTGTGTGTGTGTGGGGGGGTTGAGTGTGTGTGTGTGTGGGGTTGTGTGTGTGGGGTTGAGTGTGTGTGTGTGTGTGTGTGGTTGAGTGTGTGTGTGGTTGTGTGTGTGTGTGGTTGAGTGTGTATGTGTGTGTGTGTGTGTGTGTGTGTGTGGTTGTGTGTGGGGGAGGGGTTGTGTGTGTGTGGGGGGGGGTTGTGTGTGTGTTTGGGGGGGGGTGTGTGGGGGGGCGGGGGGCATTGAGTGTGTGTGTGTGTGGTTGTGTGTGTGTGGTTGAGTGTGTGTGTGGTTGAGTGTGTGTGTGTGTGTGTGGGGGGGGGGTTGAGTGTGTGTGTGTGGTTGAGTGTGTTTGTGTGGTTGAGTGTGTGTATGTGGGGTTGAGTGTGTGTGTGGGGTTGAGTGTGTGTGGGGAGGTTTGAGTGTGATCTCTGTGATTGTGTGGGTGTTGTGATTGAATGCAGCGGTGCACAAACTGGGGGGGGCGCAAGATTTAGGCAGGGCACATGCGGCAAAACCTGGATGCGCAGGCGGGCAGCCGAAGATGTGCGCGGGCGGCCAAACAGGATAGTGCAGGTGGCGGCCACGTGATTCGGAGGTATGAGGGAGGCGAGCGAGCGCTGTGATGTCAAACGCCCCTCCTTCCGGTGTCTGCCCTGCAATAGCGCTGTGTTCCTGCTCTCCTCCGCTGGCAGCCTGCTTCGCTGCGATCCTCTGCAAGTGAAAGGGTAGGCTGCCACTAAATCAATCATACTAAATGTACAGAAATAATGGGGGGAAAAAAAAGTGAAAACACTTCCCACTCGTGCTTGCAAAATTATGCAGGACACCCTGCGCTCATGCTTGGAGAGTTGGTGATGTCACCACTTTCAGCGGCAGTATGGATGTTGCCTAATTTTGCAAGAGTGAGCTGTTGAAGTATGTAAGTATTTAGACTGCGCTTATAGTGCCGGCGACGCGACTTCGCCCGAAAACAAATGCATTGTCGCTGCCGTGTGCTCTTATAGTAAGCGCAACGCGATTTTTTGAAGCCAGCAATATTTGATTTTTCAGGGGCTGTCGCCTCATGTGACAGCCCCTGAACCCATCAATGGCCTGGTCGCCGGCGCCGCCACAAAGTGAAATACAACTTTCGCTAGCAGCGACGGATGACGTCACGCGTCTCCGTCACGGGCACTATACGCGCGGCTTTAGACATATTTGTATTTACATTGTATACTGTTTAATAAAGGTTTTTTTTTCCATGTGATTTTGATTACATCAGGCAGGGGGGGCCCGAGAAATTTCATGGATATAAAGGGGGGCTCGGCTTAAAAAGTTTGCTCACCCCTGATCTAACTTATGAGGAGAGGCTAGCTAAATTAGATTTATTTACATTAGAAAAGAGGCGTCTAAGAGGTGATATGATAACTATATACAAATATATTCTGGGTCAATACAAGGAGCTTTCAAAAGAACTATTCATCCCACGAGCAGTACAAAGAACTCTGGGCCATCCCTTAAGGTTGGAGGAAAGGACATTTCACCAGCAACAAAGGAAAGGGTTCTTTACAGTAAGGGCCGTTAAAATGTGGAATTCATTACCCATGGAGACAGTGATGGCAGATACAATAGATTTGTTCAAGAAAAGGTTGGACATCTTTTTAGAAAGGAAAGGTATACAGGGATATGCCAAATAAGTAAACATGGGAAGGATGTTGATCCAGGGATTAATCTGATTGCCAATTCTTGGAGTCAGGAAGGAATTTAATTTTCCCCCTTAATGGGGTTTTTTGTTTGCCTTCCTCTGGATCAATAAGTAAGTATAGATATAGGATAAAGTATCTGTTGTCTAAATTTAGCATAGGTTGAACTTGATGGACCTATGTCTTTTTTCAACCTCATCTACTATATAACTATGTAACTATGTAACCATCATCAAGAGGCGCTCAAACTGAAACCAGGAGACAAGGTATGGCTCTCGTCGAGGAATATCAGGTTTAAGACACCTACCTTGAAATTGGCCCCTAGATTCCTGGGACCTTTCAAAATCCTTGAGCAGGTCAATCCTGTGGCGTATCGCCTGGAATTACACCCATCAATGAAAATACTGGCAGTATTCTATGTGTCTATCCTAAAACTAGTAAATCAAAGTTCTAGATTTCCTGACGTTGCTCCTAGACCGCCACCGGTCATAGTTCAGGGCCAGGAAGAATTCGAAATTCAGTCGATCGTTAACTCCAGAAGAAATCTACAGTTTTCTCGTGCATTGGAAGGGCTTTGGCACTCAGGAGCGTTCCTGGGAACCACACGACCAGATACACGCTCCCGGCTTATTCAGACGGTTCCACGTCAGGTACCCAGAGTGCTTGCACCCGCTCTTCATATACTACTGCCACGGAGCTTGGCTCCGCTGCCTCGGACGCGAAGCACCCCCTCCACGTGCGGTGTGCACGGGTGATGTCGTGCAACAATCCCCAGCTGTGCATCAAGCCCTAATGAGCCCATTGTCTCCCACACCTATCTCGGTCTCTGCTGGGGCCGCGCCCCCGCTCTGACTCCTGTGCTATTGGCTTCCTTCCTGTTCAAATACCCTGCTATTGCTCAGTTGCATTGCGGAGCATATCCAAGTGCAGCCTTGTGCGGATTCTGTGTTTTGTTTTGCCTTGCCTTGTTCCAGTATTCTCTTGCAGTGTGACCCTTCGTGTACCGACCCGGCTTGTTTGTGGACCCTCTCTGGCTCTGACCCCGGCTTACCCTCGACTACGCTTACCTCTCCACTCCACGACCCAGGCTTACGGACCACAACTACGCTGTCTTTTCCATTCCAGACCATTGCCTTACGGACTTCAACTACGCAGCTATCTATAACCCAGGACCCCGGCAATTACACAGGAATAACCCTCTCTCTCCAACCCAGACCCGCCTACTCCGACTATACATTTTCCAGGCACGCCTCCGCTGCTGTGGGTGTGTGGCTCTAAACCTTCCCACCTCACTACCGGGGTCTTGTCTTGTTTGTGGGTTCATGCAAGCGTTACACAGAAAGAATGAACCACTCTCTTGAACAATACCTCAGGTGTTTCATATCTGACGCACAAGATAACTGGATGGATCTACTCCAATGGGCTGAATTCACTTACAATTCCCTCAGGAACGAGTCCACCCAAGAGTCACCCTTCTTTTTAAATTATGGCTTCCACCCAGCCTGTCTTCCTACCTCATCTAATCTTTCTGGAGTTCCGGCAGCAGACCCCAGGGTAAAATTTCTTCAAAACTCATGGAGGAGAATTCAAAAGACTCTTCAGGAGCCAGTCCGCAGACAGAAAAGACAGGCGGACCGCCATCGCCAAAATGCGCCCAAATATAGACCAGGTGACAAGGTATGGCTATCTTCAAGAAATATAAGGTTGAAGATGACTACGATGAAACTGGCTCCACAATTCCTGGGTCCCTTCAGCATTCAGGAACAGGTCAATCCTGTGGTTTATCGCCTTCAACTGCCTCCATCGATAAAGATACCGTCAGTCTTCCATGTCTCATTGTTAAAACCAGTTCTTCAGAGCTCTTGTTTCCCCGACGTCTCGCCTAGGCCAACTCCGGTCATGTTTCAGGGACAGGAAGAGTTCGAGATTCAGTCGATAATTGATTCTAGGCACTCAAGAGGAGGAGTCCAATTTTTGGCACATTGGAAAGGTTTCGGACACGAAGAATGCTCATGGATACCAATTCGCCAGATCCATGCTCCTGGCTTACTAAGGCGGTTCCATGCCAGGTTTCCGCATAAGCCGTATTGGAATCGTCCTGAGGCCGATCATCAAGTGTGGGGGGGGGAACTGGAAGGAATCGGGGAACACGTCCTTTATGGTGTGTTCCCTCCTTACCTGCTGCCGCGGCCACTGTTCCTGCCCATGCTCGCTCCCTCGCTCTCCTTACAGAGCACGCGCGCACCCGCAGCTCTTCTAGCTGCCGCACGGAACCTGGTCCCGCCTTGCGCATCTTTTCTGCGCGGTGCGCACACGCGATCACGTGCGATGATCCCCAGCTGCGTGGCAAGTCTCTTCTCCCTGCCTTGTTGCCTGCAGCCTATCCCAGCTCCACTGGGGCCATGCCTCTGCTCTGTCCCCTGTCCCCAGTGGTCTGTCCTGTCTGTAAATACTTCCTGCTTCCTCCCATGCTTTGGTCAGCATAATCCTATGTAGCCTCGTGAAGCTCACTTCTGTTTTGCAGTGCTCCAAGTTTTGTTTGCAGTTAACCTCTTGTTTACCGACTCGGCTTGTTTGTGGACCCTTCTGGATTTTGGCCTAAACAAATGGAGAGAAGAAGGCGGTGCAGCTGCCTACGTCAGTGAAACAAACCGGGACTCCTCTGGATCAGCAAACTATAAATTTATTGGCACATTAAACAGCAACAAACGTCCGCTCGACTACGACGATCTCTCCTAGCCTTGAACATAGCATACGGACTCGGATTACTCTGCTCTCTACAATCTCAGACCACGGCTTACGAACAAATACTATCCTGCCATCTCCAATCCAAGAACTCGGCAAGTATACTGCATCTCCTACACTCTCCAACCCAGACCCGGCAACGCTAAACTATATGCCTTCCAGGCACACCTCCTGCGGGTGTGTGGTGTTATACCTTCCCACCTCAGTGAAGGGTTCTTGGCTTGTTTGTGGGCAGCACGAGCGCTACACTAGTGAATCATAAGGTGTACTTAGTTTTTCACACATGGCTTCTCCATTTTGGCTTTACAGGTCTCTTTTTTTGTGTGTCCTCTTGTGTGTGTTTAGACTGGATAACTTATCTATCCCTTTCCACATTCCCCACATACTGCTGCGGCCGAGTTTATTCGAGCATTTGCCCGTTCTCGGCCGCAGCAGTTACCTGGCGCGCGCCGGAGGGTGCCGGGCGCGCGCCGAAGCAGCGGAGGAGAGGCCCGCCGATCGCGGCTTCCCCCTCTCCGGGTCCGCCGGGTCCCCCGGAACCCCCTGCCGCCGTCCCCCACATCGCGGGACACCAGGGCTCCCTCGGGGAGCCCTGGACGTGCGTGCAGGGGGCGCAGGCACCCGATGACGCGTGACCGCGCATCGGAGACGCGCGGCACGCCGAGGGGCTGCCACTTGCAAGCCGGGAAATCTCCCGGCTTGCGGTACTGGCCACACTGCAATAAAGTGTGTCGCCAGTGTACAAGGGGTCTCTCCCCTGTGTGTGTCCAGGCTGGATAACACACTAAATCCCTTCCCACATTAATGCAGTTTCTCCCTTGTGTGTGTCCTCTTGTGATTCCTCAGGCTGGATGACACACTAAATCCCTTCCCACATTCCCCACATACATGCAGTCTTTCCCCAGTGTGTGTCCTCTTGTAGATGTCCAGGCCGGATAACTGACTAAATCCCTTTCCACATTCCCCACATAGACGAGAAAAAAAAAAAAAGATAGCACACTGCAAAATAATGAGGGACTGGAGGCAAAAAGTAGAAAAATATAAAAATGCTTTAATTAAGATGCATAATAGCCTAAGCTAAGGAGAACAAAAAAAGAAAAAGGTATCCCTAACGCATTTCACGCCATAGGGGCGCTTTATCAAAGGGTAATGCAACTGCATTAGGCAGTGAGGCATTTAAAGTGAGGTTTTTAAGTGAGAAATACAGTTAGACTACAGTTTGACTAGAGGTGACTGGGGACTGGATCTACTGCAAACTCTTTTACTCAAGACAACAAACGGTAAGCTACTCAGATCACACTATGATCCCATGCTTGCTAACCTGCCTATTTCAACCCCCCACCCCTTTACAACTTACTCACTGCAGTCTCTCCCAAAACTGACTGCACAATACACTGAAACCCTGAACTGACTCTAGCATTGCAATACAGCTAAATATTTGACAAGGAACAGGCACACACCTGCTGTTTAGTCTGCACACACTCACTCTGCTCACAACAGCTCCTTGCAGCACTGCCTACCTCTGGCATCATGAACCTGCTATGTATTTCAACTGTTTTCTTTCTCCTGGCCTCATGGAGATGTTACTCCCTTTATCCACTACAAACTCCTCCATCCTGGCCCACACCCAACATCACCATACACCCTGGACTACTCAAAAGCCTTTCACTATCTACTGAATGTTGGTGGAGAACTCTAAAAACCAGCACACCAACCACTGCTCACTCTAATGGCAAACACCACAAATCTACAACTTACAAACAACTAACCAAATTTCTACTCATACTATTACTCTCTTTAGCAGGTGATATTGAACCTAACCCAGGTCCTCCCATTTCAGCTCTGTCCCATGCCCCTGAGAATTCCACCTTTAAATTCCAAAAAGGCCTATCTGTCGCCCATATAAACACCCGGATCCTGCTGCCCAAACTGGATGAACTAAGGGCATGGTGCCTTATGCATAAACCCAAAGCCATCGTTCTTACAGAAACATGGCTAACCCCTAAAACCCCTGATGCACATATTGCCATTCAGGGATACTCCCTTTTTAGGAGAGATAGATCAAAGAGAGGAGGAGGGGTGTTATTTTATATTGCAGACACCTTACAATTTACACTGTTAAATTGCCCACCAATCCCACCCTCTTTTGAAACTCTAGTTGGCAAAATCTGCCTCCCCTTTTCTAAGCCCATCTTGCTCGCTGGCATCTACCGCCCCCCTAAAGCCCCTCTACAATCCCTGACTGATATCACCCAATTTCTTGGCTCCATTTCCTCTCTGAATGAGAAGAGTGAGCTGCTAGTTCTTGGGGATTTCAACTTCAAATGGCTTGACCCTAAAAACCACAAAATCCAGATACAAATCAAGTCACTTAACCTATCGCAGCTCATTTCCCAACCCACACGGATAAACCTGAAATCGCATAACCATTCCTTCCTAGACTGGATTCTCTCCTCAAACCCCAGCAGAATCCAATCCTCTGGCATCCTTCCTGACATTTTCAGTGACCATGCAATAGTGTACTGTGTAAGGAAAATTAAACCGCCCCAATCAAGCTCTAAAGTTCTCCTCACTAGAACATTTAAAAACTTTAACCCACAACAGTTTCTGGATGACCTTACCAACTGCCCATGGCACAGAATCGATTTAATTCCCGACCCTGATTCTGCGCTCGACTATTTCCAATCCGAGTTCTTAAAACTCTGCGATACCCATGCTCCACTACGCAAAATAAGGGTACGGGGGGCCCACCTTCCATGGGTTACACCTGACCTTATAGCACTCTACCAGTTCAGGGATGCCTTGTGGAAAAGCTACAAAGTAACTGGCACTACCAAGGATCTCAATCACTACAGATGCATGCGGAACATGTGCACAAGGCAAACAAGGCATGCAAAAGCACAATATTACTCTGACAATCTCCACCAAAATACATCAAACCCAGCTAACTTCTGGAAGGTTATCAACAATATATTCCAGCCTCCTAACCATCAACAACCAAGTAATATCACTAAGGGGGATATTACTCTGACAAACCCCACTGACATTGCAAATGCATTCAATGATTACTTTGTGGGGTGTGCCACTAACTTATTAGCGAAACGCAGCACAATCCCCAAACATGAATCTCATCCTGGGATTATCCCTACAGTTCCACCCCCTCCCAACACTGCCCACAATTTTCAATTTAGCCCAGTATCTGAAGAGGAGATTACACAAGCGCTCCTCAAACTAAAACTAAGCAGCCAATGTGGACCCGACTTACTACAATCTAGGTTCCTACGACTTGGTGCCCCAGCCATTGCCAAACCAATTGCATCCATAGTCAACTCTATCCTGTCTGCAGGCCATATCCCTAAGACCTGGAAAACTGCCAGATTTGTCCCAATCTTCAAAAGTGGGGACAAAAACACTGTCTCAAACTACATGCCAATCTCATTTCTCCCAATTCTATCCAAAGTTATGGAAAAATGTGTCCACTCCCAATTAAGCGATTTCTACACCAAGACAAATTTCCCTAGCCAATTCCAGTCTGGGTTTCGTCCCAAACACTCCACCGTAACTACCCTGCTAAAAGTTTGCAATGAAATCCAGTGTGGAATGGAACGGGGACAACTCACTGGTGCAGTATTCCTAGATTTTGCAAAGGCTTTTGACACAGTTGATCATGCTATCCTGCTTAACAAACTCCAGAGCTCTGGAATAGGGAAACATGCTTTAAACTGGTTTCAGTCCTACCTATCAGGAAGATCTCAACATGTGTCCATCTCCGGCTCTAACTCCAACCCCCTGGATATCACCTGTGGTGTCCCGCAAGGCTCTGTTCTGGGGCCCCTACTCTTCTCAGTGTTCATTAATGATCTTCCCACAGCTTGTAAGGAAGCCTCAATACACATGTATGCAGATGACACAATCCTGTATGCACACAGCCATAGCCTCTCTGACCTTAAACACATACTTCAGTCTGCCTTTTTGAGACTCGAAAACTGGATTTCCCAAAACAAACTGTTTTAAACACTGTCAAGACTGTAACAATGGTATTTGGGACCAAGACTAAATTTGTGAAGCTTCCAGTGACTGAGCTCCTGATTAGAACAAACGCTAACACCACCTTAACACCTGTCACTAGTTTTAAATACCTGGGCTTATGTTTTGACTCCCACTTAACATTCGGGATGCACATTGATACCCTGACAACCAAGACCTATGCCAAACTAGGGGTACTTTACAGGAACAAAGCCTCCCTAAGTCTCCTGGTCAGAAAGCGTATTGCACAGCAGATGCTAATGCCAATTATTGACTATGGAGACATAGTATATGGCTCGGCTCCTCAAACCCACCTTAGCAAACTTGACACCCTCTACAATTCAATTTGTCGTTTTGTTCTCCAATGCAACTACAACACACATCACTGCGAAATGCTCAAAGAACTAGATTGGTCATCACTAGAGTCTAGGCGCAAAGTTCACCTTTCCTGTCTCACCCTCAAATACTTTCTGGGCAAGCTACCCAGCTACCTGACCAAGCTCCTCACCCCTACCACATGCAGCACCTATCACCTGAGATCAGATTCCAAAAGACTATTCATGGTCCCAAGGCTCAACAAAGTATCCGGACGTTCCTCCTTCTCCTACCGTGCACCCCAAAACTAAAACAACCTACCAGAGACTCTCATATCCACCACCAGCTTAAGTTCTTTCAAATCTAAGGCTGTCTCACACTTTAATCTGGTCTGTAACTGTTTCATACGCTCATAATATATATTTACTTTAACTGTGCACGCAATGTCTTGTATATAATGTATACCTTGTTCATTTATGTAACTGTACTTGTAACCATGTATTATTTGTTTTACTCTGTGCCCAGGACATACTTGAAAACGAGAGGTAACTCTCAATGTATTACTTCCTGGTAAAATATTTTATAAATAAATAAATATTATCCGTTAGCAAGTGCTCACCTTATGTAGCCACTCGAACACGGAAGTAAATTCGCGCCAAAACCATCATGACGTCAGATGGTAGGAGACTATGGTGGAGGAGCTATGGAAGCTCCGAAGGGTAAAAATACTTCCGTGTTTGAGTGCAAAACAAGGAAGTCATAAACATACACAATACAGTTGGCTATAAGATGATCTAAAGGAGCAGAACATCATATGTTAAAACAAGAAAAAGAAAGAATGATCAAACAAAAAATAATAAAAGATCCTAAACAAGAATAATGTGAAACAAAAAATACATAAAAAACGGAACCTCTGGTAACCATGGTGACCAATAGTACACCAGTAAAAAAATGAAAAAAAAAGGTTAAAACAACAAATTTATACAGACATAACAAATAAAGATTATCTTATAGAGAAACTCCTACTATATGGAGATATGCACATATATATCTAAACCATAACTAATTCTAAATAGTAGTATGAAAAAATATATGCATAAACAAATATAAAGATAAAGATAAGAATAAATAATGTGCAAACATAGATATTATGAAAAGATATTTAACCACACTATGCAAAACTCTATGAGATATAGTATAACATATAAATACACTAATGAATGCTTAATAATATAGAGAAATTATGGTATATGACAAATAAGGAAAAGAAAATCAATACAAAGAAAACCAAAGCAATAAAGAAGCTCAATATATGAAATATTGTAATAAATGCAAAAATACAACCACTTTACAAAAAATGAATGAGCTCCCAATATTGATTGATTCCAGCAGGAAATAATGAATCCATGCTATATATCCAGAACATCTCACGTCTGTTGAGCATGTTTAACCTATCGCCCCCCCCCCCCTATAGACCTGGGGGTTCCTTTAGCCTGATCTATGGGGTTGGTTTACCATATGTAGGCTCACTTCCATATTTCTTAGCTAGATACCCCTTTATCCCATACAGGTCTATTTTATTAGGTTATATAGTGAGCCATGTCTTCCTCAAATACACAGTTATTGGGGGTTTGCATATAATTCATGTCCCACCCAGCTGCTATATTGCACCCATCTATTCAGGATTTTTGTAGCACCCATCAGGAGATTCATTTCTCTGTACTCTGCACATTCCCCACAAACATGCAGTCTCTCCCCTGTGTGTGTCCTCTTGTGTTTCCTCAGGCTGGATACAAAAGCAAAGGGGATAGGGAGTGATCAACTTAAATCTTGCTAATTAACAGAAAAATCATCATACAATAATTATAAGTGGGTGCAAACTATGAACTGAAAGTGAATCAGTAAAGTAGGGGACACAAAATGATTGTGTACAGTACCAAGGAAGATTCACTTAAATGCACACCTCTCTATTTAGTAAAATGTAACCTTTATTATTTATTTACTTAATACATATATTATTGAGTTCTTTTATTCAATTACATATACACATTTTATTATTCATTTTTATACACAAGTATATACACATTTTTTAGAGTTATGTGGCAACCAACACTAATACATACACTATTCACATTACATAGCACTCTCACATATATATTGGTCAAGAGGTATAGATACATATACCTTCATAATGAGGATTCTTCTGTCCTTGCTTACTAACAACCTTTGCTGTACCACTGACTCCAACTGTAATCCATGATATTGGTTTATCACTAATGGATCAATAACAGGTATATATATATATATGTAGGATTGGGTTATACCTTAAACCCGGTTTATATATAATTTGTAGCAATTTAATTGCTGACTAATAATGTAAGTGGTTAAATGGGTAGGTTGTTTATATTGTTATCAGTACTCTCCAATTCTTGAGACTTCTTAATTAAATTTTGTAAAATACTGTCATTATGTCTTTAATTCGAATTTAGACACTACAAATTGTTATCAAATTCATCTTTATTATAATTAAAATACGTAAATTAGTTTAATATCAATTACTGTTCAAATACTTTCAAATATTTTTGACTACTGCTCAAATAGTGTTATCAAATAAATTTTATATACCTATACAATTTAAATCATATGAGCTATCTCAAAACCTTATATCTTTCAAAATACAGTGTGGTCCTCATAACCTGTCCATTGTGATTTATGTAGCATTAACGCTTGAGCCAATGGACGGGTTTGAATCTTGTAATTAACGTTTTAATTGTTCTATTTGTGTATGCAAATTACCTTGCTATAAAAACTGTGGGGTCACAACCAATGGGTTTCCCCTGATGAAGTCATCATAGATGACGAAACGCGTAGGGCGTGGCTAAGGCAGAAGAGACGCTACCCCACTGAGACCTTCGTTACGGGCTGAGACGAATGCAGGCTGAGAGAGGCAAAGCCAAACAGAAGTGAGGATCCTTCTTCGTTTCCTCTGGAGGCGCAGCAGACAGAAGCAGGCAGCTGAAGGTCCTGGTTCCCGGAGGGACTTCCTTCTACGGGGCACCTGACCGGGTGGACGTCAATTCCAGTAGAAGTAGACCGCGCAACTTGTGTGCAGGAGAGGACACCATTGCTGATCCGGACGCTATCACTGGCTTATGAGGGCCTATCTCATAACTGCTCGAAATACCGTTACACTTGTGAGTGGGCATTTGTCTGTTTTTATTGTTCCATAAACTTATTGTTATACTTTAATGCACTAGGTGTGTGCCTGTTTTTTCTTTTCTTTTCTTCCATATATTATTGAGTGTTCATGCAATTGTATTAAAAATATATTAAACAAAATTAAACAGAGCAGTGACAATCCCTAAAGTATATAATACCACTCATGTATATATTTAACAATGAGATGGTAGGGATGGAGACTGCAGATCAGCACGGTGAGAGAAAATTTTGTTTAATATATTTTTAATACAATTACATGAACACTCGATAATATATGTTTTTTTTTTTTTTTCAACCAAAAAAGTTTTTATTGAGTGCATGGTACAATTCTCACATTTTCTTCCAACCCATTGTCATATATAACAGTACACATGCCAACTCCTTTTATATTTAGACACGCAAAAGACGTACTGGGGTGACATACAGACCAACTAGACTTACACCCAGACTAGACATAGGAAACGGCAGGGAAGGGGGGGGGAAGGGTAGAGCAGCCACAGAAAGGCTTCGATTCAGCTGGGTCCGTCACGGAGACTACTGTCGCCTTATCCTTTGGGCTTTGAGGACTCCAGGACCGTCCGAGCACGGGACATTTGTTGTCTTCCTGGTTATATTCGTCTGCGCGTGAGGGCGCCGACTCCTACTCTCTCCCTTGACTGCCGGGATTAGTTGACCTCTTATGTTGAATGTATTCTATGTCTCCCCGTCAGCTACACGCATCCAAGGAGAACGCGTCTAGCGCTATTAAAGCAGTATATTGGAGGCATTGACCCCTGGGATATCATTCAGGGCTAACCATGGAGCCCAGACTTTTAGAAAGTTTGTGCCGGTGTCGTTAACCAGACTCGTTAACTGTTCCATCCGGCAAACGTGCCAAATTCGATTTCTGATTTTTGGGATATTTGGTATTTCGGGCTGCTTCCACAATGCTGCGATTTTGCACCTCAGAGCAGTTGCAAAATGTGCAATTAATTTGTGCTCCGACCTGTTTAACCCCGGGGTGCGTCTGGCCAGCAGAAACAACCAGGGGTCCAAAGGGATCGTGCAATTGAGAATTCTCTGGAGCCAATTTCTGATATCTTCCCAGATTGGGAGTATCTTGGTGCAACCCCACAGCATGTGCAGCAAGTCTGCCTGCTCCCCACATTGTTTCGGAAACAATGGAGGGTAGCCCCTGACAAACTTTGATAATCGTAATGGGGTCAAATACCACCGCATCAGGACCTCCACGCGTTCTCCTTCAATGTCGTGCAGATTGAGCTCTTAGCTGCCGCCAAGACAATATAGTCCCAGTCTTCGTCCTCTAGTGTGTCCCCTAAGTCTCTTTCCCATCTATTCTTATATTTTAACGTCACGTCGGCGTCAGGAGTCGGACAGACCACCGCCTTGTACATTGTAGAGATAAGTCCCTTGGTACCTGTTCCAGTAGAACAGAGCTGTTCAAAATTAGTGCGTTTAGCTCGAATGGGAAATTTATCATAGAAAGCTCTTAGCTGGAGGTATCTAAAGAATTCTGAATTTGGAATTGATTTTTCAGACTTAATTTGCTCAAACGGTTTGATAGATATTCTACCCTCCAGGTGTCGAAGGCGAGTATAGCCCTTCTGTGTCCATGTAATAAAATCTTTCTTCTGCAGGCCCGGAGCGAAATCAGGGTTTCCCAAAATTGGGTTCATCAAAGAGTGTTGTCTCATCAAGACGTGTTTATATTTGCTTTTGTCCCATACTGCCAAAGAGCTGACAACCGCGGGGAGCGGGTGTGTGAAGTCCTTGCGGACCTTATTTGGGAGCCAGATCAGGTCCTGCAATGCCACCGGGGCACAGCAGGCCGCCTCCAGCTCCACCCATCGCCTCCGACTAGGGTGGGTGTGCCACTGGATAATTTGGGTCAATTGGGCCGCTTTGAAGTATGACAACAGGCAAGGTACCGCTAATCCTCCTCTTGTTGTGGGCCGAATTAGTGTGCTAGTTTTGATGCGGGGGGTTTTATTACCCCAGACAAACTTCACCATTGCGGACTGTAACCGAAGGATCTCTTCCCTGATTATAGGGGCCGGATGAGTCTGAAATAGGTACAAAATTCTGGGAAGGAGATTCATTTTTAGAGATTGAATCCTGCCAATCCAGGATATGTTGTACCCTGCCCATTTCCGGAGATCTTCCTTCAGTGTCCGTATTAGTCTGGGGTAATTTGCCTTATACAGGGTGCCTGATTGCTTCGTGATATTGATCCCTAAATATTTTATGGAGGAGGTTTGCCATTTGAATTCAAAGTTCACCGTGATCAGTTTCTCAGTGACCTTAGGTAAGTTGACACTTAGGGCTTCTGATTTTGCTTGGTTAATTTTGAACCCGAATATCGCATTAAATTCCCCTAGTAATTGAAAGACGTTCGGCAGAGAGGTGAGGGGCTGTGATAGCGTGAGTATCACGTCATCAGCGTACAGGGCCACCTTATGTGGCTGGTCACTAATTTGGATTCCTACTATATTCGGGCTGAGGCGGATGTGCGCCGCCAGGGGTTCGATGCATAACGCAAAGAGAAGGGGTGACAGAGGACAGCCTTGCCTGGTGCCGCTCTTGATCTGGAATTCTTCCGAGGGGAAGCCCTGGTGTCTGACCTTCGCCGTCGGTCCCTGATATAGAGCGAGAATTGCCTCTATCATTCTCCCACCCAGGCCAAACGCCCCCAGCGTCTCTCTCAAGTAGGGCCAGTCAATTCTGTCGAACGCTTTTTCTGCATCTAAACTAAGCACCATAGACGGGATATTCTTTTTTTGCGCCAGATCAATCAAATCTATAATCCGTCTGGTGTTATCAGCGGCTTGTCGACCACATATGAACCCCACTTGATCAGGATGGACCAACTTGGACAACACCTGGTTAAGGCGGTTAGCTAAAAGTTTGGAAAAGATTTTTGTATCTGAGTTTATTAACGAGATGGGCCTGTAGCTTTTACAGTCCGCTGGGTCCTTTCCTTGTTTGTGGATTACTGAGATAGATGCCTGGAGCATCGAGCCCGGGATGGGGGCACCATCCAGGAAGGAATTACATAGTTTTAGTAGATGAGGAGCTAGTATTTAACGAATTTTTTTATAATAGAGATTGGAAAAGCCATCCGGGCCTGGGGCCTTGGCTGCTTTTAATGACTTCATTACCTCTAGGAGTTCCTCGATAGTAAAGTCTGCCTGTAGTGCGTCCCTCTCCTCTCTGGTCACTTTAGGCAATTGTGCCTCTGTTAAGAACGTCTTTAGTCGAGCTTTTGTGGTTGGCGTGTGTGCCACCTTCGCCCCATCGTAAAGGGTTTCATAGTATGTTTTAAATTCGTTAACTATTTTTTTGGGGTCAGAGGTCAGATCCCCCTGCTCTGTTCGAATTGTCTGAATTTGGGAGACGTATTTTTTGTCTCTTAGTTTGTTGGCAAGTAGGGTATCTGGCCTGTTTGCTTTCTCAAAAAATTTCCGCTTAGACCATGTCAGCTCCTTTTCAGCACGGGAGGTCAGCAAGATATTAAGTTTGGTTTTAGTGTCTAGCAACTCCTTAAGGGTCATTGCATCTTTGTTAGTTTTATGTCGAGCTGAGAGGACTGCCAATTCCTTCTGTAACTGATTGATTTTTTTGTCCTTCTCCCTCTTTCGCCTGCTTACAATCCTTATGAGCTCTCCTCTCAGAGTCGCCTTATGGGCTTCCCATAGGGTAGCCTGCGAAGTCACACTTCCCATATTCTCTTGAAAATATTCCCTGATTCTATCCCCTACATTTTGTGCAATTGCGGGGATTTTTAGTAAAACTTCATTAAGTTTCCAGTTCGCTCCTGGTCTGTCTAGAATAAAATCGCAGCTCTATCGGCGCGTGATCTGACCATGAAATATCATGGATGCCTGAATGGGAGATCTGCGAAACCATTCTACTAGAGACAAAGAGGTAATCTATCCTACTATATCTGTCATGTGGGTGGGAGTAGAATGTAAATTCTTTGTCCTGTCGGTGTTGTTCCCTCCATATATCTAACAGGTTATTGGTTCTCAGCCCTCTATTCCAGGTTTGCCTGATCTTTGAGTTGGCTTTGCCACTCGGGGTGCATCTATCCATTGCTGGATCTAGTGTCTGATTAAAATCGCCCCCTAGTATTATGCACCCCTGTGCCATCTTCCGGAGGATGGAGAAGAACCTTTCCAGGAAGGCTTCTGTGCCTGTACTTGGTGCATAAACATTTGCCAGTGTGACCGGCTGACCTCTGATTTCGCCGTTTATAATCAAGAATCGGCCGTTGTAGTCTTTTTTGATGGTCTTAATCGCGAAAGGCAAACGGTTATGCAGTAGTATGGCTACTCCTCTTTTTTTTTTGTTGGCTGAGGCTGAGAACCAATTCCTAAATCTATAGTCAATAAATGTTGGTGAACTAGTTTTGGAAAAATGAGTCTCTTGTAAGAGAATTATGTCGGGGTCTGTTTTCTTGTATGTCGCTAAAGCTAGCCTGCGCTTCCCCGGACTATTAAAGCCTTTCACATTGTGTGAAATGACAATGATGTCTTTATTCATGTGTGTATTTGCAAACCTTCTCTCTATTGCAGTCAGCCAACGGAGCCCTCGATGTCAGCGATGAGGGTCTTTCAATTCTTTCCAGAGCTTCGGGCTGCCGCCTGAAAGCATAAGGGGGAATACATATTCTATGTTGACTTTCTCTCTGAACACTTTGCGCGTAAGGGTATTCCTTACTCCTATGCGGGAGTTCCTGGACCGGAATCCTCTCTGCAGAGACCTGTGGCTGTGGGGTGGGGATACAGAGGAAAACACATTGAGGGGACGCACATATACATATAACACATATTAAAACATTTAAGAACTGTCGGGTGAGTGGGCGAGAGCAAGCTCCCCCACTCTCCTTCTTTGCCTCACTTAGGCGTGCAGCCCTGACGGAGTCTGGGATGGCCCTCCATCCCCCTCTCCCGTCTCGAATGGCTGGCCTAAGGGGGTCTTGCATGGGCCACTCTCGGGGCTTTTCCCCTGCGCCCATGTGGAGACTCATGTTCAAGGCTTAAAGTATATAATACCACTCATGTATATATTTAACAATAAGATGGTAGGGATGGAGACTGCAGATCAGCACGGTGAGAGAAAATTTTGTTTAATATATTTTTAATACAATTACATGAACACTCGATAATATATGTTTTAAGTAAATAAATAATAAAGGTTAAATTTTACTAAATAGAGAGGTGTGCATTTAAGTGAATCTTCCTTGGTACACAATCATTTTGTGTCCCCTACTTCCTGAGGCTGGATGACACACTAAATATTTTCCCCTTAAATTAACCCCCATACCCACACAGTAATAAGTTACATTAGAAGCGCCTTGCGGCAGAAGGTCCGTCTGCGGCCTAATGCCGACGGCAAATTGGTCATGGCGAAACTATTTAGATTCACAGCTAAGTGAGGCTACAGTCAACTTCAAGAACAAAAAGAGAAACAGCGCAAAAAACCTCATTGTGTAGTATATTAAAAAGTGTTTATAGTGTTAAACAGGTAAATATTGCACGTACATCAAAGAGACTATATATCGGGGGGGACTTCCGGTGACGTCACCCGGTATGGATGGGTAGAAGAGGAGCTCCATAGACCCGCGCATTAAAAGATGCAAAAACCCACATTTTTCACCAAAATTGCCGGGTAACACTTACACCCCCGGATAGCTAAAGAACTAGGCGATGTCAAAAGCCAAAAAAGCGAGCAATCAGGGAGTTGCCAAATACTTTTCTCCGTCGCAACGGGCCAGGGACAGCACGATGGAGCCTCAAGATGGCGGCGGACCGCATGGCGCCACGGCGCTTTCAGGGAAAAAAACCCAGCCAAAAGATCGCACCCCAGCAAGCCCTGATCAACCCATAACCAGGGCATACTTGGAAGAACTCCTGGGGGCTATGGCAACGACGCTCCAATCTTCCTTTCAGACTGAGCTCAGAACCGCAGTGAGCGACATAAGGAAGGAAATCTCAGGGCTGACAGAGAAAACAACTACCCTGGAGAAAAAACTCACTGAGTCTCAACAAAGACAGAGTGAAGCGGAGGAAGAGATAGGCCGTCTAGGAGAAGAGATCACCCTACTTAAAGAAGCTATGGAGGAGCAAGAAAATCGTGACCGGCGCCAAAACATCCGCGTCCGGAACGTACCGGAGTCGGTCGCACAGGATCAACTCCGACCATACCTCATGGAGCTCTTTAACCTAGTATGCGGGGAGCTGGAGGAGAAAGAGCTCGAAATGGATAGGGCTCATCGTGCCCTAGGACCTAAATCAGACGACCCGAGGCGGCGTAGGGACATTATAATAAAGATGCATAAATACACATCAAAAGAAAAAATAATTGCGGCCTGCCGGGACCTGGGGGAAATAACCTTTCAAAATGAAACCCTCCAAGTCTATAACGACTTGTCAAAGGCAACGAGAGACCGCAGACGTGAATTAAAACCCTTAACCAACCTACTCCGCGAGAAAGGAATCCAATACAGATGGGGATTCCCTTTCAGACTCACAGTTAACAGGAATGGAAAGTTCCTGTCCATGAAATACCCCGTGGACATGGCCCCCTTCGCAAAAGCATTAGGTCTAACTCCACCTCAAACGTGGATAACGACCAATCCTACCGCTGAAAATACATCAGGAGACCCCCCCCGAACATCGGAGAGAATTGCGGCCCAACACCCTAGAGAAAAATGACAACCGCCGCGGCACTCAGATAAATCCCCCCGGACAGACCCGGAGGGGGAAGAGTGCCCCCACTTACCTTGTTGGTCCGGGGCCGCACTGGAGCGCGGGCCGCGGACCCCCATGGTAATCCGGCGCCAACCTCCACTCCCAATGTGAAGTCACGAGGCGCCTGTTCTCGAGATGGCTCTGAGGAGACTTCGAGGAGGGGGGGCGCCTCTGCTCACCGTTAAAATCATCTTACCAGACCAGAACAGCACCAAGAAGTAAGCCGCCAACTTCTAGGATGAGCTGACACAGCACACCGCCCTCCAAGTTGGTTCACGAGTCGCCTACTCCCGCGATGACTCAGAATAGGATCCCGTCCGCCGACGGTAAGACCGGGAAACCGACTGACTCAACCTGGAGCAGCAGGATCGCTGATCTTCTAACTCCGGAGCATAAGAGGAATTTAGATCCCGGTTTTGCCCCCACCAGCCTCAATCTCCGGCTTTTCGGTCCCGCTTTAAATGTGATCTCCCTCCCCCTCCTTTTGCCGGTTTCTCCGGTCCCGTGGAGCGGAGCTCTAGATTGGGGGGAGGGGGGGGGGGGTCGGTGTCGGCATCCAGCCTTTCTGCCAACGATCCATGGACCCCGTTGCCACAGAGGACTCCCCAGTCTGTGGGACTAGGGGCGGCTAGGATACCAGGAAGACGGGCCACCCAGACTGAATCAAAGAACTTAAAATCATAAGTTAATAGTGATGATCCGGAGGTCGTGAGTAGATTAAAATAATATAACTGTTATATCTCAATTAACACCTTGCTTCCCCTCTATCCTTCCCCCCCCCTGTAACCCATACACGCAATCGCCCCCCCCTCCCCCTTCCCCCCTTCCTCATGCATACCCCCCCTCTTCCACCCCTCCCCCCACACACTCACATGTCCCATGTCCCCCCCCTCCTTTCCCCCCCTCCTCCCCCCTCTTTTTCTCCCCCCCCTCTCCCCCCTATTCCCCCACACCCCCCCATCTCCCCTTCTCTCCCACCCCCCCTCCCCACCCTTACTAGCAAACCCACCTAGCACCCTACTTAAGCACAAAAACAATGGGGGAAACATACTAAGAGGAAACGAATATATAAAATTAAGTTGTATTAATCTTATTTAGTCACAAAACGATTCACAATATATCTTTTGCGCAGAGTTACATAATAGCTGTGTTATACAGAAATGGGAGATGTCTGAAATGTTTGAACTGCAACCAGGCCCACCTCCTACCCCCCCCCCCCTCTCTCCCTCCCCTCTCTCCCTCCCCCCCCCCTCCCCTCCCTATACTCCCTGTGTAGAGTTACATAATAGTTGTGCTATACAGAAATGTGAAATGCTTGGGCCGCACCTAGGCCCCCCCCCCTCCTACCCCTGCTAACAAGCCTACCTAGTACCTCACCTAAACGCAAAGATAAATAAGAGGGAAAAACACTAAGGGGAAAACAAACATACGAAAGAAAGTCGAACTTATCTTGTGTGGTCACAGAATTGTATAAAATATGTTTTCTGCGCAGAGTTGTATAAGAGTTGTGTTACACAAAAATGTGAAGTGAAATGTTTGAAATGTTTTAATTGCACCTAGACCCCCCCCTCCCCCTCCCCCCCCCCTCCTCCCCCCTCCTCCCCCCCTCCTCCCCCCTCCCCCCTCCCCCCCCCCTCACACATGTGCTTCTCCTCACACATGGACTGGGGGTCTATACTAAATGGGTTAAGTAAATTCTATAGAGGGTCTGGACCCCTCTGACCTCCAACGGTTGACGAACCCGGAATCACCCCCAAGGGACCCACCTGGTCCAAATGCCGGCCGTTCTTAAGGCTGGTGAAAATATGTTAAGGCCTTTTGTGGGCCTTGCTACAATCTATCTCTATCTGCTGACCCTGTCCCAGCAGATCTCCACCCCACCCCCACCTACCCCTTCCCACGCCCCCCTTCCTCAGCTTAAGATATCTATTCTAACCGAAAAAAACACACAACCTCTATACCTTCAGAAATTTAAATCAGACTCAGAGTTACTGGATCATGGCCTCTCAAGTGGGAAAGAGAAGGCCTTATGGTATTATCCAAAAAAAAAAAAAGAACCCAAATGGCTAGCCAAGCCACAATTAAATTAACCTCACTCAACGTAAAAGGCCTCCAAAATAACCGAAAAAGGAGAGTAGCACTTCAAGATATGAAAAGATCAGGGGGAGACATCATATTCCTACAGGAGACCCATTTCACATCACAAGACCCCCCAAATTTATTCAAAAAAGTGTTCCCAATGTGTTTTTGCGCATCGTTTACTAGCAAAAAGAGGGGTGTAGCTGTCCTGATCAGACAGGGCACCCCATTCAATCATATCAAAACAACTGCGGACCCAGAGGGTAGATTTCTAGTGGTATATGGCTCCTTAGCGGGCTCAGCAATCGCTCTGGTCAATGTATATGCCCCGAACGAGAACCAAACAGAATTCCTAAAGAAAGTTCTCGAGGGCATAGACCCGGGATATCTGTCATCGATGATAGTGGGAGGAGACCTAAACA
Organism: Ascaphus truei; assembly: GCF_040206685.1. Taxonomy (NCBI): domain Eukaryota; kingdom Metazoa; phylum Chordata; class Amphibia; order Anura; family Ascaphidae; genus Ascaphus; species Ascaphus truei. Next base: position 30,596,164 of record NC_134497.1, on the reverse strand, counting down.
TGGTCCTTAACCCTACCGAGGACAGATCAACCACAATGGGTCCCCCCCGCACAACCCCCTCCCAGATCATAGGGAAAAGGTTTAGGGGAATCTTAAGCGAGTTCTCACTGGTGGACATATGGAGGGCCCAACATCAGGGCCAGAGAGACTATACTTTTTACTCAGCACCTCACCAGACCTACTCTCGAATAGACCACTTTCTGGCCACAAAAAATGTTGTGGCGGCGACATCCGACTCCGACATAGGACCAATCACATGGTCTGATCATGCCCCGATTACCTTAACCTTGACGACCCCCTTTGAAAAAACAATAAATTACTCATGGAGACTAAATGATTCATTACTCAATCATCCTGAGATAGAAAGAGAGATCAGAGCCGCTCTTCGGGACTATTTTTTTTTTAACTCAGGATCCGTCTCCTCACCAGCAATCCTGTGGGAGGCCCATAAGGCAACCATTAGAGGGAAATTCATTTCTATCGCATCCCACAGGAAAAAAGCCCGCCAAAAATTAATAAAGGAGCTTACGGATAATATCAAAATAATAGAACAATCTCATAAAGCCAACCCCTCAAAAAAAATATATAAAACATTGACAACAGCCAGAGTAAAACTTAGACAAATCCAGCTGGAGGATGTTGAGAAGGCCCTCAAATGGACTAACCAACAATATTATGACAAGGGGAACAAGGCAGACAGACTTTTGGCGACTAAATTAAGAGGGGTACATAAACGGTCCCAAATCACGGCAATCAAGAGTAGATCTGGTGAGATACAACATAGTGATAGCAAAATAGCAGCCGAATTTACAAAATTTTACACCGAACTGTATAATCTAAGATCAAAAAATGGCCGGCCTGAATCAATAGCATCCGAATTAATAGCGCAATATTTAGATAAATGTAAGCTCCCCACACTAACGGAGGAGGAAAACACAGTCCTCAACGCTGAGATCTCAAAAGAGGAACTGGAAGAGGCGGTCAAATCACTAAAAATTACTAAGTCTCCTGGCCCCGACGGGTTCACTAATGTCTACTATAAGAGATTCTTGCCAGTACTATCCACGCATCTTCTAAAGATATTTAACGATTTCATGGAAGGAAATCAAATCCCCACGTCAATGTCCCTGGCCACCCTGGCCATTATACATAAAGAAGGCAGGGACCCGATGCAATATGGAAGCTATCGTCCAATCTCCCTGCTTAATTGTGATCTCAAGCTATATAGCAAAATACTCGCAAATAGATTAAACCCCATCTTACCGAGATTAATAGATAGTGATCAAGTAGGATTCGTAGCAGGCAGACAGGCCTTGGACAATACTCGGAAGATAATAGACATTATTGAACATGTCCATCTCACAGAGACCAAAGCACTACTCCTAAGCCTAGATGCAGAGAAGGCGTTCGATAGAATAGACTGGCTATTCATGGACCAAGTTATGTGTAAATTCGGATTCAAAGACGCATACCTAGAAGGAGTCCGTAGATTATATCAAAACCCGTCTGCAACAGTAAAACTACCAGGGGGCAGTAACCAGAGATTTGAGATTACTAATGGAACTCGACAGGGATGCCCCCTATCTCCTCTCCTCTTTGCATTAACCATAGAACCCCTAGCATCTGCAATTAGAGCCAATAGAGACATCAAAGGAATAGAAATTGGACACAGGCAGCACAAAATATCGCTATTCGCAGATGATGTCATCCTAACCCTTACACAACCCCAAACATCCCTACCTAACCTCCAAAAAGAGCTCCGGGACTTTGGAGATATTTCAGGTTATAAAATCAATAATGACAAATCGGAAGCACTAAATTTAAGCCTGCCAGAGCCAGAGGTGAAACTCCTCAAACTAAACTTTAACTATCATTGGAGCTCCTCGAGTATCAAATATTTGGGAGTAAAGATAACGAGGAACTACCAATCCCTATATCAACAAAATTATCCGACTCTGTTCCGGAAAATCAAACAAGATCTAGATAAATGGGGAGGATATCAGATATCATGGATCGGGAGGATGATATCAGTTAAAATGAACATACTCCCTAGATTATTATATTATTTTCAGACTCTCCCGGTCCACATCCCTGGCTCAGAATTAAAGAACATTCAAAATCTAATCTTCCACTTTATTTGGCAGGGTAAGAAACCCAGAATCTCCAGGACAGTTCTTTTGGCATCAAGGGGGAGAGGAGGACTTGGTGTTCCAGACATCACAAAATACTACCAAGCCGCCCAATTGCGACAGGTAGTAGTCTGGAACGCCAACCCAAACCAATACTGTTGGCTAGACATAGAATCATACTACGCCGGGACGCCTTCACTGCCGGCTTGCCTTTGGTCCCTGAGCAGGGAAGACATGCAGAACAGTAAATTTAAGTTAGGCCCAATGAGACACACATGGGAGATTTGGACGAAATGCAAATTTAAATTTAAGCTCACCACACCTCAATCCCAACTCATACCAATTTATAAAAATCCGAAATTCCCCCCTGGCTGTGAGCCCAGACAATGGGACCAATTTAAAACAAAAAATATTAGAGCGGTTGCTGACCTCCTGAGCTTTGAGGAGTTCCTGAGTTATCAACGCCTAAAAACCAAATATGAAATGGCAAGATTGGATGTCTTCAAGTATCTACAAATTCGGCATTTTATTCAAACTTTATCCCCAACGTTGAAATTTCCCCCTCTCACCAGTTTCGAGCGGCTCTGTAGAGAAACAGGCCACCAGAAAGGTCTTATAACACAAATCTACGGTGAATTGGAAAGGGCCATAGAAGCCCCTACACATGACTATATGCTGCATTGCAGAACAGAAAGTGAATCCCTGCGCTTCTCCCATAGGGATAGCAATCAATGGGGAATATATATATATATATGTATGGTGTAAATATCTATAAGAAAAAAGGAGACTTTTGGTATACATCCTTTGATCAAATAATGCCAAGCCTGCTAACCACGTCAAGGTAAGTCTCTTTAGCAGGTCCCTACGCTAAATGCATACTGTACTAGTGTTATGTGAAACAAGCCCAGAAGGGGTTAAAATATCAAAGCATATGCTTGTATAACCTAGTGCAATTAAAAACTGGTATATACCAGTACAGATACTCACATGTAAGTGAAGTGGAATAAGGGGACCTTGCTAGGAGATTATATACCTAGAAGAGGAGGGGCTGGCCTGCCACAAACTGCTCAATAAGCAGTTGCAGGTGATTGGCTAAATATATTCAATTACACCATAGTAGTGTTGCCCTCTAGGAGCGTGCTGCAAAGGATTAAAATCGGCCCAACAAATAATGTAAAACAAATATATTTACACCATACATATATATATATATATTCCCCATTGATTGCTATCCCTATGGGAGAAGCGCAGGGATTCACTTTCTGTTTTGCACATTTGTATGGCCATTTCCTTCACTAGCTGCATGCTCTTTACATGGAGAAGCGCAGTGATTATATTTGTTTTACATTATTTGTTGGGCCGATTTTAATCCTTTGCAGCACGCTCCTAGAGGGCAACACTACTATGGTGTAATTGAATATATTTAGCCAATCACCTGCAACTGCTTATTGAGCAGTTTGTGGCAGGCCAGCCCCTCCTCTTCTAGGTATATAATCTCCTAGCAAGGTCCCCTTATTCCACTTCACTTACATGTGAGTATCTGTACTGGTATATACCAGTTTTTAATTGCACTAGGTTATACAAGCATATGCTTTGATATTTTAACCCCTTCTGGGCTTGTTTCACATAACACTAGTACAGTATGCATTTAGCGTAGGGACCTGCTAAAGAGACTTACCTTGACGTGGTTAGCAGGCTTGGCATTATTTGATCAAAGGATGTATACCAAAAGTCTCCTTTTTTCTTATAGATATTTACACCATACATATATATATATATATTCCCCATTGATTGCTATCCCTATGGGAGAAGCGCAGGGATTCACTTTCTGTTTTGCACATTTGTATGGCCATTTCCTTCACTAGCTGCATGCTCTTTACATGGAGAAGCGCAGTGATTATATTTGTTTTACATTATATGCTGCATTGGGCAGCAGAATTGGAAATAGTTATAGACCGAGAGGATTGGGAAAGAATTTGGGAAAATGCCTCAGGAACTTCCATATGTACCACAATCAAAGAAAACATATATAAAATACTGTTTCGCTGGTATCTTACCCCAGTTAGAATAAATCAAATTTACCCCCAGGCGTCCGATTTATGCTGGAGAGGTTGCGGTCAGAAGGGGGACATGGCCCATATTTGGTGGACATGTCCGGAAATTCAAAAATATTGGGGAACAATACAAAAATTAATAGAGGAGGTCACAGACCTCAAAATCCCTATTGACCCGTTGACCTACCTGTTGGCCAGGCCCTTAGAAAATTTGGACCGACCAACAAGTAAACTAATCTCCTTCATTCTTACAGCGGCTAGATGTGCGGTGGCGGCCGCCTGGAAGAAGGTGTCTCCCCCCTCAAAACAAACGGTAAAAAATAAAGTGCAAGAGGTGATGAATATGGAGAAACTATCTGCCTTCTTGAAAAGATCCACTGACTCCTTTAACAAAACATGGGATCCGTGGCTATCCCATATGGCACCTCTACGCCACTAATCCACATATGAAAAGTAAAAAAAAAAAAAAAAAAAGAGAGAGAGAAAGGAAAACCAGGTCAGGGGCACCAATGAAAATAGACTGAGGACACGGGAAGCAATGGGTATCCCCCCCCCCCCTTTCCTATTCCCACTCTTACTCTCTGTTTCCATACTCGCGCTCCCCACATAGCCCCTGGAGGGTCACGGGAGCGGTGAGCTTTCCTCTTTTATTTCCGGTTTCTCTAACCAACAAAAGGAGAAAATCTGTATTAGGCTGTATTATCGTTTGTTTCATGTATACTATGAATTATCTAAATGCCTAATAAAAATTTTTGGAAAAAAAAAAAAAAGAGACTATATATCAGCATGACATGTATAGGGACATAAAAGAAAAAGGGGTGATGTAGAATAGCGCTAATGATGTAGTGATAATTGATAAACTCTAAATAAGAGCAACCCCTATGGGGTCTGAGGCAGCCTGGTGGAACACTGATAGTACAATCAGAGATAACAGAGACAAAAAGAAAGAGATACCGGCGCCTAATAAGTCCAATTAGGTATTAGTCCTGGATATCCAGATGGAAAAGTTCAAGTCCCAATGATGCAATCTTATAATCAAGGGATGACCAGATGTATAGGGACATGTTACCACTACAGCAGACTGCAACCGTGGATCAAGTTGTATCAGCCCAGCAGCCGGATCGGATCTCTTCTTGTACTCTCAGGTGTCAGTCCTTGTACACCCTCCACTCGAGTTGGTGAAGGCCCCTCACTGTATGGTGAGGGTACAGCCGCCGCTGTCACACAGAGAAAGGCTCCCTTGCCGGTTCCCGGCATCAGCTCACCGCATCCGTGCTAGTGACGTCATCAGATGGCACCGATGGAGTTTCTCACGTCGCGTCTTTTGCGGGTAAAAGATGAAGACAGCCAAAAAATGTCCCGGGACGCAGGTAGGAACGTCCTGCTCTTGCGCAACAATTAATCAAAGACTGTGGATGAAAACTCAGCTGATATGACAAACATACAACATAACATTTTCTTACATAGATATGTGTTATTATATCATAATATTTAATCAAAATATTTGATAGTAATAGATTCCCATTTTTATTAATATCACAGGTCTAATTGGGAATCTATTAATATCAAATATTTTGATTAAATATTATGATATAATAACACATATCTATGTAAGAAAATTTTATTACTATCTTTTCACAGCACATTATAGATATTGATCATAAAGAATTAAATTTCAGAGGGTCAATCATTACCTATTCACACATCACATTTCATACTACACATGTCTTCACGTTATTAGTTTAGATAACCACAAGATCTGTGGGTAATGTTGTTTCCATATTCAACACTAGTTATGATATAAGGTATATCTACAAAATTATTTCACTTGTAGCACTATTATTGTATAAATGTTATTTGTTTCATGTATAAGTATGTTAAGTTAATTGTATGTTTGTCATATCAGCTGAGTTTTCATCCACAGTCTTTGATTAATTGTTGTGCAAGAGCAGGACGTTCCTACCTGCGAGTGCGCATGTGCAGGACTATTACCAGGTGAATTATATTTTTTAATCAACCACCTATATAAAGGACATTTCGGGACACAATTATTATACCCCTGAAGGAAGCAGCGCTTCTGAAACGCGTAGGGTGGTCACGCTGATCATACTGCTGATTTTTTTATTTATCCCCCCCATTGGCTGCTGTTTATTGAATCTGCTGCCACGGACTGCAAGACAATTGCGTCATCCTTGGCGAATCTGTTGCCGATGTTCACAGGCTGACTGTACACTCTAAGTAGTGTATCAAGAGGGGCGTTCCGCCCACACACCAGCCGATGCGTGGAACTTGTCCAAGACAGAGGAACAACGCACCCAGCTGCTCTAAGCCATAGAGGAGAGGGGATACTCTCAAAATTATCCACTACCTGCCCTTATCATCTGTCTGGTGAGTGAGCAATTCTACCATTGAAGCAAACTTATCAGTTTGACCTATCTCATTTTTCAAATTTCATGTACAATTCATGTTATTGTTAGTGATTTTTTTTATATGTCATTTATGTCTTTTATTAAATGCTAAAATAATTTGTTCACCTGTTGATCATCTCAGCTGTTTGTTATATGTTATGTTTGTCATGTTTATCACACAGTATTATGCTACAGTATGCACTTTATTTGTTCTTTTTAAGCACGAATATCACCAATTGGAGACATCCTGAGATCTGCACATCCACCAGTCTTGGCTGTACATATCCTTTTTACATATATTTATATGTTAGGCGCCAGAGATACGTATTCTTTTTACATGTCCCTATACAGTACATGTCATGCTGATATATATTCTCTTTGATATACGTGCAATATTTACCTGTTTAACACTATAAACACTTTTTAATATACTACACTGAGGTTTTTTGCGCTGTTTCTCTTTTTGTTCTTGTATTAGTTTTCGGTTTGTGGAGCCATCCCACGAGCACAGCAGCACCTACCTCCTTTTTAACAGGTTTTATATTTGATTTATCACATCTAATTTAGATTTAAACACTCGTTTACTTTGCACTAAGTATAAATTTACTTGAGCACAATATTCAATTTTATGAGCGCAGATCACTTCTTTTTCACTACAGAAGTATGTAGAGAGCCAGTGCGTTGGTGGACTCCTGCTGTGGCGTAGGGGGGACATTTGGTCCACTTTTTATGGAATAAATATACTTTTTGATATTGCACATCGTGAGCCTCATTCTGTTCATTCTGGCAGTGCACTGCCTTATTTTTCTATCTTTTTCACTACAGTTAACTTCAGCATAATGGAAAACGCACATTTTATTTAAACCAACAGCATGGAAATATAAAACAATGAGAACAAAATTTTTCTTTAAATAAACTACAATAAGAATGATACAAATAATCTGCATTTAAAATGTTATAACTTTTTAAAATGCTTGTTCTATGCATCATAAACGAAAGTAACTTTTTATTGTGATTTAGCGTAAGACAGATACACATGTTCACTTATATGTGAGTGTCTTAGTCGCTGGTTATCCCTAAACATGCCTAGTTTTAGAGTCAGGTCTCTCCCCTGTGTGTGTCCAGGCTGGATGACACACTAAATCCCTTCCCACATTCCCCACATACATGCGGTTTCTCCCCTGTTTGTGTCCTCTTCATTCCTCAGGCTGGATCCCTTCCCACATTCCCCACATACATGCGGTCTCTCCCCTGTGTGTGTCCTCTTGTGTGTGTTCAGGTGGGATAACTGACTAAATCCCTTCCCATATTCCCCACATATATGCGGTTTCTCCTCTGTGTGTGTCCTCTTGTGATTTCTCAGGCTGGATGAGTGACTAAATACCTTTCCACATTCCCCACATACATACGGTCTCTCCCCTGTGTGTGTCCTCTTGTGTGTGTTCAGGCTGAATAAATCACTAAATCCCTTTCCCCATTCCCCATACATGTGGTCTCTCCCCTGTGTGTGTCCTCTTGTGTGTGTTCAGGTTGGATAAATTACTAAATCCCTTTCCACATTCCCCACATACATGTGGTCTCTCCCCTGTGTGTGTCCTCTTGTGATTTCTCAGGCTGGATGAGTGACTAAATCCCTTTCCACATTCCCCACATACATACGGTCTCTCCCCTGTGTGTGTCCTCTTGTGTGTGTTCAGGTGTGATAAAACACTAAATCCCTTCCCACATTCCCCACATACATGCGGTCTCTCCCCTGTGTGTGTCCTCTTGTGCTTTCTCAGGCTGGATGACTGACTAAATCCCTTCCCACATTCCCCACATACATGCGGTCTCTCCCCTGTGTGTCTCCTCTTGTGTATGTCCAGGTCAGATAAATAACTAAATCCCTTCCCACATTCCCCACATACATGCGGTCTCTCCCCTGTGTGTCTCCTCTTGTGTGTGTTCAGGTTGGATAAACCACTAAATCCCTTCCCACATTCCCCACATACATGTGGTCTCTCCCCTGTGTGTGTCCTCTTGTGTATGTCAAGGCCGGATAATTGACTAAATCCTTTTCCACATTCCCCACATACATGCGGTCTCTCCCCTGTGTGTGTCCTCTTGTGTGTGTTCAGGTTGCATAAATTACTAAATCCCTTCCCACATTCCCCACATACATGTGGTCTCTCCCCTGTGTGTGTCCTCTTGTGTGTGTTCAGGTTGGATAAACCACTAAATCCCTTCCCACATTCCCCACATACATGCGGTCTCTCCCCTGTGTGTGTCCTCAAGTGATTTCTCAGGCTGGATGACCGACTAAATCCCTTCCCACATTCCCCACATACATGCGGTCTCTCCCCTGTGTGTCTCCTCTTGTGTATGTCCAGGACAGATAAATAATTAAACCCCTTTCCACATTCCCCACATACATACGGTCTCTCCCCTGTGTGTGTCCTCTTGTGTGTGTTCAGGTGTGATAAACCACTAAATCCCTTCCCACATTCCCCACATACATGTGGTCTCTCCCCTGTGTGTGTCCTCTTGTGCTTTCTCAGGCTGGATGACTGACTAAATCCCTTCCCACATTCCCCACATACATGCGGTCTCTCCCCTGTGTGTCTCCTCTTGTGTATGTCCAGGTCAGATAAATAACTAAATCCCTTCCCACATTCCCCACATACATGCGGTCTCTCCCCTGTGTGTCTCCTCTTGTGTGTGTTCAGGTTGGATAAACCACTAAATCCCTTCCCACATTCCCCACATACATGCGGTCTCTCCCCTGTGTGTGTCCTCTTGTGTGTTTCCAGGCCGGATAACTGACTAAATCCCTTTCCACATTCCCCACATACATGCGGTCTCTCTCCTGTGTGTGTCATCTTGTGTCTGATCAGGTTGGATGACGCATGAAATCTCTTCCCACATTCCCCACATACATGCGGTCTCTCCCCAGTCTGTATTCTCTTCTGTGCGTTCTGGTCTGATAACCAAGTCAGACTCTTCTCACTTTCTCCAAGATCTTTTCCGGTGGCAGATGCTAATATATATCTTTTGGAATGAGAAGCAGTTACATTGTTTATTAATTGCCTTGACTGGTTGAAAGGTGCATTTTCTGTCATATTTATTGGAATGTTGCAAGATTGTTCTGTCCTCATCTTTTCCATATACTCATTTGGGTGTTTGAACTTCTGATGTTTGAGGAGGTAATCCTGACTGCTAAAAGCAACCTTGAAGTGTTGGCCTGGGTGGATTATTGGAGCTTGTCTTTGTACTAGACGAGAAAAAAACGTCACTGTTACACAAACTGTCTTACAAAAGGTAACGCAGGAGTGGTAAGTTGGCATATCACAAAAAGTTCAGGATGAAAGTAAACTGTATAGTTATAGGATGACCCAACTTTCTGCAAAATCAGGAACCAAATGCACAATTATTGTATTTTAACACATATACAATTGTGGTGGGGACAATGCAAACACAAAAATTATGCAAAATGATGGAATGTGATTCCAAAAAATTAATGTGATTCCCTCTCTTTAAGGTGACATTCCAGCACCCACAAAAGGGGCATTCATCACGATACATCCACCAACTGCCTTCATTACCTTAGGTGTTAGCCACTGAGGGATTAATGTATTTTAATATTGTTGATGTATGTTTTTATTACGGGGTTACCATTTATCGCCAATGTGGATATCTGGGCCCCCCATTGAGATGGCCTAGTTATCCAGAGTAATAATCAATGATTTTATGTGTAAAATATATTTTGAAAGTTCTTTTTTGCTTTGTTTTAAATGTGTATATATATATATTTTAAATATTTACAACCACATTTGTCTAATATGTTGGGCATTAGTCTAGAAGAGGGCAGAGGTAGTGGATATTTTATGATGACGGTAGTTGCCCTGTGGGAGGGTGGTTAGGCTTCCCATGGGGGAGGGGGGGAGGAGGAGTGAGGGCGAGAGGGGTTAACCCCTTAATTACCTTAGCGACTAGAATGGCATTGCTTTACTGGCCACTAACTGGGTCAACAGGGTTAGGTAATGTTTATTTAAAATAAAATATTAACCCCTTTGGTGCCTGTAGTATACCTTGGTAACCACGGGCATGAAACTGGTTAATGTTATTTTGATCATTGGTTTCTGTAATAATACACATTACAGAAGCCTATGATAAAAATATTAACTCAATGCGGTATGTAACATTATTAATGGTCGCGTTAATTCCCATATCACGAGATTGGCACAAATATTGCACCCAGTAAATTATTACCACAATCTTGATATACTGTATACCACCTTAAAATTGCGGTAATGTCACGGTGGACCAGTACTTATCAACACTTTTATATTTTTGGGATTCTCAATTGAACACAACAAGGAGGGCAAAATAAATTGTCATTTATTTCCTTGATAGACAAATACACGACAACCTCAAATTACACTTAATGTAACACTTACTGGGATGGGGAAACAAAATAAAATGTCCTTTGCAAGAAATGCAGTCTGATATAAAGTCCGTTTGGCTAGATCGCAAGTTGCCGATCTAATAACTCTGCCAAATGAAGGAATTTCGTTCTGGTTCATTAGAATTTGTTCAGGAGTCACCAGGGCTAACGAACTCCGGTGTTTGGGGTTAATCCTATGTTACCATGTTGTTAACCCCTTGCGTCCTGGAACCACTACACTTGAATGAAATCTTGCGTAGAGCTTGGTCCCATCATGAACCACCCCGGGGATAGCTCGGCAGGCGTGGTTATAGGGTTCACAATCTCATCTCTAACATGTATGCCCAATCCCCTCCGTGGGAACATTTAACCCACCAATCCCTGATTGGCCCGGAGTTTGCAAAACGAGCAAAAAAGGCTTTCCGGTTTGCAAAGCGCATGTGTCCACTTGGCACCCATGCGGTTTAGCATACCTGGTATACACCCCTTAGCTGGCGACCCTTGGTCTGGGGTTTGGAACCAAGGTGTGAATGGCTCATGCGGAGTACCGGGATCTGGCACTCAGCAACATCCCGGCCATTTTCACACTTTGGATCTCCGAAGCTTTTCCTCCCTGCATTTCTCTAAACTCAAGAGTCTCCCACTTAGCGGGACCTCTTTGAAGTGCAGGAAGGAAAATACCCTCAGCTCATTCACCATTAGCATATTTACATGCCAAAGAATTTTTTTCATTGCTTATAGAAAAAAACTGTTCCTGCCTGTACATTTTAAACTTACAGTATTTTACACTTTAATAAAACAATATGTTCTGAGTGTACCACAACTGTAATTTTTTATGTGTGTGTGAGTGGTTTATTTATTTAGACTTGCACACCAAAAATCAGGTTGCTAGCTGTCTCCGTTCGCGAGTTAGCCAGCTTAATTGAAAGGCTTTCTTGTGGGAGCCCAAGTTCACGTAGTTCTCATGTCAATTGACCAATTTCCCACGGCAATAGACTTTCCGCCTTTCAAGTTACGCGAGCTAACAAGGTACGGATACATTTTATCGGAAAACCACTTCAAATCTAACCGCAAGCCACTTATCCAATTAACTTTGCAGTTATGAGGTCGAGTGCTTGAAATGGATACCTATTCTACACAGCAGACCTCCCATAGACAGCCATGCTTCTTCAATCAGCGCCAGCTTCAGCGCTCACAACGCCATCTTGTGCCTGAAAACCTTTGAGTACAGTGTCTATGTAATTCTATTACTGCAGCCAGGGAACAGGCTGCAAACGGGGGGGTAAGAAGGCTAGGACAGGAGCAAATACATCAGGGTCATGCATATACTTTTAACCCCTTCACTCCCAATGCGAATTGGGGTTAATCAGCCGGGCATAATACCTTTATTAATGGCCTGATTAACCCCACAATCGCCACACCCCCACACTCAAAGCGCAGGGTCTGCCCTGACCACATCGTCCGGTGGTTGGGCTGGCCTGCCAGCTCTTGAAGTTAGTAGTTCATGAGGACTGTCCTGGCGAGAAAGGCCATCAGCATTGCCATGCAAGCTTCCTTTCGCACAAGAGTTTAGCATTTTCCCCCGACACCCTTGTTACGATAGACCCAGCTTATTAAGACTTTTAATTACCGGGATCATTGAGATAAAAATAAATTGGGTTTATTCACCTAATGAACGCACACAACTATGTTACACAAAAATACAGTAAAAAGACACACTTGCTTTGGAAACTGGGATAACAAAACAAATCTTTCCTAATTGCAAACACACAGCAAAATATTCCAGGCTACATTTCCTTCCTGTAGCCTCTGGCTGTAGAATTCTGGTCACTTATCCTCTGAGAAATTTAGACGATTTACTCAGAGCTGGAACTTCTCAAATGGGACTGAATCTCAGGTGAATCACAAAAAGATGGAACTGATGAAACTCTTAGATGGATCTCTTAGAACTGATGAATCTTGAGCGGGGTTCAAACCTGTGATGGTGATAAAACTCCTCTTCACCCCCACCCCCTCCTTCTTGATGTTACAGCAGAGAACAACTTCCCCATGGCCTGCACCAGCTTATAATACCTTCAAACCCCTATCTGGGTAATGGGGAACCAATCTTGGCTTGGGAGTCAAATTTTGCCCTATTGCAGGATTGTCAGAAGTCCTGGTAACCGGGCAACAAGTTTCAACCATGTCCCCCCCCTGCTTAGCATGCCTGGCCTGGCCAAACCCCCTTTGCTCAGTGACAGAATATCTGGTTCTGGTCAAAGAATCCCCCCAGTTGCTGGCCAGCTGTTTAACCCCTTTGAAGCTATAACTTTTGTATACATCCTGGAGGGCATCTGCCCAGGGTCCCTTACAAGCCAGGCCTTCAGTTATGCATACCTGTCTCTGGAATGGTGGGTCATAAACTAACAGGGTGAATCTTTTAATGTATCCTGTCCCCTGCCTGTCATGTAAATCCCCCCACCTCACATAACTAAAGGTACCTACACATGGGTCTTGTCCGTTTATGCATTTACACACATTTACACACATGTTACTATTAATAAAATCATAACAGTCTACATGTCTCTCTCCTAATCATTTGCATACTGTACAAAAAAATTAGAACATTAGGACCTTCCTTCAAACATATCAAGCTTGGGGGATGGTTAACCCCCATTCTCTTTTCCCTTATTCAAAAACATTGTTACCATACATTATATGATTTCCCCCGACCCCTATTTTAATCAAACAAACCTCCGTCTTATACCTGGCTGGAGTGTGGGGATATACATTAACCCCGTGTGTCCCATTTTTACCTTTTCCTGCTCTGTGCTGAAGCAGGGTACCTCTGGAAATGGTAAAACACAAACGGCAATTGTCTCATATTTTGCAGTCACAGTAATGCATACACAATGCCCGGGCCCAAGAGCTGAAACTCTAGGACCCCAAAATACGGGTCAGGAGTAACCAAGTAGGCTTGACCTTCATTATAAGCCTGGTTCTCCCTTCCCCCACCACACCTCCCCACCTCCTCTGGTGGTCCCACACACCCAGAGACTGTTGAGGTTTTTGGCTCACTTGGGATATCCTTTGGGGAGAGTCCACCAGCATGGCCATGCTGGCTGTCTTTCTGGTGTTGAGTAGCAAAGTCAAAGTCCTGCAATACCAGAGTCCAGCACAGCACCTGTCCCCAGAGCCTCTTGCTCATTAGTGGCATATTCCACTTCGCTGGGCAGCAGTTTTCTGCTCAGATGCACAATGGGCAGTTCACCCCTCTCCTCGGCCCCCTGGCTGAGTCCACAGGCAGGAGACCAGACTACCAGACCTGAGAGTCGCTGTTGGGTCACGTCAGTCAAGGATTGGGTCACAGCGCTGTACTGTGGAACAGCCTTTCTGTAGTAACCTGCAGTGCCTAACAAAACCTTACCCCGTTCTGGTTCTGGCTTAAGGTGCCCTCCACCCACTCGGTGCCCTAAGTACAGTACTTCTGCCATACTCACTACACACTTTGTATTTATTTATAAAATATTTTACCAGGAAGTAATACATTGAGAGTTACCTCTCGTTTTCAAGTATGCCCTGGGCACAGAGTAAAACAAATAATACATGGTTACAAGTACAGTTACATAAATGAACAGGGTATACATTATATACAAGACATTGCGTGCACAGTTAAAGAAAATATATATTATGAGCGTATGAAACAGTTACAGACCAGGTTAAAATGTGAGACAGCCTTAGATTTGAAAGAACTTAAACTCTTGGTGGATGTGAGAGTCTCTGGTAGGTTGTTCCAGTTTTGGGGTGCACGGAAGGAGGAGGAGGAACGTCCGGATACTTTGTTGAGCCTTGGGACCATGAATAGTCTTTTGGAGTCTGATCTCAGGTGATAAGTGCTGCAAGTGGTAGGGGTGAGGAGCTTGTTCAGGTAGCTGGGTAGCTTGCCCATGAAGAATTTAAAGGCAAGACAGGAAAGGTGAACAGTTTCAGTGTCAGCCCTACCTCCCTGATCCTCTGCAGCACTGCAGCTACAGAAACTAAATGTAAGTCCCACGACTTACTAACCACTGCCATGTTGTCCAAGTGTGCCCTTGCAAATCTGTGCGTCCCTTCCAGTACCCTCTCTACACTCTGTTACCTCTGCTGCTACCTGATAGGCATACTTATGCAGAGGTCTCTGATCACCAGTCTCCACTGGATGATCCGGGCTATGTGCTCTGCCCAGCTCACCTGGGAGCAGAACCCTATGCTGTCCTAGCATACCCCTCGCTTGCACATGCTGCTGTGCACTGCACTGGGATCCTATCACTACCTGCTGCACTATGCCCCCTTGCCTTGATTCTCCTAGGAGTTTAGGCCGAGTATCGCTCGCCAGGTCCCCCATCAGTGTGCTACAAATAGCCAGCACTGATGCCACAATCTGCTTGAAATACTCCTTACACATGTTACAGTAACACGATAAGCCCTATTTCTCTCGTCTCATCTTCTTTCTGCACACCATAGGTGTACTCATTCATTTTCCTGAAAACGGGTATCGTCCAGACCAGACAGCTTATAATTTGTTCGGCGGAGTGGGCTGCAGAACAAGTCCCTGCTGACCTGGGATGAATGAGCTGCTAGGGCCATTGTAATCACACCAAGTCTGCTGCTTGGTCTGAATCTCCCGGAGATCAGCCTGTGCCAACCTCATAAGCATTTCTAACTGGTCTCCGAGAGTTGCCACAGGTTGTCGAACAGACGCATCAGTTTGGGTAATGTTCCCCTTCCACCCCTCACAGAGTAAGTCAAGAGGTTTCCGGACCCTGCGGCTATATAGCAGCTTGCAAGGAGAGACTCTGGTAGACTCTGGCAATACATCTCGGTATGCAGACAGCAAGTGCTGTAAGTGAATCTCCCACTCTGCTCCTTCAATCTCCATACCTGCCGGAAGCAACTGTTTCAGGGTCGCACTGAACCTCTCACATAAACCATTTGCCTGGGGGTAATAAGGGATGGTGTGCTGGTGCTTTACCCCGCACACACCCCAGAGACCCTGTAACAATTCATGCCTGAATTGTGACCCTTGATCAGTTAGAATCTCACTAGGGCAACCTACTCTAGGAAAAATCTCTAACAATGCTTCTGTCCCTGCCCTTGCATTGATGGTGGCAAGCGTCACAGCCTCAGGATCCTTGGTAGACAAATCTACCCCAATGAGCATGTAACACTTGCCAGACCAATTGTGGGTCATGAGGGGTCCCACTATGTCTATAGCTACCCCTTGGTAAGGTTCCCCTATTACTTGTAACAGGTTCAGGGCTCACCACGCCTTACCTACTGACTGCCAGGCATCCCTGGCGTGGCACAACTCTGCCACAGCCCCGGATGGTCCCAGCGAGTAGCAAGGCTGCAACAGCTGAGCTCTCTTGCGAGTGGCCCCCTGATGTTCTGCTAGTGGTATGAAATGGACCCTGTGTAACAACGGTTGCCTACACTCCCTCTGTACCCTTAGCTGTCTTCTACCAGCCCAAACCCTATCTAAACTGGTTGGCCCCGGCTCTGCACACACGAGCCCGCAGTGCCAGGAGTCCCAGTCTGACCCACTGGCTGAGTCAGACTCGGACACCTGGAGCCTCCTGTGCTCCTCTCTGGGCTCAGACCGCACTACACCCCTAAACTGTGTCCCTAATTCTGCCCCCCACACTTAGTCTCAAAGTCAGGGAACCAGGAACATGTAAAGGGCAAGATAAGTCAGTATACTGTAGCGACTCAGTCTGGCTTACCTGTCTGGCCTCCGCAGAGACGCATGGAACTGTTGGTCCCAAATGCAGGGGGACGGCGGATCCTTCAGGTGCAACTCCTTATCGCTGGCTCCCTTGTAATCGTTGCAACAAGAGCCAGTTCTGCCGTAAACATGCATGTAATATGTCCCAGGTCATTGCCAAGGCGGACCTCAGCATCTAACCCGGGCAATACCCGCTCCTCCCTTATGCCACGCCCAGCACCCCAATCACAAAAGACCGGGCAACTGGTGTGAGCCGCAGCCCATCACCTGGCAGGAGCATCTGCACCCCCGGTCCGGGGAACAGATCCTCTGGTCTCGCCATATCAGGTCGGACCAGAGTAACAGTGACACTGGAGTCACGCAAGCCAACTGCTTGGCAAACTCCCATGGTCACTTGGCACAACAGTGCCCGCTGGACATCGCTGGGTGGCACCTGGACTGCTGCAAATTGATGTCCCTCCGTCTCTGCTGCTGGTTCCTGGGGGTCAAGCGCAGATCTCTCTGTGGACGTCCCTCTGTTGGTTGATTCCACGGTTGGACTTGACACCTCTCTGTGTGCCAGCCGCACACGGGCGACCGGCCTCACAGCTTGAGAACGTTGCCCCTGATGGGGCACACTGGATCTTCCCTGGTCCTGACTGATTGGGGTTGACTGACCAATCTGGTGGGACTGAGAGCAACCCCTCCCCAGGAAAACCTCTGCAACTTTGGGTGCACTTCCAATGACTGCAGACTGTAGAATCCTTTGGAGGTGTGCTTTTGGCTGCCCTGGCCAGTGTGGCCAAGTCCTGGGCAGCCCTCCGTCCCCACAGAGCAGCAATTCCGAGCGTAGAGAGACCGCTAGCCATCGGGGCTACCGCGGTTGCACTCTATCACTGGCCCCCCAACAGTGTCCATGTGGTGACCCGCTCCCTCCCCTTGTTCTTTCATGCTCACCATGGCTGAATTAACCTCCTGCACCCTGGCTGTCCCGGTGGGCTCTGCAACTGCGAGATGCGCTCTGTTTTTCAAAGCCTCTTAAGTATACACCTCTGTACCTCAGCGTTAGCTTCTCGCTCCTTATCCAATTGCTCCCGCAGGACTTCATAATCATGACGGGCAGTTTGGAGTTCAGAAATGAAGGCCTCTTTATCCTGGATCAAGGATTCAGCTTCCCTTCGCTCCTCCTTTTTCTTGCCTCTGTTCCCATAACGATTCCGCCCATCACTACGGTCTGCAGCACATCTCTGCGTCTTTCTGACGCCTGTTGTCCTGATATCGCAGGCTCAAGTGGTTCGGTCACTTCCTCTGTTTGTTGAGAAATACTTTTCTTTTTCCTCTTTACTTTAGTAGCCCCTGAGAGATCAATAGTACTGGGCACACACTCGCTGTTATCAGCTTCCACATCTTGCTTGTGCTCACAACGTGTTGCTTGCTTTTGCAGCTGTGGTAGACAGTATTCCTTGTGCTGCTCCTGCTGCCACTGGTTATATTTGAGAATTTGGGGACACACTTCTCCCGTGTGACCTGGTTCATGACAGGGCCAGCATACCGAATCCTTTAGAAAGTCACCTGGTTTCCTTCTATCCGGCACGGCTCCAAATTCCTGGTCACTGACTTAAAGGTTATGGGGTCCTGCGCTTTGGATGCTGGTCACTTTGGCAGCTTTCATCTGCAGGTACGGCTCTCTTCACGGGGCCACATATGAGTAGCCATCATCATCCTCATATGGTCTAAAGGGACACTGTTTTATATGATTACGTACATTGCAAAACTGACATTTGACGGCGGCCATTTTAAAAACCTGTTATGTTTTGTTTTCCTTTCATACCTGACGGGGCAGACTTTATACAACACACGTGAGTTGTACGTGCATTACAATGTGTGAACCTTCTTGGTTCTTCTTAGGGTAACATCTTTGCAAAAAATCCATTTTCACTTTCTTTCATACCCGATAGGGCAAACTTGACACTCAGCAATTTGCTTATATGCATTAGCTCTACACAGCACAGCAATCCTTTCATACTCGACGGGGCAAATTTTACACTCAGTTCCTGCTAGCTGCAATTTCACTTGCTTCAGCAAAAAAAAAATGTTGTTTTGGTTTTCTGCTTGGGTTCATTTCCTTAACACATATTCATCTACTAACCGCCGTCGTAGCATCCCACTTCTCACACCACGTGTCGCAGGACGGCCTCGGGCTAGGTTAGTAAGACGCTAAGACACTGTGTAAAGCTTAACTGTAGTGGTTTATTCGCCACAAAACAAATAAACATTAGGTGCACTGTTCCTTTCAGAAAACCAAATAATAAAATCTGTAATTGTAGCTCCAACAGCTGTGTCCAGCTCGTAGCAGTATTTATCCTGGGTTGGGGTCCCAGCAGCAGAGCTTCTTGCAGAGATGGGGAACAGAACAGCCAGGGTCTTTCCTTGCTGGGAGAAGACTCTCAACCCTCCTGGGGAAAAGCTAACTCAGCTTGTGTACGCCACTTCCTGCTTTTTAAACCTGCAGTCTCAGGTGTCCATCCTGCTTAATTAGGTGCAGGTGCATGTAGCCTCTCCAGGAGGAGTTTAACGGCTTGTATGCTGGAAGCACACACATGCTCCTCACTCCAGCATACTGAGTTAATGACTCTGTCACACCCTTACCTCCCGAATACATATAAAATATACCCCACCTCCCCAATACATATAAAATACACCCCCACCTCCCCAATACATATAAAATACACCCCCACCTCCTTAATACATATAAACAGTGGTCGACAAACCTGGTCACCCGATCGCCCGTGGCGACCGAATTCTGTCCGCCTGCGATTCGTGCTGGGGTTATGTTAATTCCCCTGATCGCGCCAGGTAAAAAAAATATATATATTTTTAAATAAATAAAATCTCCCTGCCTGATTGGGCTGACGCGGGGAAGAGAGCCGGCTGGCAGCTGCGGGTCAGGCGCTTTGGCGCTCCACCCTTCCTGCCTCCGATCCCCATCCCCTTACTGCCTCCGATCCCCACCCCCTTCCTGCCTCCGATCCCCACCCCCTTCCTGCCTCCGATCCCCACCCCCTTCCTGCCTCCGATCCCCACCCCCTTCCTGCCTCCGATCCCCACCCCCTTCCTGCCTCCGATCCCCACCCCCTTCCTGCCTCCGATCCCCACCCCCTTCCTGCCTCCGATCCCCACCCCCTTCCTGCCTCCGATCCACACCCCCTTCCTGCCTCCGATCCACACCCCCTTCCTGCCTCCGATCCACACCCCCTTCCTGCCTCCGATCCACACCCCCTTCCTGCCTCCGATCCACACCCCCTTCCTGCCTCCGATCCACACTTGCTGCCTGGGGCGGGAGGTGCAAGGCGCTTCTAGCTTTCTAGCTTTTTAGTCCCCGGTTCCCATGGCTGAAGCCCGGTTGGGAGGTGCACGCGGGAGGCAGGGGGGGCAAACTTGTCGGGTGCGTGCAGGTTGCCCTGGAGAGTTTGGGGGGAGGGGGGCGCGGCGGCGATGGCGTGCACTGGGCTTCACTCGATCGGGAGGTGGGTGTTATGTGGCCGTTTGGCAGGCACTCACCCCCTCCCCGGTTACCGCTGCGGCTCCCCACCATCCCTGATAACCGCTGACGACCGCTACGGCTGTTTGAGCGGGGGGGATGTTTGGGGAGACGGTTGCGGTGTTCCATGGCCTGGGTGCCACTGCCCCACCCCCCTTCGCATCCACACCCCTTCCTACGCATCCACTGCACCCCTCCACCCACCCAGTCAGTCAAAGTCAGTCACCCACCCAGTCAGTCAGTCACCCACCCAGTCAGTCAGTCACCCACCCACCCAGTCAGTCACCCACCCAGTCAGTCTCCCAGTCAGTCAGTCACCCACCCAGTCAGTCAGTCACCCACCCAGTCAGTCAGTCACCCACCCAGTCAGTCAGTCAACCACCCACCCAGTCAGTCACCCACCCAGTCAGTCACCCACCCACCCAGTCAGTCACCCACCCAGTCAGTCACCCACCCACCCAGTCAGTCACCCACCCAGTCAGTCACCCAGTCAGTCAGTCACCCACCCAGTCAGTCAGTCACCCACCCAGTCAGTCAGTCACCCTCCCAGTCACCCACCCAGTCAGTCAGTCACCCACCCACCCAGTCAGTCAGTCACCCACCCAGTCAGTCAGTCACCCACCCAGTCAGTCAGTCACCCACCCAGTCAGTCACCCACCCACCCAGTCAGTCACCCACCCAGTCAGTCACCCACCCAGTCAGTCACCCACCCAGTCAGTCAGTCACCCACCCAGTCAGTCAGTCAACCACCCAGTCAGTCAGTCAACCACCCAGTCAGTCAGTCAGTCACCCACCCAGTCAGTCAGTCACCCACCCAGTCAGTCAGTCACCCACCCAGTCAGTCAGGCAGTCACCCACCCAGTCAGTCAGGCAGTCACCCACCCAGTCAGTCAGGCAGTCACCCACCCAGTCAGTCAGGCAGTCACCCACCCAGTCAGTCAGGCAGTCACCCACCCAGTCAGTCAGGCAGTCACCCACCCAGTCAGTCAGGCAGTCACCCAGCCAGTCAGTCAGGCAGTCACCCAGCCAGTCAGTCAGGCAGTCACCCAGCCAGTCAGTCAGGCAGTCACCCACCCAGTCAGTCAGGCAGTCACCCACCCACCCAGTCAGGCAGTCACCCACCCACCCAGTCAGTCAGTCACCCACCCAGTCAGTCAGTCACCCACCCAGTCAGTCAGTCACCCACCCAGTCAGTCAGTCACCCACCCAGTCAGTCAGTCACCCTCCCAGTCACCCACCCAGTCAGTCAGTCACCCACCCACCCAGTCAGTCAGTCACCCTCCCAGTCACCCACCCAGTCAGTCAGTCACCCACCCACCCAGTCAGTCAGTCACCCACCCAGTCAGTCAGTCACCCACCCAGTCAGTCAGTCACCCACCCAGTCAGTCAGTCACCCACCCACCCAGTCAGTCACCCACCCAGTCAGTCACCCACCCAGTCAGTCAGTCACCCACCCAGTCAGTCACCCACCCAGTCAGTCAGTCAACCACCCAGTCAGTCAGTCACCCACCCAGTCAGTCAGTCACCCACCCAGTCAGTCAGTCACCCACCCAGTCAGTCAGTCAGTCACCCACCCAGTCAGTCAGTCAGTCACCCACCCAGTCAGTCAGTCACCCACCCAGTCAGTCAGGCAGTCACCCACCCAGTCAGTCAGGCAGTCACCCACCCAGTCAGTCAGGCAGTCACCCACCCAGTCAGTCAGGCAGTCACCCACCCAGTCAGTCAGGCAGTCACCCACCCAGTCAGTCAGGCAGTCACCCACCCAGTCAGTCAGGCAGTCACCCACCCAGTCAGTCAGGCAGTCACCCAGCCAGTCAGTCAGGCAGTCACCCAGCCAGGCAGTCACCCACCCACCCAGTCAGGCAGTCACCCACCCACCCAGTCAGTCAGTCACCCACCCAGTCAGTCAGTCACCCACCCAGTCAGTCAGTCACCCACCCAGTCAGTCAGTCACCCACCCAGTCAGTCAGTCACCCACCCAGTCAGTCAGTCACCCACCCAGTCAGTCACCCACCCAGTCAGTCACCCACCCACCCTGTCAGTCAGTCACCCACCCACCCAGTCAGTCACCCAGTCAGTCACCCAGTCAGTCAGTCACCCACCCACCCAGTCAGTCACCCAGTCAGTCAGTCAGTCACCCAGTCAGTCAGTCAGTCACCCAGTCAGTCAGTCAGTCAGTCACCCAGTCAGTCACCCACCCAGTCAGTCAGTCAGTCACCAAGTCAGTCAGTCAGTCACCCAGTCAGTCACCCACCCAGTCAGTCACCCACCCAGTCAGTCAGTCACCCACCCAGTCAGTCAGTCACCCACCCAGTCAGTCAGTCACCCACCCAGTCAGTCAGTCAGTCACCCACCCAGTCAGTCAGTCAGTCACCCACCCAGTCAGTCAGTCAGTCACCCACCCAGTCAGTCAGTCAGTCACCCACCCAGTCAGTCACCCACCCACCCAGTCAGTCACCCACCCAGTCAGTCACCCACCCACCCAGTCAGTCACCCACCCAGTCAGTCACCCACCCAGTCAGTCACCCACCCAGTCAGTCACCCACCCAGTCAGTCACCCACCCAGTCAGTCACCCACCCAGTCAGTCAGTCACCCACCCAGTCAGTCAGTCACCCACCCAGTCAGTCACCCACCCAGTCAGTCACCCACCCAGTCAGTCACCCACCCAGTCAGTCAGTCACCCACCCAGTCAGTCAGTCACCCACCCAGTCAGTCAGTCACCCACCCACCCAGTCACCCACCCACCCAGTCAGTCAGTCACCCACCCAGTCAGTCAGTCACCCACCCAGTCAGTCAGTCACCCACCCAGTCAGTCAGTCACCCACCCAGTCAGTCAGTCAGTCACCCACCCAGTCAGTCAGTCAGTCACCCTGTCAGTCACATCGGCGTGGGACAGACAGGGAGAGAGAAGTCCGCAGTGGGGGAGAGCCGGGCATGGCGGCAAATGCTCTGACCGGCCGCCGCCACCCCCTCTTGTTCGGAGAGAGGTAATAACGGACACATACATGTCCGGTGGACTACTAAGTAGCCCGTGGACTACTAAGGGGTTAATATGTACTGTAATGTATTTTAACAACTATTATATCATCTATTCCATGTTTAGCTCATCTTGACTATGTATATAATGGGCAGTATATTGGCAATTAAATACATAGGAGAAAGGCAGTGCTAACGCCAGCCTGGAGCTGGTGATAAAATTTGTGGTGTTTCTGCCGTTCATCCCGTTCCGATAAATATCCAAACTTGATGTATGGCAGTTTTTACGTGAAAATGTGATATTATGCCTGTTTTATATCGGATCTTTAACAGGTCCGATAAAAAGTGCTTTATTTTTGGCGCTGGAACACTGATTCATTGCACGATAATAAGGCACTTTTTTTATTGGCGGTAATACGTCATTTTTGGTTATCGCAGCTTGATGTATCCAGCCCTTTGACTCAAGTCATGTTTAGTGATATTAAGTTCTAGTTTACCAGTAATGGTGTATGCAGATCTATCACTATTTGCAATTTAACATCAGTAATAAGACAATAGAAATGTAAAAACCACGTAACACACATTCCTGATTACCTTGTGCTGGCGCGTTACTTTTCCACAGTGTAACCCCCTTGATACCAAGCTCTTTCCCATATTCATCACCAGATCAGGAGCTCTGTGTGTGGGGGGAGGTCTGTGCAGTTTCTGTAGTAGATTTTCCTGTGGTACTGGAACGCCACAAGGTTCTGTTCTTCCTCGTTTCTCACACAATTTACAAATCTAAAATTGGGACAGTTAGTGAGGTCTCAAAGTAATGTCTATTTTATAAAGGAAGAGATGAAAAAAAGATACAAGTTGTTAATAATGTGATTTGTCTTTTCTTTCTTCACTACAGTTTTTGAGGAGAACAGAAGTAAATGGAGAGCAATGTATATACGATGGCTCACTCGTATGTACCCACATTTTGATTGGAATGGGAGCCATAGGCCACACCAGTGACTACTTTCTTATTATTGTACTTAAAAAATAAATAAAACCACTGTTGTAATTAAAAAGTTCCCGACAAGATAACACAAAGGCGAGTTTTCTTCCGGTGAAACTAAACAGAAAGTGGGGTTGATGTAACAAGGTGATGTAGCAGGAATGTGTTCCATTAGCAACCTGAGCTTATAACATGCCCTGGACTGATTTTGAAAGTGGACTATAGAAAAAGCCTTGTGCCACAGTCTAATGAGGTAACAATGTCGGTTTGGGCTTGAAACACCTCCCCCCCCTTCATGGCCACTCCCCCGCTCCACATAGACCACAGATCGCGGATTTTACAAGTGCACGCACCACCAGGCAGTTAGACGCGCGTGCAGCAGTGACCACTGGGGCCGTAGCCCAAGGCTACATACAGGCACCAATGGTGCTGAACAAGGCTGTGAGGAGAAGACAGGAGTGAGAGGAGAGGTGCAAAGAGCTGCTGCGATCACATGCTCATTGCCATTTACTTGAGTGGCTGTTAAAGTGCAATTGAGGCTATTGCACTTTAGTGAATCTAGTGTTTGGTAAACAGAGGCGGCAAAGTGTATAAGGAAAAATAACCCCCTGCAGATCAGTACCTGGGAGGCAAATAAAGGGAGTGGGAGGAAGGGGGATACAGAACACAAACAGCAATAGAAACACAGTAAGAGAAACCATGTGAAACTGGTAACTCTTCTCTTGAAGGGATATTGGGGGAATAATTTTACAAGCTGTTTGGGGGATAAATAAAATGAATATTTCTGTTTCTTCAGTAGTTTCGGGAGGTTTTGCAAGCATTTGGAAAGACAATAAGTGATGGTAATTGTCACAGAGTAATAGTCTGGAGAATATAGATTTGGCATTAGCTGCCCAGTATACTACATAAAGTAGTGTGGGTGACAGCAACCAAAGTTATCCATAATGTCAACAGCTGCCTCTGGTTAAATAAGGCTTTGAAAAGTGTGGCCCTGTGTTCGTAAGATGGGGAAAGACCTGTGTGGGGTGAGAGGTAAAGGAGCGCTTAGGATAGCTAGCAAGGAGAAAAGGCTGATTGAACAAACTCTTATGGGTTTGTAATCTCAGGATTTATTTAAACTGAAGCAAAGTAGGAAAATTATATTTAAAGGGGCAGTCCCTCCTAGGAAGAACGTGAACCAACGACAATGGCATATTTAATAGGTTAAATGTAGCAAATTGTCAAGTTAAAAAACCCGTTTAGCAAATCAAAAACATAACATTTCCATAGAAAAAGTAATTATAATGCACTCATTAGTCAAACACAAATGTTCCTGGTGAAATACAGAGCATGATTTCTTTCACAATACACAAATAAGTAAAACAGTTATTTTAACCCTTTGAGTGACGGAGGGGTCATGTGATCGCTCCCTCACTGATGACAGAACGGACGAGAGACCCCTCCCTTCTATCCCAAGTAGTGATAGATCCGTCCTGCCCTGCACAGGAGCACAGAATGTCATCTCCCCTAGGAAAACCAGCAGGATTACTATGACGTAGCTATTACATCATGGGGCCAGACGCAGTGACATAGCAGCTACATCAAAAGGGCTCCCAAAGGGTTAACTTGGGATTTCATCCTTTACAAGGAAGTCATGGACTCCAAGTGATTTCATGTTTTTCCGCCGCTAGGTTGGATTTAAAGCAGCAGCTCAAGCTGCCGTTTAAAAAACCCCCAAAAAAACGTTTCTCTTCAATGCAATCCAAACACTGACAAGTAAATAGCTAAGTTAACGATCGATTCGTTCTCCTGTGATCAATAAGTGAAGATTCGGCTCGAGGGGTCACTAAATCCCTGTGTAATGCAGTCAGTGGAACATATTTATATTCATATGTGTTCCACTGACATGTGCTCGCTCCCGAGCCCTGGTCCTGTCTCATGGGGCTTCTCCAGCAGCAGCATCTCCCTGTCAAAGTAAGTATTGTGACTTGAACTAAACTGGTTCCTGGTGTAAGGTCAGCCTCTACTATTAATCCAGATATATGCGAGTGGATATACCAGAGACACAGGTTTAAACCTCTGTCACTCTGGTCCACGACTGCTATGGATTTTACTATTCTGTTTATCCCACTTAAGTCTACTCAATTATTATTAATAAACTACTGGATTACATTTATGATCTAGCCCAGGGGAGCTTAACCCAGCCAATGCCGGTCACAAGCCCGGATGAATTATGGGGAGTGTTGGTTCCGTGGAGTCAGAAATGCCAAATTAGCCAATAATCCAATGGCAGGACAACAATTACGAAGCGTGGAAACACTTGAGAACATATTGAAAATCCTGCCACTGGCCTCTACAATGCATCGCTCCCTACCTTGTAGAAGATGAAGCTTTGTCATTTACAGAGAATACCTACCTACCAGGGGTGCTCAACTTAAGTCCTCAAGCCCCCCCAACAGGTCAGGTTTTCTGAATATCCCTGCTTCAGCACACATGGCTCAATCAGTTCCTGCTTCAGTACAGCTGGCTCAGAGGCTCAGTTAAACAACGAGCCTCTGAGCCACCTGTGCTGAAGCAGGAATATTCTGAAAACCTGACCTGTTAGGGGTGCTTGAGGGCTGAAGTTGAGCATTCCTGATCTAGCCTATGTGCCTCTGTGTATACACTATCTATAATTGGTTGTTATGTCTTTAAATCTATATATATATATATATATATATATATCCCTAATGGTTTGTAGTTTGCCTTATCTTATGCCCAGATAAATGTGTAATAATGCTGCTTTTGACTGTAAGCTCATAACATTGAACCATCTTTTAACTTGCTCCTTTTCAGCTTAAACCCCTTCTATAGTTCAATGCTTTAACTTGTTGATATAAGAGTTGCCCATTTATTTTTGGGAGAAGTTATTAAGATCAAACCCAGTCAGTACTAAACCCAGTATTGCCTCTCTCCTGGTTGGTTCCTCAATAATTTGGGTCATATAATTGTCTTTAAGCATCCCCAAAAACCTTTAACCCCTTCGTTTTTACAGAAAAATCATCTAAGAGAGAAAATATCAGCATGGCAGCTCCCAGCTCTTCAGACTAATTTATAGTCCTCAAATATCCTTTATGGCACCAATATAGTGCATACATGTTGCTTAAATTTACTGTTGCTTAAATTAACTTCTCCACAGTTCAGCAAGTGCTGAGCTCTCCCTGTGTGACTCTCTATTTTGTTATTTGTTTTCAAGGTTGCTTGGCGACGTGACGTCACGTCATAAGTGTCATATGACGCTGTGATGACGTCAGACGTCAACCAGGAAGTACTGAGGCTGCAGTGGCTGCCCGGCTGTAAACACAGGTGATGGTCCCTTTGCGCCTGGGACTTGATTTGTTTGTTCATGTTTTGGAAGACTTGTCTGTCTTGTCCCTAAGGCTGCCATTTCTTCAATCTTGGACTGATCTATTACACTCCTTTGATTGGGAATATATTTCAATGCTTTCAACTTGTTGATATAAGAGTTGCCCATTTATTTTTGGGAGAAGTTATTAAGATCAAACCCACAGTCAGTATTATCTATACACGTGGGGTCTCTGTATTTGGGGTCGGTCACATCCTTCACCTTTTAGGTATAGCTAAGGTACACTTCCCAACAGGTATTTTTTAGGCTAGGCGCTTTGTGTAAGTAAATAGTTATTTTATTGCAGTAAGGTGTATGGTCTGAGGAGAGGACGTGTCTGTCCTGAAACGCCACGTGTTTGCATATACCTGCTCTGATGCTTTGAATACAAGGTAAGTTACTTACAGAAAAGGCTCCTGTGTGCTTCCTGCACCACTTTATTTCTTCATCTTCTCTTTCCCGGAAGTGGAGATACTGACTACATCCAGGTCACAGCTCTGTGTCCTACTGCGCATGCTCACACTAAGGATCATGGGAGTTGTAGTTTTTAGAGTTCAAAACGGATCACGTGTCACATACTGTGTAGATTAGAAACGAGACAGTAACATTTCCCAGGCACTGTGCTAGGGAAAGATAGTTTCTGCTGCATGTAGATGTGTATACTCCTCCTGGTCCTTAATATATCTCAGTGAAGCTGCTTCAGTTCCTCCCTTTTGGCCAATGTTGATATGAAGTAGGTAACCTGGATATGACATAGTAATACAACTAAAGACACACACACACACCCTCTGCTGGTTTTGTCTTTAAAATGCAGATTGTCCTGATTTTATCATTTACTTTATTGTATTGTATTGTATTGTATGTCTTTATTTATATAGCGCCATTAATGTACATAGCGCTTCACAGCAGTAATACACGTGGTAATCAAATAAATAACAGATAATATAAATAACAGATCATGGGAATAAGTGGTTTAGACATTAAGGAAGAGGAGTCCCTGCCCCGAGGAGCTTACAGTCTAATTGGTAGGTAGGGAGAACGTACAGAGACAGTAGGAGGGAGTTCTGGTAAGTGCGTCTGCAGGGGGCCAAGCTTTATGTATCGTGTTCAGAATATTCACAGTGCTATTCATATGCTTCTTTAAGCAAGTGTGTCTTAAGTTGGGTCTTAAAGGTGGATAGAGAGGGTGCTAGTCGGGTACTGAGGGGAAGGGCATTCCAGAGGTGTGGGGCAGTCAGTGAAAAAGGTTTAAGGCGGGAGAGGGCTTTAGATACAAAGGGGGTAGAAAGAAGACATCCTTGAGAAGAACGCAAGAGTCTGGATGGTGCATAACAAGAAATTAGGGCTGAGATGTAAGGAGGGGCAGAAGAGTGTAAAGCTTTAAAAGTGAGGAGAAGAATGGAGTGTGAGATGCGGGATTTGATCGGAAGCCAGGAGAGGGATTTCAGGAGGGGAGATGCTGAGACAGATCTCGGAAAGAGTAGAGTGATTCTGGCAGCAGCGTTTAGGATAGATTGTAGGGGAGACAGGTGAGAGGTAGGAAGGCCGGACAGCAGGAGGTTACAGTAATCAAGACGTGAGAGAGTGAGGGCCTGAGTCAGAGTTTTAGCAGTCGAGCAACAGAAGAAAGGGCGTATCTTAGTTATATTGCGGAGGAAAAAGCAACAGGTTTTAGAAATGTTTTGAATGTGAGGGGCGAATGTGAGAGAGGAGTCGAGTGTGACCCCTAGGCAGCGTGCTTGGGCTACTGGGTGAATGATCGTAGTTCCAACAGTAATGTGGAAGGAGGTAGTAGGGCCAGGTTTGGGAGGAAGTATGAGGAGCTCTGTTTGAGCCATGTTGAGTTTAAGGTGGCAGAGGGCCATGCAGGATGATATAGCAGAGAGACATTCAGAAACTTTGGTTTGTACAGCAGGTGTAAGGTCGGGTGTTGAAAAGTATATTTGTGTGTCGTCAGCATAGAGGTGATAATTAAACCCAAAAGATGTTATTAGGTCACCTAGAGAGAGTGTATACAGAGAAAAGAGAAGAGGTCCCAGGACAGAGCCTTGGGGTACCCCCACAGAGAGATCAATAGAGGAGGAGGTGCTAGCAGAAGAGACACTGAAAGTACGATGGGAGAGGTAGGATGAGATCCAGGATAGAGCTTTGTTCCGAATACCAAGAGTATGGAGAATGTGAAGGAGAAGAGGGTGGTCCACGGTGTCAAATGCTGCAGAGAGGTCGAGTAATATGAGCAGAGTGTAATGACCTCTGTCTTTGGCAGCATGGAGGTCGTCAGTTATTTTAGTGAGGGCTGTTTCCGTGGAGTGAGCAGTGTGGAAGCCAGATTGTAGAGGGTCTAGGAGAGAATAGGTGTTGAGAAAATGGAGCAAGCGAGAGAATACAAGACGTTCAAGGTGTTTAGAGGCAAAAGGCAGGAGGGAGACAGGTCGATAGTTAGAAAGACAGGTAGGGTCAAGCTTGCTGTTTTTGAGTAATGGTATGACTGCTGCATGTTTGAAGGAGGATGGAAAGGTTCCAGAGCAGAGGGAGGAGTTAAAAATGTGTGTGAGCGTAGGGATTATAGTAGGAGCAAGAGGTTTTAGGAGATGGGAGGGAATGGGGTCAAGAGGGCAAGTGGTAGAGGGAGAAGAGGCGAGCAACAGCGACACATCCTCCTCTGAGACAGTGGAAAAAGAGTCAAGGAAGGCAGGAGGAGAGTTAGGAAGATGTGTAGGATGGGAGGAAGAAACAGAGGGAATGTTCTGACGTATGGATTCCACCTTTTCCTTAAAATAGTCAGCAAAGTCCTGAGCGGAGATGGAGGAAGGAGAGGCAGCTGAGGGTGGTTTAAGTAGAGTATCAAAGACAGAGAACAGTCGGCGTGGGTTAGACTTGTGCATGTTGATTAGTAAAGAAAAGTAGGCTTGTTTAGCTCGCGAGATGGCCGAGTTGAAACAGGATAGCATAAATTTGTAGTGAAGGAAGTCTGCAGCATGCGCGTGTGGGAATTTAACCAGGGTCTAGGGTTAGAAGGGCGAGTCTGGCAGAGAGAAAGCGGGGCATGTAGATCAAGAGAGGAGGACAAGGCAGAGTTGTAGTTCCTGACCAGGTTGTCAGGGTCTGTAGCAGAGCTGAGAGAGGAGAGGGAGGAGTGAAAGTGGACTCAAAGTCAGGTAAGTGAATAGAGCGCAGGTTTCTGCAGAACCGGGGGGTAGATGGAGGTGGAGAAGGGGAGAAGCGAGATAGAGAGAATGAGATGAGATGATGGTCAGAGAGAGGAAAAGGGGAAATGGAGAAATCGGAGAGAGAGAAGTTTTTTTTAGTGAAAACCAGGTCTAAGTAGTGGCCATCCTTGTGGGTGCTGGCTGCAGTCCACTGTTGAAGGCCAAAAGAAGAGGTTAGAGAAAGAAAGCGGGAAGCCCAAGGGAGAGAGGGGTCATCAATGTGGCAAATGAAGTCCCCAAGGAGAAGAACAGGGGAGTCTGAGGAGAGAAAGAAAGAGAGCCAGGATTCAAAGTGAGAGAGAAAGGCAGAAGGGGGATGAGTAGAGGTAGGTGGGCAATAGATGACTGCCACGTGGACCGGGAGAGGAGAGAAGATCTGGACTGTGAACCTCAAAGGAGGGAAAAGCAAGAGATGGAGGAATAGGAAGAGTTTGGTAACGGCAGAGAGAGGAGAGCAGGAGCCCCACGCCTCCACCCCTGCCATCAGGGCGCGGAGTGTGGGAGAAGGAAAGGCCACCATAGGAGAGGGCAGCTTCCAGAGCAGAGTCAGACTGAGTGAGCCAGGTCTCAGTTATAGCAAAGAGAAGCAGAGAGTGAGAGAGAAAGAAGTCATGCCCAGAGAGGAACTTGTTAGAGAGGGAACGAGCATTCCAAAGGGCACAGGAGAAAGGGAGAAAGGAGGGAGGGTGGCAGGGGATGGGTATGAGGTTGGAGGGGTTAACACCAGGAGTAGAAGTTGCATGTGGGAGGCAAGGACGAGAGCAAGTAGAAATAAGGCAGGGACCAGGATTGGGAGAGATATCACCAGAAGCAAGGAGGAGAAGCATGGATAGAAAGAGGATGTGTGAGGATGATTTGTAGGGGTGTGTTTTAGTGCAGGGTGTATAGCTGTGTGGTGACAGAGGATGCAGGTAAGAAAGGAGTTCATGTGAACTGAGAAGTGGGGAAGAGAGGAGAGATGGAGATATATGAATAGAGTTAGAGACATAAGGAGACTGGTGGAAGGAAGTGCATAATTTGAAAATAAGTGAGGTTACAGCAAATATAAAAAATAAAGGTGGCATCACAGCAATAGTTAAGTGTTGAAATGTGCAGTCTGTGATAGATGATATCCTCCTTTCCAACGTAGATCAAATGCAGGAATCAGAAGCAGTAGGTGTTGTCCACTTTTCCACTTCTTTTTGAACTTCCTTTTTAAACTTCAAATCTACTTGAAACATTTCTCCCTTAAAAGCATATCTGCTTAGGAGCATTGGCTGTTATGAGTTTACTTATATACTTTTAGAAAGTCACCTGGTTGGCACAACAAACTTAATTAGCACATGTGAGGGACGTTAAAGCAAATGGTTTTTCTAAGTTGGGTGTTGTCTTGCACAAGTGTGAAAGCTGAATTACATTAAGACAGTAGGGGGATGATTTACAGACAGACAATTGGAATATGTTTTTACCTAAATAGAACTAAATACACAGCAGGGGAGGATATCAGGATAGACAGAGAGTTTGGAATATGTTTATTTTGAAAGTTAATAACAAGAGCCCCCCCGTTCCCTCACACAGAGCCCCCCCCCGTTCCCTCACACAGAGCCCCCCCCCGCTCCCTCACACAGAGCCCACCCCGCTCCCTCACACAGAGCCCCTCACACAGAGCCCCCCCTGCTCCCTTACACAGAGCCCCCCCTGCTCCCTCACACAGAGCCCCCCCCTGCTCCCTCACACAGAGCCCCCCTCTGCTCCCTCACACAGAGCCCCCCTCTGCTCCCTCACACAGAGCCCCCCCTGCTCCCTCACACAGAGCCCCCCCTGCTCCCTCACACAGAGACATGATGATTGAGGAAAAGATCCATTAATGATGACGTCATGAGGTCTCGCGAGAGGTCGGAAGCCACTTCAGAGGGAGGACCTACCTGATGACGTCAGCGCGACGGGATGAGGAGGCACATGCAGTATGGAGTACTGTAGGAACAAGCTGTGGACTAATGAAGGGCAATTGGGGGGTGATTATCTTTCATTTCTTTCACATGGTTATTTCACTATTTATACTGGACATTATCAGTCTTTCATATGCCAGTCACTTGGGAAAGTCCTCTGAGAAGAACGAAACGTCATATTTGGTGCTATTTTGATAATTAAATCTTTTGGGGAAATCCGCATTGTGCACTGGTTATCAATTTTTCACTATCTTAGGATTCATTGACAGTTATCCCTGAACCAGGAGCACCGGTTGTTGCAAGTACAGGCATACCCCGCTTTAACATACGCAATGGGACTGGAGCATGTATGTAAAGTGAAAATGTACTTAAAGTGAAGCATTACCTTTTTTCCACTTTACAATGCATGTACTGTACTGCAATCGTCATATACGTGCATAACTGATGTAAATAATGCATTTGTATCCAAAATAAATATGTACAGTGGGCTTTATTGAAATAAAATCTTTAATGTCAGCTGATTTTTCTTACTAGTGCTGGCAGATACAACATGGATGAACGGAAAATTATTTTAAAAATATGTATGAAGGATGAAGGAGAGGGCATGTCTTCTACTGTACAGTATTTTTACTGAAAGGGCATGAAGGCGAGGTGCATTTATTTGACTGACTGATATATTTTTGGGTCTTTGATTTATGACTTTGGTGAAAACAATATAGTACAATACTGTACAGTACAGTGTTTTACAATGCTGTGCTTCCTTAGGCTGCGCGTATAGTGCCGGCGACGGGTGACGTCACCCATCCCCGGGCATTTGATTTGTTCAGGGGCTGTCACATGAGGCAACAGCCCTTGAAAAGTCAAATATTCCCGGCTTCCAAAGTCCGCTTCGTCGCATTGCCGCCGTCGCGCTTACTGTAAGGTCCTTACTCAGGTCCTTGATCAGGGAGGAGGGGGGAGGAGAGTGGAGGGAGAAGAGCCAGGAGCTGTAGTGCGGGCGGAATCACTGCTATAGCTGCAGATTGATGGCGCGCCCGATCTCCCCGTTCCCCCTGCCATCGGGCCCCGTTCCCCCTTACACCTTACCTGCACTCCCGCTCAGTTAGGGACCACAATGAAGGAGGTTGCAGTGTTGATGAGGTGTGCACGCACGCCGCCCCCTGGTGTCCGTACTCGCGAAGCACGCGTACGTACACATCTTCCTAACCCTGACCTCTTCCAGAGCTAACACACCTCTCACTAACCCTGACCTCTTCCAGAGCTAACATAGTTACATAGTTACATATTTACATAGTTACCTAGTAGATGAGGTTGAAAAAAGACGTACGTCCATCAAGTTCAACCTATGCTAAATTTAGACAACAGATACTTTATTCTATATCTATACTTATTGATCCAGAGGAAGGCAAATACATGTATACTTATTTGGTATATCCCTTTATACCTTTCCCATCTAAAAAGATGTCCAACCTTTTTTTGAACAAATCTATTGTATCTGCCATCACAGTCTCCATGGGTAATGAATTCCACATTTTAACTGCCCTTACTGTAAAGAACCCTTTCCTTTGTTGCTGGTGAAATTTTCTTTCATCCAACCTTAAGGGATGGCCCCGAGTCCCTTGTACTGCCCGTGGGATGAATAGTTGTTTTGAAAAGCTCCTTGTATTGTCCCTGAATATATTTGTATATAGTCATCATATCCCCTCTTAGACGCCTCTTTTCTAATGTAAATAAAATCTAATGTAGCTAGCCTCTCCTCATAAGTTAGAATGTCCATCCCTTTATTAATCTGGTGGCTCTTCTCTGCACTCTCTCTAGTTCCATAATGTCTTTTCTTAGGATTGGTGCCCAAAATTGTACTCCATATTCAAGGTGTGGTCTTACTAATGCTTTGTAAAGGCATAATTATGTTTACTTCCCTTCCATCTTGTTTGCCTTTGCAGCTACTGCATGACATTGGGCACTATTGCTAAGCCTGCTGTCTGGACAAAGGGAGGGGGAAGGGGAGGTGGAAAGCAGTACTAGCGAAACGTACGTCGGCGATTGATGACGTCATCACGTCAGAGGGGCGGGACATGCGCTTGCGGTCGGAGCGCTTCCTATCCCCAGTAGCCTCAGATATGGGGCTCTGCTATTGCAGCTACGCTTATTGATTTTATTTTCAGGCGCACCTCAGGCTGATCTATTAGAGCGCCACGCATGTCGCGGAAGGTGCCCAGCCCTACTATAAAAGGTATGCCTGATTTCTGATGGACGGATGAACCCTGTGACCTTTATACACTCCATGTAAACAGGCACTACTTGTGCACTGTTCTAGATAAATACTGATCTGGGTCTTATATTGTCCCGATGGGTGTGTGATTGTATGTTCTACACTGAGGGACAGCACACATACACCACCGAGCATCTGTTAACATTAAGTCCTCACAGGACACGGAGTATATATGCACATCAGGTCTTATGTATACAGGCACAATTCATGCACTTTTTCAACAGACATTTACCCTGTCTGCTACACTGCCTGACACACACATGATACATTTGCATGTTAACAGACACTACTTGTGTACTGTTATAGGGATCACTGATATCACTATGCCTTATTATACTGTGTGACATAGCATCAGGAAGATTCCTACTGTGAATAATTGTGAAAACATCTATTCAGACCTTGTGCTCCGGACTATAATCTGTTAACAGGCAATATGTGTGCACCCCTTGCTAAACTACTGATCAGTATTGACCTGGGCAAATATAGGTCTAAATAGGTGTCTACAGGTAATACCACTCTATAGTGGCACCGGTCTGCCCACAAACTCTAACTTGGGCCATATCTATACCGCCTAGTATCAACTGTGGTGGTATTTATAGGACACCTAGCCCTAGCACACTTTAGTAGTTTAGACAGCAGAGTGGTTCATATTTTGGTTCATCCTGTCCCCCCTTTTAATTCGCTGTACACTGGTCCTTCAGAGTATTTAACCTGATGCACAGCGTTCCTCACCCCATTATTTTATTGTTCTGAGTTAAGACTCAAATAAATATATACATGTTTTAAATCACTCAATGTCAACCCACAGACCCATAATTCTGGTACACCAGGCTTCATTCTACAGCGGATGAGTGCTCTCATTGGGGTTCTTTTTCTTCCATGTACTCCCTAAGCCTGCTGTCTACAAGCACTCCTAAATCCTTCTCCATCAAGGATTCCCCCAATATATCTCCATTTAATTTGTAAGTCGCCTTTTTATTCTTGCATCCCAAATGCATAACCTTACATTTATCTGTATTAAACCTCATTTGCCATTTACCTTCCCACGTTTCCAGTCTCTCCAAGTCCTTCTGAAGAGAAATTACATCCTTCTCTGATTCTATTACCTTACACAATTTAGTATCATCAACAAAGATGGAGACTTTGCTCTCGATCCTAACCTCAAGGTCATTAATAAACAAGTTAAAAAGCAGGGGTCCCAGTACCGATCCTTGAGGTACTCCACTCACGACTTTAGCCCAACCTGAAAAAGTTCCATTTATGACAACCCTCTGTTGTCTGTCCTTTAACCAGTTTTCAATGCAAGTGCATATATTATTACTGAGTCCAATTTTCTTTATTTTGTACACCAACCTCTTGTGTGAAACCGTATCAAAAGCCTTTGCAAAATCTAAGTAGACCACATCAACTGCATTACCCTGGTCTAAATTCCTACTTACCTCCTCAAAGAAACAAATAAGGTTAGTTTGGCAAGATCTATCCTTCATAAATCCATGCTGACTATTACTAATAATTTTGTTTTCCATTAGGTATTCCTGAATATTATCCCGTATTAAACCTTCAAGTAGATTCCCTACTATTGAAGTCAGGCTTACAGGTCTGTAATTCCCCAGGTGTGATCTAGCTCCCTTTTTAAATATAGGCACCACATCTTCTTTACGCCAATCTTGTGGTACTGAGCCTGTGGAAATAGAGTCCTTGAATATTAAATATAATGGTTTTGCTATTACTGAGCGTAACTCCTTGAGAACTCTTGGATGTATGCCATCGGGGCCAGGTGCCTTATTAACTTTAATTTTTTCAAGACGCTTATAAACTTCTTCCTCAGTTAACCAATTGGCCTCTCACTAACCCTGTCCACTTCCAGAGCTAACACGCCTCTCACTAACACTGGCCTCTTCCAGAGCTAACACACCTCTCACTAACCCTGGCCTCTTCCAGAGCTAACACACCTCTCACTATCCCTGACCTCTTCCAGAGCTAACACCTCTCACTAACCCTGGCCTCTTCCAGAGCTAACACACCTCTCACTAACCCTGGCCTCTTCCAGAGCTAACACGCCTCTCACTAACCCTGACCTCTTCCAGAGCTAACACGCCTCTCACTAACACTGGCCTCTTCCAGAGCTAACACGCCTCTCACTAACCCCGACCTCTTCCAGAGCTAACACCTCTCACTAACCCTGGCCTCTTCCAGAGCTAACACACCTCTCACTAACCCTGACCTCTT
Source organism: Ascaphus truei (assembly GCF_040206685.1). Taxonomy (NCBI): domain Eukaryota; kingdom Metazoa; phylum Chordata; class Amphibia; order Anura; family Ascaphidae; genus Ascaphus; species Ascaphus truei. Next base: position 30,558,926 of record NC_134497.1, on the reverse strand, counting down.
CCAGGGCTCACACGCCTCTCACTAACCCTGGCCTCTTCAAGAGCTAACACACCTCTCACTAACCCTGACCTCTTCCAGAGCTAACACACCTCTCACTAACCCTGGCCTCTTCCAGAGCTAACACACCTCTCACTAACCCTGGCCTCTTCCAGTGCTAACACGCCTCTCACTAACCCTGGCCTCTTCCAGTGCTAACACGCCTCTCACTAACCCTGGCCTCTTCCAGAGCTAACATGATGCAACTAAAAATAAATGTACGTACTTGAGAGTGTACGTAAAGTGGGTGTACGTAAAACGGGGTATGCCTGTATATTATACTTTATTGTATTGGTCTGCAGCTTTACCATATTTTGTTCCCCAGTTATACGTCTTGTAACAGTGTATCAATGCCAACTGCAGAAAGGAAAAAAGTTTTTTAAACTCGGCAGCATGCTGCATAGCTGTGAGGGTCTCCTACCCATCCAGTTCCTGGCCCTAGTTCCTTTCCTTGTCCACCGGGTGTGCGTCTGCTTTCTGTCTGCTCTGGGGTTTGTGTGTCTGTCTCCTCTTGTTGCTCCTGTTCTCTGTGCTTATTGTTCCTGCTTCCTGTTTGGGCCTTTGCTTAGTGTCAGACTCCATGCCTGTGCTTCTGCCGCAGCCTGTTCCTGTTCTGTTCTGGAGTCCTGTTCATATTAAAGGCCGTTGCTATTTAACTAGATTGCCCCAGTCTGTTTCCTGCTAGCAAGTCCCGGACCTGTTCCTTCTCCCCTGCCCAGTTCCTGCTCCCCTGTCCTTAGGGTGACCAGATTTTGAAAATGAAAAACCGGGACACCATTTTTTTTTTTTACATTAACAGTTTATTTATTGTATTACACTTATACTTTACTACCATTAGTCCTTGTAACATAGTTACGTGTGTGTGTGTGTCTCGGTGTCGGTGTCGGATGGCCTCACTAATCGAACAAAAAATAAGCCAGATGTGAATGACTTCTGTACCCATTAACCAGTGTCAGGACGCCCCCTCTTCAAAATTTCTAAAGCAGCAATCTTGCCTGGGATCTTACCCGATCCGCAGTCCCTCAAGGTACTATACTGGAGGGGAGGTGTTCCCTACCTGTCTTCCGATGTCTCCCGTGTGAAACTTGAGAATCTGGAAGAAAGCAGGGTAGGTTACTTCAGTGTAGGTATACGGCCGTTAAGATGAGGGAGGGCGGAAGAGGGAGGGAGAGGGAGACAGAGGGAGGGAGATAGGGAGGGAGAGGGAGATAGGGAGGGAGAGGGAAATAGGGAGGGAGAGAGAGAGAGGGAGACAGAGGGAGGAAGACAGTGGGAGATAGAGGGAGACAGGGAGAGAGAGGGACGGAGTGGGAGAGAGAGGGAGACAGGGAGGGAGAGGGAGTGGGAGACGGAGACAGAGAGGGAGACAGGGAGGGAGAGGGAGACAGGGAGGGAGAGGGAGAAAGGGAGGGAGACGGAGACAGGGAGGGAGACGGAGACAGATAGGGAGACGGAGACACAGAGAGAGGGAGACGGAGACACAGAGTGAGAGAGAGGGTGACACAGAGAGAGGGTGACACAGAGAGAGAGTGACACAGAGAGAGAGAGTGACACACATAGAGAGAGAGAGAGTGACAGAGAGAGAGAGAGTGTGAGTACTGGCAGTATTTACTGCCTTATAAATATATATATATATATATATCATTGGATTTTATCAATACTGCCTGTATCACCCTCTAAAACATTGTTTTAATCTATTGATTCCGAGGGAGACATCCTCATTGTAAGCCGAGGACCGCTGAAGATATCCAGAAAGAAAACCAAGTCCTGAAAAGAAGAAGGCAACCGACCGAGGGAACACCAAGACAAGTAAACCTTGCTGTGAGAGCATTTACACAAGGCCGTGTAAGTGATTTATTATATCTTTCAAACACACCCACAAATATCTAATTAGATACTCCAGACACCCCAAATTCTTCAACCTGTGCTCCCCCTTTCTCTCTCTATATCCCTGTACTAATAAGGATCCTGGATAAGGACCCTATTGGGGTCTGAGCCATAGGACAAGAAGACGAACCAGAGGGGACCTTTGTTTATAAGGTTGTAAATTCCATTGTTACATTGACCCTGTTCTTAAGAACTTAATCAGGGAGCGCCCGGGCTTTTCTTTGTTTCAGAGAGAGAGTGACACAGAGAGAGAGAGAGAGAGAGAGAGGGGGGGTTGACAGAGAGAGAGCGAGAGTGGGTGGCAGAAAGAGAGATAGAGGGAGAGAGAGAGAGAGGGTGGCAGAAAGAGAGAGAGAGTGGGTGGCAGAAAGAGAGAGAGAATGAGAGTGGGTGGCAGAAAGAGAGAGAGAATGAGAGTGGGTGGCAGAAAGAGAGAGAGAGTGGGTGCATCACCATTGCCCACCCCCGCGCTCATCTCCCGCACCTAGGGGACAGGGGAAGGGACCGGACAGGAGACAAAGGTACAACCCCCTCCCCCCCTGGCGGGCGCACCCCCGCACTTACCAACTATCACCCCAGATGGGCGGCCAGCCACAGGGATCCGGGGCAGAAGGGGGGACACCGCGCAGCCACCAGTAGAGGAGCGGGAAGAGTCTGTGTCACGCGCTCACTAGAAGCAGGCACAGGAAGTGCCGTGAGCGGGCTTGGGGGGAGGAAGGTAGGGGGCCAGGGGGGGGGAAGAAGGGAAGAGCCAAAGCCCCACCCCCGGCATCCTACACCAATCCTCAGCAGCCTGACATATTCACGTAAGAAAACCAACCCCCTGGCATCTGAAAATACTCACTGGCCGGGCTGCTCCATCCTCGCGTCCTCCTCCTTGCTGCTGCCCCGCACACAACTAAAAAACGGGGCCAATGATAAAATTTAGGACAGGACTGAAAAAAACGGGACAGGACCGAAAAAAACGGGACTGTCCCCGCAAAACCAGGACGACTGGACACCCTACCTGTCCTGCTCCTGCCGAACCTCCGCGTGTTGCCCACGACGATCCTGCTTGCTGCCTGCCACCGACTCCTGCTTGCCCATGACAATCCTGCTTGCTGCCTGCCATCGACCTCAGCCTTTGATCCCAACAGTCTTTGCCCGCTCTCGCTGTTCTAGCCACCGAGGTCCTACCTGCTCCTGGTGTCTCCCTAGTGACAATAGCGTATGTGCAGTAAGCTAACTTGGGTTAGGAATGTCCTAGCGCTCTAATTTTTGCTATGCATACTGCTGGGATAGAGTTATTAAAACGGTCATATTTTCCTTGTTCTAAATTTTTCAAAGAAATGATGAATGAAAGTCCCCCTCTTTTTGGAATATTAATTTTATAAGGGTGGGGGAATTTACATTCAGGCAGGCGGGGCAGCGGGAACACTTAATTCTCAAGTACAGTGATTCAAAGGTATATGGCAGGATATTCCTGCCGGTGAGTCATGCATAACTTAAGTCCAGACTTCTAAGGTGTCCTGCTGAGATGACTCTGGAATGTCTAGGAGGGTCCGGGCTTAACAAAGACCCCGACATTTTAAAGTGCTAAGTGGGGTATATGTAAACAGTTTTCCCCTGGCAGATGTCCGGGGGAAGGGAGACAACATGTCGCCAGGGAAGTGGGCTTGGTTAGGTATGCTAAGTGGCACAGGTGTGGAATTCGTGCATGCCCGCAGCATACCTTGATGCCTTTTGCCCGGCTGCATGAACTGTTGGCAACTTTGCTATACGTGGAATTTTTGGTTCCCACAGAATGATTGGCTGCACAGTGTAAAGATAGGGTTTTTGTGCTTTTAAAAATCCATGGAGCCGATCGGGAGAGAGATTAATTTTAAGATTCAACATGCTGTAAAAAGATTCATGTGAGCTGGATTCAAACCTTTGTCCGATCGAAATTCAAGTCTGTAGTTCGTAAGAACTAAGGACTCCAGAACCAATCCGACAGCGGGATAACAAAAAAATTACCTTCGGAGGAGAAAAAGGGGTTTCGGACGGCGCCCCTAGCCAAAGACTGTTTCACGGCTCTATTTGCGCACAAACACCACTTCTGGGAATTTGTGCCTAGAGACTTCATTGTGGAGAAGTTTGTTCCCGGGAACATTTTATTTCGTTTTGCCCCGTTCTAGTAAGTGTTATTTCGTAAATCAAGCTGTATGTGTTGTGTTGTAAATGAATCACAATTTATTTGATCTCACGCTCTGTTCAATCAAGGAACCGGTAATTCCAAAGTCATGGAAAAATGTGTCCACTCCCAATTAAGCGATTACTATACCAAGACAAATTTCCCTAGCCAATTCCAATCTGGCTTTCGCCCCAAACACTCTACCGTAACTATCCTGCTAAAAGTTTGCAATGAAATCCAGTGTGGAATGGAACGGGGTCAACTCACTGGTGCAATATTCCTAGGTTTTGCAAAGGCGTTTGATACTGTTGATCATGCTATCCTGCTTAACAAACTCCAGAGCTCTGGAATAGGGAAGCATGCTTTAAACTGGTTTCAGTCCTACCTATCAGGAAGATCCTAACATGTGTCCATCTCAGGCTCTAACTCCAACCCCCTGGATATCACCTGTGATGTCCCGCAAGGCTCTGTTCTGGGCCCCCTACTCTTCTCAGTGTTCATCAATGATCTTCCCATAGCTTGTAAGGAAGCTTCAATACACATGTATGCAGATGACACAATCCTATATGCACACAGCCATAGCCTCTCCGACCTTCAACACATACTTCAGTCTGACTTTTTGAGACTCGAAAACTGGATTTCCCAAAACAAACTGTTTTTAAACACTGACAAGACCTGCAACAATGGTATTTGGGACCAAGACTAAATTTTAAAGCTTCCAGTGACTGAGCTCCAGATCAGAACCAACGCTAACAGTACCCTAACTCCTGTTACTAGTTTTAAATACCTGGGCATATGGTTTGACACCCACTTAACATTCAGAATGCACATTGATACCCTGACATCCAAAACCTATGCCAAACTAGGTGTACTTTACAGGAACAAATCCTCCCTAAGCCTGCTGGTCAGAAAGCGTATTGCACAGCAGATGCTAATGCCAATTATAGACTATGGAGATATAGTATATGGTTCGGCACCCCAAACCCACCTTGGCGAACTTGACACCCTCTACAATTCCAATTTATCGTTTCATTCTCCAATACAACTACAACACACATCACTGCGAAATGCTCAAAGAACTAGATTGGTCATCACTCGAGTCTAGGCGCACAGTTCACCTTTCCTGTCTTTCCTTCAAATACTTTCTGGGCAAGCTACCCACCTATCTGAACAAGCTCCTCACCCCTACCACATGCAGCACTTATCATCTGAGATCAGACTCCAAAAGACTGTTCATGGTCCCAAGGCTCAACAAAGTATCCGGCCACCCCTCCTCTTACCGTACGCCCAAAAACTGGAACAACCTACCAGAGACTCTCACATCCACCACTAGTCTAAATTCTTTCAAAACTAAAGCTGTCTCACATTTTAATCTGGTCTGTAACTGTTACATAAGCCTATAATATATATTATCTCTAACTGTGCATGCTATGTCTTGTATATAACGTATACCCTGTTTATTTATGTAACTGTATTTTTAACCATGTATTATTTGTCATATTAACCTTGTCCAGCACATACTTGAAAACGAGAGGTAACTCTCAATGTATAACTTCCTGGTAAAACATTTGATAAATAAATTTAAGGTGTTAATAGCTCTTGTCTCCCGTGACAGAACCCCCCCCCCCCCGCCCTCTCCCTCACACAGTCATCACCCTGCTCCCTCACAGAGCCCCCACCCTGCTCCCTCACAGAGCCCCCACCCTGCTCCCTCACACAGAGCCCCCTGCTCCCCCACACAGAGCCCACTTGCTCGTCCACACAGAGCCCCCTTGCTCGTCCACACAGATAAATATGTTATTAACTATTAAACAGCTTCTGCTGCAAATTCATTATACTTTTGTGTCCGCTTCCAGACACCAGTCTGCCTACAGATCTCATTACTGATCTAACCAAAGCCTACTCTGACCACACCATCTGTTCTGACCATAAGACTGACATGTATCTATAGGAATAGTTATGCAGGCTATTGATCTCCATGTATGCAGCAGCTCTGTTTAAGTGGGTCACTTCTGAGTAGTAACAACAAAAAGTGTAATGCAATCTGCTTACACTAGATCCCTATCTTATGGCACTCTGTGTAATTTATCATGTATTGTGACTTAATAAGTCAAGGAATACCAATATTCCCACTGATTGGGTAACAGTCAATCCCTCAGTATGACACCTGATAGAGAGAGTACAGTTAAGTTAAGAAAAATATTTAAAAAATGTAATAATACATTTGTAGAAACAACGACGTAAGTGAATATCATATTTACAGTGATTTGTTAAAATCCCCAGAGTGGGCAGCTTAATTGGTGTACTGGTAAATTGGGTTTGTTTGATATAATCCTTAATATGAAAAGTAGTATAAAATAACCCACTTAATACCACTACATAAAGATACTGATATATAGTATTCTATTAATGCAATTCAATACTTATATCACACCAGTTGTATGACAATGTAGCAATGGGTACTAACTGGATACAGACTAGTAGTAATAAACAGATATTGTAGCTGTATGTTTTAACATTGTCCAATATTGAGCATAATTAAAGCTGATCACATAGAAATCTCCATGGATAGTATGAGTGTGAGACCAGTGATGCAGAATAATAATTATCTGTAAACCTTGTCTATCAGGTGATCACAGAAACAAGCTATCCGGTAGCTAGGAGAATCAGTAGCTTAATAGTGATAGACAGGGTATTGCAGCATCTATGTAAATACCCAAATAGACATCTATTATATATCAATTGGCTTGTTTACGAGTTTACCTGAGAGACAATTTTTACAGATAATTATTATTCTGCATATATATATATATGTATATATATATATATATATATATATAAATATATATATATATATATATATATATATATATATATATATATTTATATATATTATGTGACAGAATCACTAACTCAGTAGGCTGGAATAGTGAATGGAGAGACGCTGCAGCCAGTTCACAGAGTGTTAATCTCCTCAGACACAAAGAAGCACACCTGCAGCCTAATTAAGCAGGAGGCCTGAGATACTGCAGGTTTAAAAGCAGGAAGTGACACACACACAGAGAGCTTGTTTTTCCACAGGAAGGTGGAGAGAACTCTCCCGGCTAGGAAGCCGTTGCTGTTGCTCTGGTCCCCCAGTCCTGCGAGGAGCTAGGCTGCTGGGACCAGCTGGGACCCCAACCCAGGATAAAGATCAAGATCGCTGCGAGGCTGGACATAGCCTGCTCCCCGGAACCGTGTTCCTGTTGCTACTGGAGCGGCAAAACAGATAAGACTTTATTCTTATACGTATCGTTATCCTTTGTGTAGCATGTTTTGGGCATGACCAGATTAGCTGGCTGTCCTGTTAGTAAGGGCTCAAGAAGTGAGTTAGTGTCCCTAACGGGACTAGGCTTTAATTTTCAAGAAAGTAGTTTCTTAAAGGGACAGTGCACCCGTACTTATTTTGGTTGTGGCTAATAAACCACTAGTGTTTAAAGTTTTCCCATCGTGTCCAGCGTCTTACTGACCCCGCCGCGAGGCCGTCCTGCCACAATATATATATATATATATATATATATATATATATATATATATATATATATAAAAAACAAGATACAAACAGCACAAATCTCAACACTTTGTTAATGTGGATTTGCTAAAAACCACACCTGGCCAAATCAGTCAAAACGAGAGGTATTAACCCCTATAAACCACTAACCCAACAAAAAATGCTGCCACTTAAGTCCACGGCTCCACACTTGCCGCAAAGAAATTGGGCTACATATACTTTTATTATTTATATGGGACATGCACCTATTCATTATTGAATTTCTATTGGAGTGTCAGTGATTTTTTATCACATATATATATATATATATATATATATATATATATATATATATATATATATATATATTGTGATAGGGTCATTGACTCCGTGTATGTGAATAGGAGATGGCAGTATGCATGCTATCCAGTAAACAAGGGGTTAACTCAGCTTGTCAAGTAGACCACAGGTGATTTGAATAAAGCTCCTTTACCTGCTTTAAAAACAGGAAAAGGAAATGCCTCTGGGGCGGCAGTCTCTCTCTCTGAGGCATATAGGGAAGACAGAGAAGTGTTAAGACAGACACAAGCTGCCCAAAGCGATTCTGTCCCAAGAGGGAAGAATAAAGCTCCCAGGTAAGGAGCCAACTGCGTTTGCTGTACTTTATTGGACTGGAATAGGTTAGCTAGCCAGCCAGATAGTTAGCCTGCACTTTTGTTTAGCTAGTACCCCGTCCGGGGTTAGGTTTTGGTTTCATTTCAATTTTAAAGGGACAGTGTACCCATTGTTTAGTTACCGTTTTTGGACAAATAAACCCAACAGCATTATTTCACCGGAAAAGACGTGTTGTCTCCTCACTTACCACGGCCATCCTGCCACACGTGGTGTCAGAAGTGGGATGGCGAACACCCTGTAAAAGGGGCGGAGCTACAGATTACGTCTGGTGGAATCTGTCCACGCGGTAGCTGCCACTATGGAAGATGTTGTGAAGGCCTTAGTACACAGCACCACTGTCCAGCAAGAAGCTAACAAACGGGGACAGGACAGCACGGCTGCACAACGCGAGACGAACCGGTTATTTGCAGCCCAGCTTGACATTGTTGCAGACACACAGAAGCAACTGATTGAGCAGCTGGCCCAGATTAAAATGGCCTTGTCAAGTACGGCCCCAGCGCGGCCCGTCCAGGCGAACGAGTACCTGCAGAAAATGACGCCACACGATGACGTCGAGGGATACCTCAGGTCCTTTGAGCGAATCGCTTCCCGGGAAAGGTGGGCCCGCTCCAAATGGGCTGGGATTATCGCACCCTTTTTACTGGGGGAAGCCCAAAAAGCGTATTGTGACCTTGACGAAGAAGCCGCAGCAGATTATGACTGTCTGAAAAGCGAAATCCTTGCAAGGATTGGTGTGACTCCCGCAGTTTATGCGCAGAGGTTCCATAAGTGGAAATACCAGGAACAGAAGCCGCCCAGATCCCAGTTATGGGATTTGATTCACCTAGCGTCCAAGTGGCTAAAACCAGAGGAACATAGCCCGGCACGGATCCTTGAGATGGTGGTGTTGGACCGCTTCATTCGAGCGCTACCCCAGGACCTTCAACAGTGGGTGGGGCAGGGAGATCCCCTCCCTTGTGATGCCATGGTAGGCGCAGTGGAGCAGTTTCTGGCTACCCGTGAACTGTCACGCCCCACTCGCACAAACTACAACCCACGTCCCAACACGAACAGTTGAGGCCAGCGCTGGCGCCAGGACCCACGACCGTTCGCACGATTTGAGCGGGTGGAAGAAAACCAGGATAAGGACAGAAACTCTAAATTTCAGAAAGGGTTTCAAGAACGAACTGGGCCAATTGTTTGTTTTGAGTGTGGGGAGACGGGGCATATTAAGGCTCACTGCCCACAGTTGTCTGAGCCAATGGAGTGTGCATATGGTTCTGTGAAGTCTGAATTTTGTGGAGTGGTGGGTATGACCCGCGAGGGAAAACGTACCCACAACTTCCTCACCGCGGTGATGTTAAATGGAAAACCAGTCTCCGCACTGGTAGACTCAGGGAGCAATATTAACTTGGAATCCGGGAAGTTGGTTAAGCCTCTCCGGTTACCCCAGGGTGAGAAGTTGTGGGTATTATGTGTGCATGGGTGTACGCTTCCGTACACCACGACTCTGATAAAAGTAAAAGTCGAGGGGCAAGTCATCGAAACTATGGCAGCAGTTGTGCCAAAATTACCCCATTCCCTAGTGTTAGGCTGTAATTTCCCTGGTTTTGACACCCTGATCAGAGGACAGCTTACCTTGAACAATCCTACTCCAGATGAGCTTTTTCCATTTACAGACCCCGAATTAGTCACCGAGGTGTCTAAAACCCCTAAGTCAAAACGGGAACGTAGGAACGAGAAAAAAAGAGGTGCACCCCCACCCCAGTTAGCACTGGTCACTACCCCTAACGGAGGGAGACCAGAGGGAGAAGAGTTGTCCGAGACAGGGCTTGTTGATGATCAAGTGTCTGAGTTACCCGTGGAGGTAACCGACCAAACTCCAGATGAAGAAGGTTTTGGAAGTCTAGAACTGTCCCTAACTAACTTTGGTAGAGAACAGGCTAATGATCCCCAGTTGAAAAATGGGTTTAGCCAGGCGGTAGAAGTTAATGGGGTCCCGGTAGAAGGAACCACAAAGGAATCCTATCCATATTTCTACATTAAGAATGATTTGTTATACCATGTGAGCCAAGAGGAGTGCCAAGAAATAGAAAAATTGTTAGTACCCAGTTCATTAGTGAGGAAGGTCCTAGAGCTAGCACACTCTCATTTGTTGGGGGGTCATCTGGGCGTAGAGAAGACACAGCAAAGAATCCTAAAAAGGTTTTACTGGCCAGGGATATATAATGCAGTAAAGAGATTCTGTGCCTCTTGTCCCGAGTGTCAGTTGCCAGCCCCCCGACCAAGTTTGAGGGCCCCATTGATCCATATGCCTATTATTGAGATCCCATTTGAGAGGATCACCATGGATATAGTGGGTCCCTTGGAGAAATCTGCCAAGGGTCATCAATACATCCTAGTGATCCTAGACTATGCCACTCTCTATCCAGAGGCGCTGCCTTTACGTAATACTTCCTCCAAAGCTATAGCTAAGGAATTGTTACAGGTGTTTTCCCGACTCGGGATACCGAAAGAAATTCTGACAGATCAGGGTACCCCGTTTACATCTAAACTTATGCGAGACTTATGTGTAGAGCTAAAAATACAGTCCCTAAGAACCTCTGTGTACCATCCACAAACGGACGGACTGGTAGAACGATTCAATAAGACGTTGAAGATGATGTTGAGAAAGGTAGTCGCTAGTGATGGGAAGAACTGGGACACCTTGTTGCCTTATCTCTTGTTTGCTATCCGAGAAGTACCACAGGCCTCTACGGGGTTTTCCCCATTTGAACTCCTGTATGGGAGACGCCCAAGAGGGATTCTGGATAGCCTCAAAGAAGAGTGGGAGCAACAAGCTGTGCCAGGGAAAAATGTCGTCCAATTTGTGGAAGATTTGAAACACCGTATTGCGCATATTACCCCCATAGTCAGACAGCATCTAGAAGAGGCACAGAGAGCCCAACGGAACCTTTACAACAGACAGGCTACAGTTCGCAACTTCCGACCAGGGGACCGAGTAATGGTCCTTGTTCCCACGGCCGAAAGCAAGCTGTTATCACATTGGCAGGGGCCATATGAGGTTCTAGAACAGGTCGGCCCGGTGAATTATAAAATTCGACAGCCAGACCGGAGGAAGGTAGAGCAAATCTATCACATAAATCTATTAAAATCCTGGAAGGATAGAGAGGTATGCCTGTCGATAGTAGCTAACGAATCCAGGAAAGGGGAGGAACCACTTGTTCAAATATCGGCAGAACTTACGCCTGAACAACACAGAGAAGCTGTAGATTTGGTGAAAAGGAACAGAGATGTGTTTCCAGCGTACCAGGGAAAACTAGGATGATTTCTCATGATATCATCACCAAGCCAGGGGTAGTCATTAAGATAAGACCTTATAGAATCCCAGAAGCTAGAAGAGGGGCTATTCAGTCGGAGGTAAAGAAAATGCTAGATCTAGGCATAATTGAGGAGTCCCATAGTCAATGGTCCAGCCCTATTGTCTTGGTACCTAAGCCACATGGGACAATACGGTTCTGTAACGACTTTAGAAAGGTAAATGAAGTCTCAAAGTTTGATGCCTATCCTATGCCACGGGTAGACGAGTTAATTGAGAAGTTGGCGAGGGCTCGTTTTCTAACCACTTTAGATCTTACAAAGGGTTATTGGCAAATCCCCTTAACAAGGTCAGCAAAAGAGAAAACGGCCTTCTCCACACCTGATGGTCTATTTCAGTATACTGTTTTACCCTTTGGTCTTCATGGGGCACCTGCAACCTTCCAAAGGTTGATGAATAAATTGCTACACCCACACTCGAACTACGCCTCAGCGTACTTAGACGATGTGGTAATTCATAGTCCAGATTGGGACTCACATCTAGGAAAGGTTGAAGCAGTGTTAAGAACCTTTCGGGAGGCGGGTCTTACAGCCAATCCAGCTAAATGTTCAGTCGGCCTAGCAGAGGCAAAATATCTTGGCTATGTTGTGGGAAGGGGGACAGTAAAACCCCAGCTCAATAAAGTTGAAGCCATTGAGAGTTGGCCCCGTCCCCTAAAAAAGAAACAGGTTAGGACGTTTCTGGGCATTGTAGGTTACTACAGGCGATTTATACCCCATTTTGCAACCCGGGCTGCACAGCTTTCAGATCTAGTAAAGGCAAAGGCACCTGATGTTGTAAAATGGAACAGTAATGCGGAGACCGCATTTGTAGACCTACGCACAACGCTCTGTAGTCACCCAGTCTTGGTAGCCCCGGACTTTAAAAAGGAGTTTGTTTTACAAACGGACGCCTCCGAAGTGGGTCTCGGAGCAGTACTGTCCCAGTTTGTAGGAGAAGAGGAACACCCAGTCCTCTATTTAAGTCGCAATTTGTGTCCCCGCAACAAAGATATGCCACAGTAGAAAAAGAGTGTTTGGCCGTAAAGTGGGCAACAGACACATTGAAATATTACCTTTTAGGCAGATCTTTTACACTCGTAACAGATCATGCACCACTACAGTGGATGCACAGAAATAAAGAAAAGAACTCGAGAGTTACCCGTTGGTTCCTGTCGTTGCAACCTTTTAACTTTACGATCCAACATCGGCCAGGCATACTGCACGGTAATGCTGATGCACTCTCTAGGGTGCACAGTCTCGGTGCACGGGCCGCTCCACTCGGTAACGTTACGCTGGGAAGGGGGATATGTGATATGGTCATTGACTCTGTGTATGTGAATAGGAGATGGCAGTATGCATGCTATCCAGTAAACGAGGGGTTAACTCAGCTTGTCAAGCAGACCACAGGTGATTTGAATAAAGCTCCTTTACCTGCTTTAAAAACAGGAAGAGAAAATGCCTCTGGGGCGGCAGTCTCTCTCTCTGAGGCATATAGGGAAGACAGAGAAGTGTTAAGACAGACACAAGCTGCCCAAAGCGATCCTGTCCCAAGAGGGAAGAATAAAGCTCCCAGGTAAGGAGCCAACTGCGTTTGCTGTACTTTATTGGGCTGGAATAGGTTAGCTAGCCAGCCAGATAGTTAGCCTGCACTTTTGTTTTGCTAGTACCCCGACCGGGGTTAGGTTTTGGTTTCATTTCAATTTTAAAGGGACAGTGTACCCATTGTTTAGTTACCGTTTTTGGACAAATAAATCCAACAGCATTATTTCACCGGAAAAGACGTGTTGTCTCCTCACTTACCACGGCCATCCTGCCACAATATATATATATATATATATATATATATATATATATATATATATATATATATATATACAAATATATATATATATATATATATATATATATATATATATATATATATATATATATATATATATATATATATATATATATATATATATAGAAACCCTGTCTTCCCATAAGAGAAGGCACAAAAGCAGCAACACTCAGATAAAGCAAAAAGACATGTATTAGCAGTTACAAAACAGCACACTATAAACCCAACGTTTCGGTCCTAGGCAGGACCTTCCTCAGGGGGGTGCTACCAGACAATGACACCCAGAGAACATATATACCCCATAGTTCACCATGTGAGGACAATTAGAGGCAGCTAATTGTACAATCCTGGAGCTCCACGAGTGCAATCAGTGTATGAGGTAGTACGGCGGCCATCTTGGAAAGCAGGAGACAGAGCAATGTATGCTATCTCACATGGGCAGATGAGTACAGGCTCCCCCGGTGGACAAAAAAATCCTAGCGTCCAATGTTGCTAGGAAACGCATGTGTGGCGTCATAAAGTCCTGGGAAGTCAGCTCAAAGTAATGTTGCGCATGTGCAAGGCTCTCTGACAGCACCAGAACGTCTCGCCGATCTGGTACCCCATTCAGTGTCAATTGCATCAGTGTGGCAGCTCCCTAAAGAAAATGACAGTGAAGGAACAAGTGAATCAACACATAAGGGGAATAAAAACAATTTCCAGAGCTGAGGGTGACTGTTTAGATGGCAAGGGGAGGGAGGGCAAGGGGGGGGAGGGAGGGCAAGGGGAGGGAGGGAGGGCAAGGGGAGGGAGGGATAACAAGGGAAAGGAGGAGGTAGAGCAAAAACATGCATATAAATTAGGCAATTGTAAATGGCATACTGGTTAAATATTAATATTCAGTACTGCACCATTGGGTAACAATATTGCAAAGTCCTGGCGATGGAAACCTAATTAAGAGCATCTATGCATTACTGAAGAGAAAAGGACACAGAACAAAAATTCAAAAGATGCAATCACAAAAAACATCCTAATTTGAAATCTTCATTTAGTCCTCGCGGAGCCATTGTGTTCAGTTCAAAAATCATGCGAGTTTCAAGTTGTAACAGCAATTTGCCCCTGTCTCCTCCACGGGGGCCAGCATGTGCTTGCATGATGGGCATGCATCGTAGCGTTGCCAAGCTATGCTTGTGATCTTTAAAATGTCTCGCTACCGGTTGCAGTTTGAGATCCTCATTATTCGTACTGTCAAGTAATGCCTTCCTGATGCAGGAGCGGTGCAAGCTCATACGCTCCTTCAACATACGTGTGGTTTTACCAATATAATACAGGTCAAATGGACACCGGATGATGTATACAACGAATTTACTCTCACAGTTCATGTAATCCTTTATTTTAATGGCTTTTCCACTGTGTGGATGGACAAAGCTTTCCCCCAATATCATGTGTTGACAGTTTATACAGCCATGACATTTGTGTACACCGGGAGTTTTGGAGAGCCAATTCGTAGGGCTGGCATACTTGGATACCGGATCTGCCTGTGTCAATAGGTCACCTATGTTTCGGCCCCTGTGGTAACAGAATAATGGTGGTTTGGTGAAGGTTTTCCCAATTCTTTTGTCGTTTTCCAAGATGTGCCAGTGTTTCGTGATACTTCTACGAATAGTACATGATGAAGTACTAAAAGTGGTATTAATCCCAAAACGATCTGAAGTGCTGGTTTGGATGGTTGGTTTGAGGAGTTGATCACGGGAAAACCTTCTTGCCTTGGCTAAGGCCTCTTTGACCTCTTTGTGGTTATAACCTCTTGCAAGGAACCTGTGTGTCATACACTGTAGCGCTTCCTCACACTCGTCACTCCTACTGGTGATCCTCAAGACCCTAAGAAATTGAGAATACGGCAACCCCTTCTTCAGAGCAACAGGGTGGTGACTACTGGCCAGAAGTAGGGTATTTCTGTCCGTTGCTTTATGATGAATCTTCGTCAGCAGCCGGGTAGGTCCCTTGTAAACAACAGTGTCAAGAAAGACGATCTGCTCATTGCTGTAGTTGAGGGTAAATCTTATGTTTGATGGAATAGAATTCAGGTATTCCAAAAATTGCAACAGGTCTGCTTCAGAGCCATCCCATATCAGGAACAGATCGTCAATATATCTCATATATGTCCTGATATTATTAGCATATGGGGAATCATACAGGATATGGGTTTGTTCATATTGGGACATAAACAGATTGGCATACGATGGGGCCATGTTAGACCCCATCGCTGTGCCCATACATTGTAGAAAGAATTTTTTCTCGAATTTGAAAAAATTCTTATGGAGCACAATGTCTATAAGCAGAAGTAAAAATTCTATTGGCGGACCAGTATAGCCAATGAATTTGTCTAGATGATCCTTTACTGCTTCCATACCCTCAGCATGCCCAATATTCGTATAAAGGCTCGAAACGTCCAATGTGACCAGGAGGCAGTTAGTAAGGTCAAAATCCAAGGCGTCCAATTTATTGATAAAGTCAGTGGTGTCTTTTATATAGCTTGGCGTACTGACCACAATCGGCTGTAGATGAAAGTCAATATACTGAGAGAGGGGGTGACATAGGGAGCCCATCGCCGCAATGATGGGTCTCCCTGGTGGAGAGGTCAAAGATTTATGCACTTTGGGTAAAATGTATATCACTGGAGTGATCGGGAATTCCTGTGTTAAGAATTTCCCTGTTTCCTCCGATATCCACCTATTGTTAATGCCAAGTTGTATTATGGTATCAATCTCTTTTTTATAAATGTGGGTGGGATCACCTTTCAGTGCTTTGTAATGCAAGCATACATTAAGTTGCCGCATTATTTCTGCTCTATATTGTTCATAGTCCATCACAACTATGCCCCCCCCTTTGTCCGCTGACTTGATAATGATTGCTGTATTATCCTTAAGTGACTTGATTGCAAGGTGCTCCTCTTTGGTGAGGTTAAAACAGCTTCTTTTTTGATTTTTAACAGCATCCCTGGTATCCGCTTCCACCAGACTAATGAATGTCGTGATGTTTGGATTATGAACCTGGGGGCCAAAAGAGCTCACCTGTTTGAAAGGTTGTGATGTCCGATTTTCTTCATTAAGCGTAGAGTCGTCTCGCTGATATCTGCAGAAGAAGTCCTTCAAGCGAAGGCGTCTATTGAGCCTGTATAGATCTACCTCCCAGTCAAATGGGTCCAGTGTATGTGTTGGCACAAATGATAAGCCCTTTTCAAGGACACTCTTTTCCGATGGTGTTAACATGTAGGATGAGATGTTATACACTACGTCCTTCACTTCTTGGCCTTCTGGACCCCTCTGTCCTTTGATTGCCTTGGAAGAAATCTTGTTGCTGCGGCCGCCGCCCCTGCGGGTCTTACGCCAGCGTCTGGGTCGTGGGGTGGGGGTTTCTGATGTATTACACCCCCTTGTCCTAAAAAAGGATCCATGCGAGCAGTATCTTGGTTGTCCGAGTGATCAGTATCACTAGTGTTGTACGCACTCCCCGTGGTGCCTGCGCGTCTTCCCCTTGTGTTCTTCCGTCTTTGGCCTGGTCTCCCTGGAATCGTCTCACTGATGCCCAACAACCATTTATAGACGTGCCGTTCCTTATAGTCTGTGGTAACTTGTTTCAGTTTCTCACGTTTGTATGTAATGAGGCTTTCTCTATAGGCGTCGACTGCTACTTGTAGTTTGTCAGTCCAATTAACCTCTTTGTCAGCGGTTAGGGCACGGTCATTTTTTGTTTTAATGGTGGCAATCTCAGCTCTAATCCGATTCAATTCTTTAGTAGATTGTTCAATGACCAATATTATCAGATCCAATGAGCATTTATTGAGAATACTGATCCAGCGTTTACAAAATTCTGGATCAGAACGTCCAATAGTTGGCTGATTCTTAATGCGGAACCCTCTTGGTAACAGTTTCTCACGGTGATAGTGAGAGAGGGTTGCACCATGAAGGAAAAAATCAACTTCCCTCTTGCTCAGTTTAAGCAAATCATTAAAAATATCAGAAACTTTTTCTGTGCCAAAAATTTCCTCTATCGAATCTGTATACCTGATCCTAGAAATATCAGTCTCACTATAACACAAAGTATCTGATATAGATGAAAACAGACCCCCCACATCTGGAAATTCTTCCATAACATACAATCTCTATGATATCTATCTAGAAATATATTAAGCAGTAGGAACCACAATATAGTCACTGAGTCAGACTGCACCACAACTCAGTGAGCAAAACACAAATCAGGGTGCTCAGCTCATACAGTATATATATGTACAACAAAAAGCAGCAGCCAGCACTCCAAGCAACAAATGTAAAGTCAAGGTGCATGCTCCATAGAAATCAATATAGAAACCCTGTCTTCCCATAAGAGAAGGCACAAAAGCAGCAACACTCAGATAAAGCAAAAAGACATGTATTAGCAGTTACAAAACAGCACACTATAAACCCAACGTTTCGGTCCTAGGCAGGACCTTCCTCAGGGGGGTGCTACCAGACAATGACACCCAGAGAACATATATACCCCATAGTTCACCATGTGAGGACAATTAGAGGCAGCTAATTGTACAATCCTGGAGCTCCACGAGTGCAATCAGTGTATGAGGTAGTACGGCGGCCATCTTGGAAAGCAGGAGACAGAGCAATGTATGCTATCTCACATGGGCAGATGAGTACAGGCTCCCCCGGTGGACAAAAAAATCCTAGCGTCCAATGTTGCTAGGAAACGCATGTGTGGCGTCATAAAGTCCTGGGAAGTCAGCTCAAAGTAAAGATTAATACCACTTTTAGTACTTCATCATGTACTATTCGTAGAAGTATCACGAAACACTGGCACATCTTGGAAAACGACAAAAGAATTGGGAAAACCTTCACCAAACCACCATTATTCTGTTACCGCAGGGGCCGAAACATAGGTGACCTATTGACACATGCAGATCCGGTATCCAAGTATGCCAGCCCTACGAATTGGCTCTCCAAAACTCCCGGTGTACACAAATGTCATGGCTGTATAAACTGTCAACACATGATATTGGGGAAAAGCTTTGTCCATCCACACAGTGGAAAAGCCATTAAAATAAAGGATTACATGAACTGTGAGAGTAAATTCGTTGTATACATCATCCGGTGTCCATGTGACCTGTATTATATTGGTAAAACCACACGTATGTTGAAGGAGCGTATGAGCTTGCACCGCTCCTCCATCAGGAAGGCATTACTTGACAGTACGAATAATGAGGATCTCAAACTGCAACCAGTAGCGAGACATTTTAAAGATCACAAGCATAGCTTGGCAACGCTACGATGCATGCCCATCATGCAAGCACATGCTGGCCCCCGTGGAGGAGACAGGGGCAAATTGCTGTTACAACTTGAAACTCGCATGATTTTTGAACTGAACACAATGGCTCCGCGAGGACTAAATGAAGATTTCAAATTAGGATGTTTTTTGTGATTGCATCTTTTGAATTTTTGTTCTGTGTCCTTTTCTCTTCAGTAATGCATAGATGCTCTTAATTAGGTTTCCATCGCCAGGACTTTGCAATATTGTTACCCAATGGTGCAGTACTGAATATTAATATTTAACCAGTATGCCATTTACAATTGCCTAATTTATATGCATGTTTTTGCTCTACCTCCTCCTTTCCCTTGTTATCCCTCCCTCCCCTTGCCCTCCCTCCCCTTGCCCTCCCTCCCCTTTCCATCTAAACAGTCGCCCTCAGCTCTGGAAATTGTTTTTATTCCCCTTATGTGTTGATTCACTTGTTCCTTCACTGTCATTTTCTTTAGGGAGCTGCCACACTGATGCAATTGACACTGAATGGGGTACCAGATCGGCGTGACGTTCTGGTGCTGTCAGAGAGCCTTGCACATGCGCAACTTTACTTTGAGCTGACTTCCCAGGACTTTATGACGCCACACATGCGTTTCCTAGCAACATTGGACGCTAGGATTTTTTTGTCCACCGGGGGAGCCTGTACTCATCTGCCCATGTGAGATAGCATACATTGCTCTGTCTCCTGCTTTCCAAGATGGCCGCCGTACTACCTCATACACTGATTGCACTCGTGGAGCTCCAGGATTGTACAATTAGCTGCCTCTAATTGTCCTCACATGGTGAACTATGGGGTATATATGTTCTCTGGGTGTCATTGTCTGGTAGCACCCCCCTGAGGAAGGTCCTGCCTAGGACCGAAACGTTGGGTTTATAGTGTGCTGTTTTGTAACTGCTAATACACTACCGACACACTTTATTGAAGTGTGGTCGGTACCGCAAGCTGGGAAATCTCCCGGCTTGCTAGTGGCCGCCCCTCGGCGTGCCGCGCGTCATAGACGCGCGGTCACGCGTCATCGGGAGCGTGCGCCCGCTGCACGCGTGTCCAGGGGCTCCCCGAGGGAGCCCTGGTGTCCCGCGATCGCGGGACAGCGGCAGGGGGTTCCGGGGGACCCGGCGGACCCGGCAGCGGTAGGGAGAGCGCCCCGATCGGAGGGCGCTCTTCCGCTGCTTCGGCGTGCGCCCGTCACACTCGGGCGCGCGCCAGGCTACTGCTGCGGCACAGAACGGGCAAATGCTCGAATAAACTGTGCCGCAGCAGTACATGTCTTTTTGCTTTATCTGAGTGTTGCTGCTTTTGTGCCTTCTCTTATGGGAAGACAGGGTTTCTATATTGATTTCTATGGAGCATGCACCTTGACTTTACATTTGTTGCTTGGAGTGCTGGCTGCTGCTTTTTGTTATATATATATACAAATGTAAATACAACTGTATGCTCATCTGCATGTCTTAGGCCTCGGATATAGTAAGCGCTTAGGTGCTGCTGCTCGCTCTCGCTTGCTGATGCTCGCGCTACCAGGAGCTTTTTGCTGTCCTGACAGAGGAGACAGCAAGCGCGCTTGGGAAGCGGGTATCACTGTGTGTGTGTGTGTCACTTGGTAGCTGTCAGTGTGTGTGTGTGTCACTTTGAAGTGGTCTGTGTGTTTGTGTGTAACTGGGGAATGTGTGTGTGTGTGTGTGTGTGTGTGTGTGTGTGTGTGTGTGTGTGTGTGTGTGTGTGTGTGTGTGTGTGTGTGTGTGTGTGTGTGTGTGTGTGTGTGTGTGTGTGTGTGTATTATATAATATTTTAAAAATTAAAAAAAAAAGACATGTTGTGAGAATAAATTATTTATTAACATTGTGCAACTTTGATAAATATATTCACGCACGCACGCACGCACGCAAACACACACATACATGCATACACATACACACAAACACAATGCACACACACACAATGCACACACACACATTATATATACACACACATACACACACATATTATATATACACATATATATATACACACACGCACACACACACACAAATACACACACATACACACACGAGACACACACACACACACACACATGAGACAGGGATCGGGGCAGAAGGGGGAGAGGGACCGGAGCAGAAGGGAGACAGCGATCGGGGCAGAAGGGGGAGAGGGACCGGAGCAGAAGGGGGACAGGGATCGGGGCAGAAGGGGGAGAGGGACTGGAGCAGAAGGGGGAGAGGGACCGGAGCAGAAGGGGGACAGGGACCGGAGCAGAAGGGGGACAGGGACCGGAGCAGAAGGGGGACAGGGACCGGAGCATCACCCTCTCCCCCCCCCTCCTACACAGACACACAGACACACAGCGGCTGGCTGTTTAGCAAAGGGTGTTAGGTTGCCTTGTTTCATGCCAGGATATGGCTGCTCTATAATAATGGCAGGGCCCATATGGCCTCACACCTAGGCATCTCTGAGCCCTTTCAAGTATGGCCCCTGGACAGACACACTGGAGCCGAGCCTGGTCACCATCTGTGCATTCCAGAGTCTATAACTTAGAAAGCCCTCATCTCATATACAGGTCAGCAATATCTATACATATGAAACTATTCCCGTTTAATAAAAAATGTGGTGTCCTGTCTGCTGCGTGCAAAAAATTATGAGTTCCTATTCTGGTGTCATGCATGGAGTGAGTGTAAATATTCCTCTACAAATCACTAGCCTCATTCCTGGCACACATTAGAAAAATACTTTTAAACACTGCAAATCTGCTCATCTGCTCAAACCCTCTGATCGACACCTTTTTATGTCCTCAAAGGCTCTCTGACACTCCCTTGACCATACCACTTGTGTAGGGGCACACTTTTTTGTGAGGTCCGTTAATGGGGCTGCAACGTCCGAGTAGTTGGGCATGAACCGCCGATAGTACCCTGCTAAACCCAGCAGAGAGCGTACCTGCGTTTTTGATTTGGGGGTCGGAACTTCTTTCAGGGCAGCTACCTTGTCGGCTAGTGGCCTTACTTTTCCACCTCTCACTGCATACCCTAAGTATTTGGTTTCCGCCTTACCTAAGGCACATTTCTTAGGGTTGGCTGTGAGCCCTGTCTCTCTTAGTGATTTGAGGACTGCTTTCAGCCTATTTAGATGGGCCCGCCAGTGTTTACTATAAATGACAATGTCATCTAGGTAGGCTGCGGCATAAGCCCTATGGGGTCTCAGCACTTTATCCATGAGTCTCTGAAATGTGGCTTGGGCTCCATGCAGTCCAAATGGCATTGTCACAAACTGGTATAAACCCATTGGAGTGACAAAGGCTGTTTTGCACTTGGACTTTTCCTCTAAAGGTATTTTGCCAGTATCCTTTTGTTAAGTCCAGCGTGGATATATATTCCGCGTTACCAAGGGCGTCAATTAACTCGTCCAACCTTGGCATCGGATATGCGTCAAACTTGGATACCGCATTGACCTTTTGGAGGCCCACACAAAATCTTACCTTCCCATCGGGTTTAGGGACCATAACTAGTGGACTACACCACTCACTGCATGATTCCTCAATCACTCCTAAGTGTAACATTTCTTGTACCTCCTTCTCTACCAGGGCCCTTCGACTTTCAGGCAACCTATAAGGACGGGAACGTACTTTTACCCCAGGTGCTGTCTCGATCACATGTGAAACTAAATTAGTTTGCCCTGGCAAATCAGAAAAAACATCATGGAATTGTGTCATTATTTCTAACAAGTCCCCTTTTTGTTCAGAGGACAATTGTCTACCCATTGGGATTTTATCGTCACCCACAATGTTCTCCCGTGGGGGCTGCGGACCCAGGTCCGTTTCCTCCTCCACCGGGTGGATGAATAGAGACCGCTGCATCTTCCAGGGTTTCAGCAAGTTCACATGGTAAATTTGTTTACACTTCCTGGACTCTGATTGAGCGATCTCGTAATCCACATCACCCGTGCGGCGGAGTACTTCGAATGGGCCCTGCCATTTGGCTAGGAGTTTGCTCTCACAACTGGGTAACAACATCATCATCTGATCTCCTGGGTGAAACACTCTCATACGAGCACTTTGATTGTAATGTCTCCCCTAACTGTCCTGGGCTGATCTAAGATTCTCCCTAGCAAAATGGCCGATCACATCTAGGCGCTTCCTAAGGTCCAATACATATTGCAGGGTATTCTTAGAAGGGGACCGCTGTTCCTCCCAGGACTTCTTTAGGAGGTCTAGGATACCCCGGGGTTGGCGGCCATACAGCAGTTCAAATGGAGAGAATCCCGTGGAGGCCTGGGGAACTTCCCGCACTGCAAACAGCAGAAAAGGGAGAAGTTCATCCCAGGCTCTCTTCTCTGAATCTACAAATTTTCTCAGCATCCATTTTAGAGTTCGGTTAAATCTTTCCACCGATCCGTCAGTCTGTGGATGGTACACCGATGTCCGAACAGACTTGACCTCTAGTCATTTTAAGACATCCTGCATCAGTTTAGCCATAAAACTTGTACCTTGGTCTGTCAACATAACCTGGGGAAGTCCAACCCATGAGAACAGCTCCAACAACTTGTTGGCTACTTGCTTCGCCATTGCTGTTCTCAGGGGGAACGCCTCAGGATATCTTGTTGCATAGTCAACTATTACAAGAATAAACCTGTGTCCTTTCGCAGAAGGTTCTAGAGGTCCTACCAAGTCTACCCCAATCCTCTCAAAGGGAACTGACACCAAGGGTAGAGGAACCAAAGGGGCTGGTTTTTGTCCCTTCGGACTAGTTAGCTGGCACTCCGGATATGCCGAACATAACTTAGCAATATCACTATGCATCCCTGGCCAATAGAATCGGGACGAAATATGGTCCAATGTTTTATCCCTGCCAAGGTGACCACCCCAAGGGACAGTATGGGCTAGAGTGAACACAGATTTAACAAACGCCTTGGGAACCAATATCTGTCTGGTGACCTCCCCTGTTTGTGTCTGCCTATTCACCCTATACAGGATATCATTTGATCATTCAAAATGGGGGAATACTATCACCCCCTGTGCATTCAATATCTGCTCATCAATTTTTACCACTTTATCATACTGTCTAGCAAGAACTGGGTCTTCCCTTTGCCTCTGGCGAAAATCAGGTAGGTATAGGTCTGGTAAATCTCCAGGACCTATATCTCCCTCCTTCTGGCCATCTCCAGCCATCACTTGTGACTTCTGGCTATTAGTATGGCCCCCTTGAGGCCCAGATTTCTGCAACCAGTCCTGTTTGTCATAGCGTCTTTGTCTCCGAGTCTTTGGAACCCGGTGTCTACTGGGGAACAGGTCTGCCGAGAAGGGGAACAGTTTACCAGGTTTCTCCTGAGCCAGAGAATGAGGCTCCTCCTGAGAGACTGGAGCCATTAGGTTTGAAAAGAAAGGCCAGTCACGGCCAAGCAAAATGGGGGCAGGGAGCCAAGGAGTGACTCCTACTTCGATCCTGGCCTCCTGACCTTTTACCTGTAGCAGGATTTTGGCCGTCGGATACCGTCTTACATCGCCGTGTATACACTCTATACTCCATGGGGAGTCAAAGTAAAGCACGTCAGGCAGTAACAGTTTCTGGAAGACCAGTGTTTTTCCAGAGCCTGAATCTACAAGGGCCTGGACGGTTTTACCCCCAATCTGGACTGGAAGTAACCAAGGCTTGCAACATCCTCTGGAGAAGGCCGAGGCGACTGTCCTGCTGAAGGAACAATCCATCTGGGGACAGTCCACATGGCAGTGACCTTGTTCTCCGCAGGCAAACATGGAGAGGGTTCCCTCGCAAGAGGGTGCCGCGGATAGCGCTCTGCTGGACTGGATACTGGAGAACAGGCATCTGATGGGTCCTGTGGGCAACGTCCTCGGAAGTTCCTCTCATTTGGTGACGAGCTGACATCAGGAAGGGGATGAGGGTCTCGGCAGTGCCCGGCGTTTGGACCTCTTCCTTGTTGGAAGGACTGCTCCTTTCGTGGAACTTGGCGGTTGCGTATGGAGGGGCCGTAGTTTTCCCGTTGTTCCGATCTCCCTCTTTGAGTGTCAGCAAGTGCCGGTGAAGTTGGATCTGTCAGGTCCAGGGCACTTGCCTGATCCTCGGCCCCAAGGAAGTTCTCAACGAGTCGGAGCGCCAAAGCTAGGGTTCCAGCTGCATGGCGTTTTACCCAAGAGTGTGCGGAAGGGGGTATTATCTGTAGGAATTGTTCCAAAAAAACTTGCTCAAGAATTTCCTCCTTAGTGCACTCCTCGGGTTGTATCCAGCGAGTACACCAGTCCAATAACCGTTGAGAGAGTACCCGGGGTCTCATCATAGCGGTGTACTTCAGGTTCCGGAACTGCTGCCGGTAGGTCTCTGGGGTCAGACCTAAGCGATCCAGTATGGCGGCTTTTACCTGTTTGTAGTCCATTGCCTGGTCAGCTGGGAGGCCCTGATATGAGGCCTGGGCTTCTCCTATGAGGAGCGGGGCGAAAGCGGTGGCCCAGCGATCTGCAAACCAGCCCTGGGCTTTGCAACCCTTTCAAATGTCAGTAGAAAAGCCTCTGGATTCTTGTTCGGAGGCATTTTCCTAAGGACGACCGGGGGTTTGTTCACCAGTTCTGGACTGGCAGACCCCTGGAATTGGGTCAGCAGTCTGGCCATCTTCTCAACCTGTGCTGTCTGCTGCTGGGTTAGGAGCTGGGTTTTCTGCTGGGTTAGGAGCTGGGTATTCTGCTGCAATAGTCGTTTGGCCTGCTCCTGCATTAACAGTCCCTGCTGTCTGGTCTGCTCGCACAGAAACTCTTTTAAAAATTCTTCCATTTTTCTCATTTTTTTGTGTATGTGGCTCTTCAACTGCAGGGGCCTCTCAAAATCCCGGCACTTCTGACACCATATGTTGCAGGGTACATGCAACCACACACGTGGGTTCTCTTGATAAGGCTTATTTATTGAGCCTTAAAAAAATACAACACAATAAAACAAAATAGCTTTTCTTCAGCATACAAAAACAAAATAGCTTCTCTTCAGCATACAAAAACAAAATAGCTTCTCTTCAGCATAGAAAACAAGGCAGCTTCTCTTCAGCATGCAGGACCCAGACAGTTCATCAAACATGTACTTTGCAAACAGACCTTATAGCAGTAATCTCTTCAGCCTTTCAGTCCTGTCTCCTGACCAGCTAGCTTGCATGTGTGTACAGCCTGGGGGTTTTAAAACACCTTGATTATGCAGCTGGGGTCAGACTAATTAAGCAGTCCTTCTCAACTGAAACTTAGCCTCATCACTGCTGCACTGCAAGCCCAAACATAGGTTTGCCAGGTATATGGCTGGTGACTGTCACGGTAGCTAGTGATCTTATACTATATTAGTGAAAGCACTGTATGCCTGCCTGCCTGCCTGCATGCATGCCTGCCTGCCTGCTGGATGTCCGGTGTCCCTAGGGGAAATCTCATTGGTCCCTTGGGCCGCCCCCGCACACCTCTCATTGGCCTGAGGCGGAGTGACGGCCCAAAGGACACACAGGGACACAAACACACACACAGGGACACACACAGGGACACACACACACACACACACACACACACACACACACACAGTAGGGGGGGGGTGTACATTAGCAGCATGTATAACCCGGGGGGGGGAAGCCTCCACACCCGCGCGCACCTCCTCCTCTCCCCGTGTCTCCCACGCTTTCAAACCCCCCTCCCCCCCCCCCCGGCGCCGCTACAGTCAGCGGAGGAGCGAGTGCCCGGGACACAGCGGGGGAGCGGCCACAACAAGCTGCCTCCCGCCTCAGTTCCACGTGGGAGCGGCCGGACGGGTGAGTGAGCGGCCTTCACCCACCCCTCACCCCCCTTCAAATCACCTCCCCTCCACCTCCCCCCCCCCCCCCGGCGCCGCTACAGTCAGCGGAGCGAGCGAGCGCCCGGGACACAGCTGGGGAGCGGCCACAACAAGCTGCCTCCCGCCTCAGATCCACGTGGGAGCGGCCGGACGGGTGAGGGAGCTGCCGGGCGGGTGAGTGAGCGGCCGGACGGGTGAGGGAGCGGCCGGACGGGTGAGGGAGCGGCCGTCACCTCCCCTCACCCCCCTTCACCTCCCCTCACCCCCCTTCACCTCCCCTCACCCCCCTTCACCTCCCCTCACCCCCCTTCACCTCCCCTCACCCCCCTTCACCTCCCCTCACCCCCCTTCACCTCCCCTCACCCCCCTTCACCTCCCCTCACCTCCCCTCACCCCCCTTCACCTCACCTCCCCTCACCCACCCCTCACCTCCCCTCACTCCACTTCCCTTCCCTTCCACCTCCCTCCACCCCCCCTTCACCTCTCCTCCACCCCCCTTCACCTCCCCTTCACCCCTCCCCACCTCCCCTTCACCCCCCCCACCTCCCCTTCACGCCCCCACCTCCCCTTCACCCCCCCCACCCCCCCTCCACCCCCCCCTTCACCTCCCCTCCACCCCCCCTTCACCTCCCCTCCACCCCCCCTTCACCTCCCCTCCACCCCCCCCTTCACCTCCCCTCCACCCCCCCCTTCACCTCCCCTCCACCCCCCCCTTCACCTCCCCTCCACCCCCCCCCCTTCACCTCCCCTCCACCCCCCCCTCACCTCCCCTCCACCACCCCCCTCACCTCCCCTCCACCCCCCCCCCCTTCACCTCCCCTCCACCCCCCCCTTCACCTCCCCTCCACCCCCCCCCCCTTCACCTCCCCTCCACCCCCCCCTTCACCTCCCCTCCACCCCCCCTTCACCTCCCCTTCACCTCCCCTCCACCCCCCCTTCACCTCCCCTCCACCCCCCCCTTCACCTCCCCTCCACCCCCACCCTTCACCTCCCCTCCACCCCCACCTTCACCCCCCCTTCACCTTCCCTTCACTCCCCCCTTACAACCTCCCACCACCTCCTCACCACCTCCACCCCCCCTTCCCACCTCCCCCCACCTCCCCCACCCCCCTTCCCAACTCCCCACCACCTCCCCCCCCTACTCACACACATGTACACGTACACACACACATGGAGACATACACACACACACATGGAGACATACACACACACACATGTACACATACACACACACGTATACACTCACACACGTATACACACAGGTATACATACACATAATGTATACACACACATGTATACACACACACACATGTATACACACACACACATGTATACACACACACACATGTATACACACACACACGTGTATACACACACACACATGTGTATACACACACACACATGTGTATACACACACACACATGTGTATACACACACACGTGTACACACACACACATGTGTACACACACACACATGTGTACACACACACACATGTGTACACACACACGTGTATACACACACATGTATATACACACACATGTATACTGTGACAGAAACCAGGGGATGGTAATAAATTCCATATATAGGGCTCCCAGGATACTGAACAGTTTCTATCCTGTCTGGCCTGGGAGTGCAGCCTTATAATACATGCACTCCATCCCACAGTTTTGGGCAAGCGCTGGAACTGAGGGATTTCTGTCACCTGTCATGCTAATTAGAAATCAGGTATGTAAGACTGATTTCCTGTTTGCTCTTGTCTCTTCTCCAGAGCCTGGAAGGCTGCTGAACACAGTGGGGAGAAGCCCCTTCCCCACACAGGTTCAATTGTTCTATTCATTTGGCTAACTCTGCAAAAGTACCTTGTTTTGTTGTTGGAAAGTGGAAAAGCCACTTCCACCCTGAGTTAGGGAAATCTAAGTTAAGTTATCGCTCAGGTGAGCAGTTTTTGTTTTGATGTGTTTTGTTGTATGCACTGTGGCAGTCTCAGTGCCTGGGACTGAATAAACCAGGCACAGCCTGTTTAAAGGAACAGTACGTGACGCCTCCTCATTTAACCTACCCCAAAAGACCGTGTTCTAACCGTCCCGGACAAGCAGCGGAGCCCCGGAGTAAGCTGTTTGTCACATATGGTGGAGAATGCGGGCAGAACACTAAAAGGTCTGGGGGTTAAAGAACTTTAAAAAAAAAAAAAAAAAAAAGTTTTTTTTCTCTCTCTCCAAACAAGATGGAAGACGTGGTGAGTGCGCTGGTACGCAATGTCGCTGTCCAGAAAGACGCGAATGAAGCCCAGCAACAGGCGAGTGAAACCCAGCGACAGCTGTTAATAACCCAGCAAGAGACTAATGCAATCCTGCAACAGGCGAATGCAAACCAGCAAGAGACAAACCGCTTGCTGAGAGAGGAGCAACAGCGGTTCGCTCAGGGCTTACAGCAGGAACTCGAGATCCTGAGGGGGACTATCAGTAACCTTCCACTGGCAGCGGCAGCCCCAGTTCCGAAAATGACCAGGGCAAGCCACTACCTTCAGAAGATGGGACCCTCGGATGATGTGGAAGCCTATCTTCTCACGTTTGAACGCACGGCACAGAGAGAGGGATGGCCAGAAGCTGAGTGGGCTGGTCTAATCGCACCCTTCCTAAGCGGCGAACCCCAGAAGGCTTACTTTGATCTAGAGCCAGCCGAAGCTAACGTCTATGCAAAATTGAAGTTCGAGATCCTCGCCCGCCTCGGCGTAACCACGGCTGTTCGCGCCCAAAGGTTTCACGCATGGTCCTTCACGATGGATAAAGCCACCCGAAGCCAGATGTATGACCTCATCCACCTCGCCCGGAAGTGGCTACAACCCGAGATCAACTCAGCAAGCCACATCGTGGAACGGTTGGTCATGGACCAGTTCTTGAGGAAACTTCCCTCTGCCTTACGCCATTGGGTCAGTCGGAGTGACCCCCACAATGCGGATGAGCTTGTGGCCCTCGTAGAAAGGTACAATGCAGCAGGAGAGCACCCGCAACCCACAGTCGTGGAGCAACCCCACTACCCGAGGTTCCAGGACTCTTCCAGAGACGGTAAAAGGGTACCGGGGTTAAGGGGAGCTGAAGAGCGGCGACCACCTTCACGCAGCACCAGCAACAGTGGTTCGCACACTAAGGGCAATAGCCAACATGGGGAGCCGGGAAAAGGCTCTAAGTGGGACACAGACTATGTACCTAAATGTGTAAATTGTCATGAGAGGGGCCACACAGCAAAAATCTGCCCACTAAATGATGAGCCCATGCAATGCAACAGCGTGGAACCTTATTCGCTGTTGTCCCAATGTATGCGCCCTAGTCCAGAGGACCCCTTGAATAACCATCTGTGGGCATTTGTAAAGGTTAATGGTAGGAGGGTTCGGGCACTTCTGGACTCTGGGAGCATGGTCACATTAGTGTCCAAATACCACTTGCCATTAAGAAGAAACAGGGAAACAGTTCACAAAGAATGGCAATTTGTTGTATACATGGGGATAATCATGAATATTCCACTGTTGATGTTTTTTTTGAAACAGAGTTTGGTTCTTTAGATTTCAAGGTGGGTATTGTACCCAAACTGGCACATGATGTGTTAATAGGGACCGACTTTCCCCATTTTCTAAAAATGTGGTCTCCCGCTCAGAATAGCGCCCAGAGTTCAATAGCGGACCATAACGAAGTATTAGAAGAAATAAATCCTTTCCCGTTTTCAGAAATGGAGGTTGACGAGGGCCCAAATAAGAAGGGGGAAAAGGAGGAGTGCTGTAAAATTCCCTTCCCCATCACTACTTTGGTAGGGAATACCCCAAATCAGGATGTTGATCAGACACTTACCACCCCAGAACCGGATAAGACCCTCGCTGACCTAGAGGTCAGTCCTGGGAGTTTTAAGAAGGCCCAGTGGGAGGACCCCACATTAGAGGTAGCAAGGATAAATATACGGGACCTGAATAGTACTCTTGGCCAACCAGATAGGTCGCTTGCTTACCCCTACTTCGAGGTAGAGAACGACCTAGTATATCGGGTTGATAAAAGAAAATCAGTTACAACTAAACAATTGTTGGTACCACGGACATTCCGTAATGTAGTGTTACACCTCGCACATAGTCATCCATTGGGGGGACACCTAGGGGTGGAAAAGACAAAAGAAAAGGTTCTCCGAAGCTTCTATTGGCCTGGGGTTCTGGCAGAAATTACGAATTATTGTTCCTCATGCCCAGCATGTCAGATCACCGCCCCGTTCAAGGCGTACCGCAGCCCATTGGTACCCCTTCCCATAATAGAGGTACCATTTGACCGGATTGCTATGGATCTAGTAGGACCCCTAATAAAGTCTGCTAGGGGACATCAGCATATATTGGTAATATTAGATTATGCCACCCGATATCCGGAGGCAGTTCCCCTACGTAGCACCTCTGCCAAAAACATAGCAAAAGAGTTAGTAGTTCTGTTTTCCCGGGTTGGAATTCCTAAAGAGATTCTATCTGACCAGGGAACACCGTTTATGTCCCAAGTAACAAAAGAGTTATATAAACTCCTAAAAATCAAGCATCTCAGAACCTCAGTCTACAGTATCATCCACAAACAGATGGTTTAGTGGAAAGGTTCAATAAAACCTTAAAGAGCATGTTACGGCGGGCGGTTGATAAAGATGGGAAAAACTGGGATTGTTTGTTACCGTACCTGTTATTTGCCATTAGGGAAGTTCCCCAATCATCCACAGGCTTCTCCCCGTTTGAACTATTGTATGGCCGACACCCAAGGGGCTTACTGGATATAGCCAAAGAGACTTGGGAACACGAGGTTACCCCTTACAGAAGTGTAATAGAGCATGTTGCCCAGATGCAGGACCGCATTGCTGCAGTCCTACCCATAGTGAGGGAACACATGGAGAAAGCTCAAGAAGCACAGAGGAATACGTATAATAAGGGTGCTAGGGTCAGAATTTTTTTTCCAGGTGATAGGGTACTAGTTCTGGTTCCCACCGTGGAAAGTAAATTCCTTGCTAAATGGCATGGGCCATATGAGGTCTTGGAAAGAGTGGGAGAAGTAAATTATAAGGTAAGACAGCCAGGTAGGAGGAAACCTGAGCAAATTTACCATATAAACCTACTCAAGCCCTGGAAAGATAGAGAAGTCTTGTCAACCCTAGTAACCCCAGGTCTGTCAGAGAGTCAAGAAACTGACCCAGAGGTTAGCATAGCTGAAACCCTGTCCGTTCATCAGAAACAAGAGGTTCAGAATTTAGTGAGCAGAAACAAAGAAATCTTCTCTACACAGCCAGGTAGAACTAGCGTAATTGAACATGACCTAGTCTCTGAACCGGGGGTCCGAGTTAACCTTAAACCGTACCGAATCCCAGAGGCCAAAAGAGAGGCTATAAGTTTAGAGGTTAAAAAAATGCTAAAACTAGGCGTAATTGAGGAATCCCAAAGTGGGTGGAACAGCCCTATAGTCTTAGTCCCAAAGCCAGATGGTACAACAAGGTTTTGTAATGACTACCGGAAACTAAACGCGGTGTCAAAATTTGATACTTACCCTATGCCCAGGGTAGATGAACTTGTAGAGAGACTGGGCAAAGCCCGATATCTCACAACCCTAGACCTAACAAAAGGGTACTGGCAGGTTCCCCTCACAGAAAGGGCAAAAGAAAAGACAGCCTTCTCAACCCCAGACGGCCTCTTTCAGTATAGGGTGCTGCCTTTTGGCTTACATGGAGCTCCCGCCACATTCCAAAGAATGATGGATAAAATTTTAAAACCACATGCTCGGTATGCTGCTGCCTACCTGGATGATGTGGTAATCCATAGTGAAGATTGGCAATCCCACCTTCCAAAGGTCCAAGCTGTGCTCGACGCAGTTCGGTCTGCTGGACTAACTGCTAACCCCGCTAAATGCACCATTGGTCTGGAGGAGGCCAAGTATCTGGGGTATTCTATTGGCAGAGGTTTACTCAAACCCCAAACACTCAAAGTGGAGGCGATACAAGGTTGGCCAAGGCCAGTTACAAAAAAACAAGTAAGGACCTTTTTGGGGTTAATTGGGTACTATAGAAGGTTTATTCCCAATTTTGCGACTAAGGCAACCCCACTAACCGACCTCACAAAAGCAAGAGGACCACTTATGGTAAAGTGGTCCCCCGAAACCGAACAGGCCTTTAGAAGCCTGAAAAAAGCTCTCTGTGCCCAACCAGTGTTGGTCACACCTGACTTCTCCAAAGAGTTCGTAGTCCAAACCGACGCATCTGAGGTAGGGCTGGGGGCGGTACTCTCCCAGGAGTCTCAAGGTGAGGAACACCCCATCCTTTATTTAAGTAGGAAACTAAATCCCCAGGAGAAAAATTACTCCATAGTAGAGAAAGAGTGTCTCGCAATAAAGTGGGCTGTAGAGACGCTCAAATACTACCTGTTGGGGAGAAAATTCCGGTTGGTCACAGATCATGCACCCCTTACCTGGATGTGTCAAAACAGGGAAAAGAATGCTAGAGTGACCAGGTGGTTCCTAAGCCTACAACCCTTTAAATTTTCTGTGGAACACAGGTCAGGGCACAAACATGGCAATGCTGACGGGTTGTCAAGGATGCACTCCCTAATATCCATGGTCGCTCATCCCTCAGGGTCTGAGCTGGGGGGGAGGATATGTGACAGAAACCAGGGGATGGTAATAAATTCCATATATAGGGCTCCCAGGATACTGAACAGTTTCTATCCTGTCTGGCCTGGGAGTGCAGCCTTATAATACATGCACTCCATCCCACAGTTTTGGGCAAGCGCTGCAACTGAGGGATTTCTGTCACCTGTCATGCTAATTAGAAATCAGGTATGTAAGACTGATTTCCTGTTTGCTCTTGTCTCTTCTCCAGAGCCTGGAAGGCTGCTGAACACAGTGGGGAGAAGCCCCTTCCCCACACAGGTTCAATTGTTCTATTCATTTGGCTAACTCTGCAAAAGTACCTTGTTTTGTTGTTGGAAAGTGGAAAAGCCACTTCCACCCTGAGTTAGGGAAATCTAAGTTAAGTTATCGCTCAGGTGAGCAGTTTTTGTTTTGATGTGTTTTGTTGTATGCACTGTGGCAGTCTCAGTGCCTGGGACTGAATAAACCAGGCACAGCCTGTTTAAAGGAACAGTACGTGACGCCTCCTCATTTAACCTACCCCAAAAGACCGTGTTCTAACCGTCCCGGACAAGCAGCGGAGCCCCGGAGTAAGCTGTTTGTCACAATACACACACACACACACATGTATACACACACACACGTATACACACACACACACGTATACACACACACACACACACGTGTATACACACACATGTGTATACACACACAAACATGTGTACACACACACAAATGTACACACACACACACACACACTTATACACACACACACATACAATGTATACACACAAACATGTATACACACACACAAACATGTATACACGTGTATACACACATGTGTATACACACACACAATATATACATACACACAATGTATACACACACACGTGTATACACACACATGTATACACACACGTGTATACACACACACGTGTATACACACACACGTGTATACACACACGTGTATACACACACATACGTGTATACACACACACGTGTATACACATACACACACACGTATATACACACACACGTACACATACACACACACACACACACACACATGTATACACACACACACATACAATGTATACACACAAACATGTATACACACACACACCCCAGCACCACCACATCAGCACACCGGTATCCCATGCCCCCCCAGCACACTGGCATTCTCGGCTCCCCACCATTCCCAGCCCCCATCAACACCATCAGCACCCACACATCGCCACCTTTGCACCTCCCCCATCGGCACACCCACATCCGCACCCCCACATCAGCACCAAACCCTCCCAAATCAGCACACCAATACAATCACCATCAGTACAGCCACAGCAGCACTACCACCGCACATGGGCCGCGTGGACCACTCCCCACCCAAATGCCACCCCCACACCACAAACATCCCGGGCAACGCCGGGGCTCTCAGCTAGTAGGGTTATAAAACACACCAAAATATCTGGGTTGAATTGAACACGGCTTAGATATAATAAATATAGTTTATTCCTTAAAGAAGGTGAACACACAGGTATACAAATAATAGGCAAAATATAGACACTTACATAGACATAGACATAGGTTGGGGTGGTGAAGTAATCAGGATATACGATTAGCAATTCACACAGCAAGGTTCAGATGAAGACATCCTGAAAAGACACGAAGACAATGAGCATAGAACTGACACTGGTTTATATGTAATTCCAGTCCTATACCTTGTCATTGAGTGCAGGTCATTGGAGAACAATCACCTGCACCCAATCTCTCCTTGCCACCTCACCTGAGGGGCACCGTAATACCTGCCCACTGGGTGGATATTATTCTAATCAGGGGCTTATTTCCCTAGCCTCCCGCCCACAAGCCTGGCACCCGAATGTCTACATGGGCCAGGAAACCCTTTGTCCTAGGGTGTGAATTATAACACTTATCATCAAGTACCCACGTCCTGCTTTCTTTAGTGCTCGCATACACAAGCAGGGTGGGAGAGTCTTTGATCAGGGGTTTATTTAGGCCACTTGTCTCCCTCCCTGAGCATTAACATACCATATGGGCTCTGGGTTTTTATACCAGACTCAAAATACAATTCAGTCTTTAATATCTTCACATATTAAAATAATCCGTTCTGTGTGTCTGATCGGGCTGAAATTTGCCAGGTCCTCATACCGGAAGACCTTTGCCAAAGTGGCCAAGTTTCAGCCTTCCACGACCCCCAGTTTAAATCCCCTATTAACTTTAATGCAGGATTCTCCGCCATAGCTAAAATAAATCTCTGCTTTTCACTCTCCCATTGAAATCAACGGGCTCCGCCGCTATAGGCTTTCAATGGAGCAACTCCGTCGTTGAAGTCAATGGGCTCCGCCGCTATAGGGTTTCAATGGAGCAGCTCCGCCATTGAAGTCTATAGGAAAACCACAATTCTTTACATTTGCCCATACTCCGTCTGGTTGATCGGAGAGGGCTGGAAATGGCCATGCAGTCATGCCGGAACAGTGACTACATTTGACCCAAATCCCAACCCTCTGGTACTCACAGAACCGGAGATATGGGCTTACACTTTTTACCCGTTCGGACTTAGCCATTTTAACGCCACACGGCTTTTCCCCCATTGGAATCAATATGGCCGGCGCCGCCATAGGGAATGCATGGGCCTGGCGCCGCCATTGGATTCAATGGGACCCCCGCTCCGCCATTAGAGTTAATGGCGCGACCCTCGTGGCGAGCTCGACCCTTTACGGGGGTCCCTCATTCTCGGACCCGGTGGTTATCGTGTGTGGGGGTTCCTAGGGGGGGGTGGCCTAGGGCAAAAATAATTTTATTTCTGGGTGCCCTAGAACCTAAGTTTCCCATGCCAATTGTTTTTGAACTTGAACTCAGTGTGATCAAAGCTCTTCTTCAGATAATGTTTCCGCTTCTGCGGTGTCCGGTTTGGATGGCTGCCAACCCGTTTCTGGGGATCGGCGTCGAGGGATCCCCATTGAAATGAATGGCTCCATTGACTTACAATGGGAAACCGCCGCTCCACCTCTCGGGCGCCACATGCAGGTCTTCTACCGAAACGGGCCCAAATCACCGGAATCTCCATAATGTTGCATTGGGCTGCAATGGCGACCTATGGAGAGCTGCAAAATGGAGCCTGAAAAGATGGGAAAATGGAACATAGGGCTATAAACACTGAATTAACATTAACCCTTTCCCTCCCACATCAATCCCAGTGTATGTGTTGGTGCAAACACTGGAATGGGAACAATACACATTTACACATTTACACACACATTTAGGGGATTATACATTTGGTTACTGAAGCAGGGTAAAAACACATTACTGGACCGCAGTCCAGTTAACCCCTTGCTTCCCACGTGAGAGCAGGGGGTGGCCAAATGTGGTGTAACCCCTTTAATACCGGGCCAAACCCCCTCTCCCATGACACCTCCCCTGCTCAATGGGTGCCTTGTGACCCAGCTGCCCACCCTGGCACTGGGACACCACTGGCATCCTTGAAGCACTTGATAAGTCCTGAGGGGTTGACCTGGCAAAATTGTCCTCCAGCATTGTCCAGTACACTGTCCTGGCCACATTGGAATGTGAAGTCCAGATCCTGCTGAGCAGGGCTCCAATGTGGCCGCCGGGCATTCTCCTTTGCCACCCTCTGCCCCCCACCCAGTGCCTGGTGAACCAAGACCACCGTGAAGGGGCACCTCTGCAGACCAGGCTGCATATTGCCCAGAGACTTGCATGTCTCTGTACCAGCGAGAGACCAGCTACCAAGCACAGACCCTCGCTTCTCCGTCAAACAAGTCTGGGAATGAGCTATGTCACTATCCTGTAGGGACCTTACCTGCCCTGGCCCTGTGCCCACCTGGAGCTGCTCCGCTATACCTACGCCTCTCCCCCCTGGCTCTAGGGCAGTCCCCACCCCACGTGGCATCACTTCTGGATTCCAGAAACCACCTGGGATGCTGACTACTAGCCTCTCCTGTGCCTCCTGGGACAAGGCAAAGCCTTGTACCCAGATGCTTTGCTACTGTCCTCTCAAAACTGAAGGCCAGGAAGGAAGCACCTGCTACCACCACTGCTGCAAGGGCAGCATCACTCCTCTCCCCTCCACTGTGCTGCCCTTCCTCCCTATAGCTACCCTTGGCTGCCCTGGGGACAGAACCCCCTGCTGTACCCCCCTAGCCCTGGCTACTTCTCCTGGCTGCCTACCTCCCCACAGCCCTACCTCTGGGAACCCTGGGCAATCTGTCATAGGGGTCGCTCCTGGCAAGTCAGAACAAGGGACCTCCTGCCTTCCTAGCCCATCCCTAGCTTCTACCAGCTGCCTGACACCCCATTGACCTCCTATCTCCCCCTGCTCCACAGTGTCTCCCTGCCTAGCCTCCCCTAGGCTCAGCACCTCAGCCACTGCTGAGGACTCCTACTGCCTACCTCCCTGCAGCCCACCTGCACTCCGCTCCCCCCTAGACAATCCTAACCCAGACACCGGTACTACCTGAGTGCACAAACAATAAAGAATTTAAGTGCGCAACCCAAAAAACACCTTAGTAATGTGAAATACTATATAATATAGTGTACCATACAATTCACCCTTATATATTGTAGCTAAATAAAGCAATATGCCACTATATAAAGGTACTATTCTACTTAGAAAGTAAACTGCAAACCATACAATCCGTTGGTTATGGCGTGTGCTGCTAAATCAGAGTGGACTACCTGAGTGCACCTACCTCCCTGACCTTGTCTCCCCCTTACCAGGGATGAGCTCAGGGGCATCTCTTCAGATGCAACTGCCTTAGCTCTTGGCTGGCAGGTATCCCTGGGGTGGCACAAGCTTGCCAATGCCATTGATACCTCCAGCCCATAGCCAGGCTGCAACAGGGGGTTGCTGATCTGAGAGACCCCCTGAGGCTCCGCCACGGTAATGGGGAACTCTAGCTGCCATACCTGCTGCTTTTACTCCCTGGCTACCACTAGCCCTTCTTCTCCTACTGAGACCTTGTGCTGGCTACCTACCTGCAGCCTTCCTTCACTCTGCTTCTCCCTAGCTAGTCCTGACCTGGATCCTAAGGACACCTGAGTGAGGCCATCTCCCTGACACTGCCTCCCCATTACTGGAGGTGAGCTCAGGGTTGCTGGTGCGGATGCACCCGCCTTAACTCTTGGCTGGTAGGTAACCCTGGGGTGGTCTAACTTTGGCACAACCCCTGGTACCTCCAGCCCATATCAAGGCTGCAACAATGGGGCTCTTAGCTGAGAGCCCCCTTAATGCTCCACCAGGGTAATGGGAAAGCCTAGCTGCCATACAAGCTGCCCTTCCTTCCCCTCCCCTGGTAACCCTATCTCTTGCCACCCACCGGTCACTCCTACAGGGGAATAACGGGGTAAAGTCATGGGAAAAAATAAGACAGGGCAAAATATAGACACTTACTTAGGGGTTGGGGTGGTGAAGTAATCAGGATACAGGATTAGCAATTCACACAGCAATCAGGTTCAGATGAAGACATCCCAAAAAGACACGAAGACCATGAGCATAGGACTGACACTGCTTTATTTGTAATTCCAGTCCTATACCATGTCATTGAGTGCAGGTCATTGGAGAACAATTACCTGCACCCAATCTCTCCTTGCCACCTCACCTGAGGGGCACCGTAATACCTGCCCATAGGGTGGATATTATTCTAATCAGGGGCTTATTATTTGCACATTTACAGGGGATTATACATTTGGTTGCTGAAGCAGGGTAAAAACACATTACTGGACCGCAGTCCAGTTAACCCCTTGCTTCCCATGTGAGAGCAGGGGGTGGCCAAATGGGGTGTAACCCCTTTAATACCGGGCCAAACCCCCTCTTCCATGACAGTGACGTTTATTCATCCTGTCATACTAACTGTCAAGCATGGTGGTGCTTCGCCCTTTGCCTATTCTGGATCGTCCTTGGACACACATTTCTATAGACTTCATTGTCGAACTTCCACTC
The DNA here is from genome assembly GCF_040206685.1 of Ascaphus truei. Classification (NCBI taxonomy): domain Eukaryota; kingdom Metazoa; phylum Chordata; class Amphibia; order Anura; family Ascaphidae; genus Ascaphus; species Ascaphus truei. Next base: position 30,519,755 of record NC_134497.1, on the reverse strand, counting down.
TCTAACGGTATGAATACCATCCTTGTCATTGTAGATACATTTTCTAAGCAAGCTCATTTTATACCACTTAAAGGTCTCCCTAATTCTGCTACCCTAGCAGACATCTATGTGAAAGAAATCTTCTGTATCCACGGAGTCCCAGTCTCTATTGTTTCTGATTGTGGATCACAGTTCGTTTCTAAGTTCTCGCGTGCCTTCACCCAAAGACTGGACATTTCGCTTCTATTTTCCTCTGGATACCACCCACAAACCAACGGTCAGACTGTGAGGAATCGGGGCACACGTTCATCCTCTCTTACCAGAAGTACCGCAGCTGCCACTGCCTCTCCTCCAGTGCGTGCACCCCCGCTGCTTACAGAGTGCGCGCGCACCCGCTCTTCATATACTACTGCCACGGAGCTCGGCTCCGCCTCCTCGGACGTGACGCGTCCCCTCCGCGTGCGGCGTGCACGGGTGATGTCGCGCAACGATCCCCAGCTGCGCATCAAGCCATAATGAGCCCATTGTCTCCCGCACCTATCTCGGTCTCCGCAGGGGTCGCGCCCCCGCTCTGACTCCTGTGCTATTGGCTTCCTTCCTGTTTAAATAGCCTACTATTGCTCAGTTGCATTGCTGAGCATAGCCAAGTGCAGCCTTGTGCGGATTCTGTGTTTTGTTTTGCCTTGCTTTGTTCCAGTATTCTCTTGCAGTGTGACCCTTCGTGTACCGACCCGGCTTGTTTGTGGACCCTCTCTGGCTCTGACCCCAGTTTACCCTCGACTACGCTTATCTCTCCACTCCACGACCCAGGCTTACGGACCACAACTACGCTGTCTTTTCCATTCCAGACCATTGCCTTACGGACTTCAACTACGCAGCTATCTATAACCCAGGACCCCGGCAAGTACACAGGAATAACCCTCTCTCTCCAACCCAGACCCGCCTACTCCGACTATACTTTCCAGGCACGCCTCCGCTGCTGTGGGTGTGTGGCTCTAAACCTTCCCACCTCACTACCGGGTCTTGTCTTGTTTGTGGGTATGCGCAAGCGTTACACAGAAAGAACGAACCACTCTCTTGAACAATACCTCAGGTGTTTCATATCTGACGCACAAGATAACTGGGTGGATCTACTCCCATGGGCTGAATTCGCTTACAATTCCCTCAGGAACGAGTCCACCCAAGAGTCTTTTTAAATTATGGCTTCCACCCAGCCTGTCTTCCTACCTCATCTAATCTCTCTGGAGTTCCGGCAGCAGACTCCAGGGTAAACTTTCTTCAAAACTCATGGAGGAGAATTCAAAAGACTCTTCAGGAGGCAGTCCACAGACAGAAGGGACAGGCGGACCACCATCGCCAAAAGGCGCCCAAATATAGGCCAGGTGACAAGGTATGGCTATCTTCAAGAAATATAAGGTTGAAGATGGCTACGATGAAACTGGCTCCACAATTCCTGTGTCCCTTCAGCTTTCAGGAACAGGTCAATCCTGTGGCTTATCGCCTTCAACTGCCTCCATTGATAAAGATATCGTCAGTCTTCCATGTCTCGTTGTTAAAACCAGTTCTTCAGGGACTTCCGGTATGGCGCCAGAGCAGTGAGGCACGATCCTAACTAGCTCCATTGGCTCCTGAGGAGAAATTCAAAGTAACTGCAAAAAAAAAAAACCGGAAAATTACCTAAAAAAAACCTACCACTGTGTAACTGGACTCTAATATATGGAGAAATACCTATTTAAAACAAAAGAGATGACCTCCAAATCCCAAAAGACAGACAAAAGGGACAAGCATAATATACTGGACACCTAACAAGCTCCTATTGAACCCCCAAAATAACCACAACATATATATAAGCATATGAATGTCACAGAGGAGTGCTACTGAGCATGGCAATATATATTTAAAACCAGAGACAGCACATAAAACACAGACAAAGCTCAGTTTTAGCACATCCAGTGAAAATCATACACGGTACAGTGCCTAAATATATATGTATAAATATCTATTAAGTAAAATGGTCTTTTAGTTTGACATTTTTGGCCAAAATTGTTGTAAGCCCCTGAGCCAACGTCACGGCAGACCACAATTCAGGGGTCCCTAACGCTAATATAAATTCTTAATAACCTGTGTAATAACAGGAAGAATGATTTATAGTAAATCTGTCAATATTAGTTGCAAAGTTCTAAGTCTGATTGAAGCCTTTATTAACCTGTACATTACCAGGAAAGGCACTCTGTATTAGAGATGTCGCAACCATCCTGCAAGCAAACAAGTTCCCCTGTGTGGAAGATGCTGTGGAGTGAGCCCTTAACCATTTAAATGTGGGAGGGGGTGAGCTTAAATTAAGTAGGAGGTTGCCAACCTCCAATCAGCCAGGACTAGCTGAAACACAATTGTAAAATATACTGGACACCTAACAAGCTCCTATTGAACCCCCAAAATAACCACAACATATAAGCATATGAATGTCACAGAGGAGTGCTACTGAGCATGGCAATATATATTTAAAACCAGAGACAGCACATAAAACACAGACAAAGCTCAGTTTTAGCACATCCAGTGAAAATCATACACGGTACAGTGCCTAAATATATATGTATAAATATCTATTAAGTAAAATGGTCTTTTAGTTTGACATTTTTGGCCAAAATTGTTGTAAGCCCCTGAGCCAACGTCACGGCAGACCACCTACTTAATTTAAGCTCACCCCCTCCCACATTTAAATGGTTAAGGGCTCACTCCATAGCATCTTCCACACAGGGGAACTTGTTTGCTTGCAGGATGGTTGTGACATCTCTAATACAGAGTGCCTTTCCTGGTAATGTACAGGTTAATAAAGGCTTCAATCAGGCTTAGAACTTTGCAACTAATATTGACAGATTTACTATAAATCATTCTTCCTGTTATTACACAGGTTATTAAGAATTTATATTAGCGTTAGGGACCCCTGAATTGTGGTCTGCCGTGACGTTGGCTCAGGGGCTTACAACAATTTTGGCCAAAAATGTCAAACTAAAAGACCATTTTACTTAATAGATATTTATACATATATATTTAGGCACTGTACCGTGTATGATTTTCACTGGATGTGCTAAAACTGAGCTTTGTCTGTGTTTTATGTGCTGTCTCTGGTTTTAAAAGGGACAAGCAGAAAGAGAATCATAAAATGGCCGACAGCCATGAGGGTCAGGGACCTGACACAAGTGAGAAAGACCGGGACGCTCCAGATCCCCAGAGTCTTCACCTAAACATAGATTACCACACAATTGCCGAAACTGTTGCAAAAGAACTCTTACTTAAGCTGGAGGCAAACTCAGCTGAGATTAAACAAGGCATTAAAGATCTCAGAAGTGACCTCGCACTACACGCTGGCAGAGTGAAGGAGGTGGAGAACAGGGTGAGTGCGACTGAAGATACCCTGATCTCTCTGACAAAAAACCTGGAAGAGCTACAGAAAAAAAACAAAACACTGGAACAAAAAATGGATGATCTCGAGAATCGCTCCAGGAGAAACAACCTACGGATCATCGGAGTCCCTGAGTCACTCAAACAAAGTGATCTCCTGCCCTTCTGTGAAAAATGGCTGCCAGACAAGCTTAAGATCACAGGCAAAGACCACAGCCTTAAAGTCGAGAGGGTGCACAGAATGGGCCAAATAAGGGAGGGCCAAAATTCCAAACCAAGACCCATTACAGCCAAGTTTCTAAACTACAATGACAAAGTAAATATCATCAGAGCTTTCAAGGATCTACAAAAACTAGAATACGAAGGACAGCGGCTAATGATATTCCAGGACTTTTCGGCTCTAGTCTACCAGAAGAGAAGGGAGTTCGGGAGAGTGTGTACCACTCTATACAATCAAAAAAGAAAATTTGCCCTCACTTACCCGGCCACTCTAAAAAAATTTACAGAAGAGGGTGTGAAATTCTTTACTTCCCACCAGAGGGCGGAGATGTTCGTGGGGGTCCCAGCGGAAGATCAGAACGATCAGCGTGGCCATGAGGGTTGAAAATCCCTCTCACCATCTCCATGTTCCTGACCTCTCCCTCCTCCTGTCCTTTCCTTTCCCCCCTCCCCCCAGCTACCCCCCCTCCCCCCACCCCAGCTACCCCCCCTCCCCCTCCCCCCCCGGCTGCCCCCCCTCCCCCTAGCTACCCCCCCAACCGGTAGACGTTACCTCCATCTAGATGCCCGGAGAACTGCTGAAGCGAGACCTCGTCTGGACTTGTGACGGGGGCGGGGTGAGTCCTGGCCCCAAGGAAAAGGCTGCCCTCATCCGACCCGAGATGTTCCCCGGCTCCGTGAAGAGGGGGCGACTGGCGATACTCCGACGCGGACGAGTCTGGTCCCCGACGGGATGCCTGAACATCACGGGGGCCGCAGGGGAGGCATGCTCCTCCCCCCACCACCACCACTCACCAGTCCGGTGATCCGGAGACTTGGGACACCGGAAGATCGAACCGCTATGCTGCAGGCCCCGCCTCCTCCTCCTCCCTCCCTACGAACGGGGGAGCCCGAGGTGACAGGTACCCCAGAGACCGGGGATACTGGACGTTGGGGGCACGTGACGGTCTGCGGGGTCCTCTGGCCGACCCTCGATGCCCCCCGATACCGTCCCCGGCCGTCCTGCTTCCACCCTAGTGCCCCCGCGAACTTGCCGCCCTGCCACCCCCTTGTTGTGACTGTAGCCTGTGCCCTGCTGTGGCGGGGGCGAGATCGGTCTGTTGGGGGGTTGTGGGATGGGCCTGAGAAACATTATGATGCATTCACCAAGCCCAAACAGAACTATATGCCCCCAGACTACATACTTACCCTCCTAGATTAAGCACCACCCAGCCTCAGCCCCACCTGACATCCATAACCCCCAATCTACCCCCCCCACCCACCCATCCACTCACACCCCGCCCCACCCACCCATCCACTCACACACCCCCCCCACCCACCCATCCACTCACACCCCCCCCACCATTCCGCTCACACAAGATGCAAAGTGAGTAAAAGGAAACTTACGTGTGTTAACCCTCGCACCCCCCCATCCCACTTCCACCCCCCTCCTCACCACTACCCCCCTACCTCCCCCCCCTCAACACCACCCCACCCACCCCCCAAAGGATGTGTGTGTATGTATATGTATATATATGTATATGTATATCACCGTCGTATTACCCTAAATACCTGGAAAAACTGTGAAGGAAATATACCAAAGTTATCGTAAAGATCACATTGCTATAGATAAAAGGTTAAATGCATAAGATGCAAAGTAAGTAAAAGGAAACTCTTACCTGTGTTAATCCTCGCACCCCCCCATCCTACTCCCACCCCCCGCACCCCCCCTCTTCACCACTACCCCACAGCCCCCCTCCTCAACACCACCCCCCCACCCCCCCCTAATAAATATATATAGTACCGTCGTATTACCCCAAATAGCTGAAAAAACTATGTAGGAAATGTACCAAAGCTATTGTAACTATCACATTGTTATAGATAAAGGGTTACATACATAAGACGCAAAGCGAGAAAAAGGAACCTTTACCTGTGTTAACCCTTGCACACCCCCATCCCACTATCACCCCCCCCCACTACCCCCCCCCACTACCCCACCCCTCCCACTACCCCACCCCCCTTTTTCACCACCACCCCCCCCTCCTTATCACCACCCTCCCTCCCTCCTCACCACCACTCCCCTTCCCCCCCTCCCCCCTAACAATATAGATATTACGGTCGCATAGACGACAAAAAAAAAAACTGCGAAGGAAATGCATCAAAGATATTATAACCACTACACTGGTATAGATACGAAGGTAAAAGCAAAAGATGCACAAATGCAAAGGGAGCGAATGGAAAATATTACCCGCGATAAACCTGGCTCCTCCCCCCCCTTGCTGCACCTTCCCCCCCCCCCCCCCCGCTCCTCGTTCCTCCCCCCCGCAATGAAACTCCAAGCAGACTTAAACACTTCAAAATAGGTCTCAAAAAAAAAAAAAAAAAAATCTCTTTGGTTGGTTTACTATGATTAGAAGTAATTAAGTCTCCCAAGGAGCACGGTAGCATGAATCAGAATAAGAGGCCGCACAGAAGGAAGAAATGTGGCCATCCTCTCTGGATATAAGTGAAGTACAATACAGTGGCGACACACTTTATTCTCGCTCGGCTAGTCCCGCGAATTTGGGTATACTCGGGTGTATTGAGGTTTGTGATCGTTTTCTGCCCGAGTGTAAAGCGTTATTTTCCCGGCAGGGATTGAAGCATTTTATTCCGGCTGGCTGCAATACTGTAATGCCGTGTAAAAACACATGGGGGCGCTTGCGAGCTGTTCTCTTTGAAGCCGACCCCTATAATGAATTGTAATGCAGTATATATACTGTATATATATATATATATATATACACTGTATAACAACAGCCCATATAACCCCTAACATACAGTACTGTACATATACAGTACTGTATATGCACATACATAAATGATACTATGGGCCGGCGGGGGCGAGATGTGTTTGCAGCAGAGAGAAATCCGCTGCTCTCTCTCTGCGCAAACAGCGGCACATTAAAAATTATTTTAAATACATTTTTATTTATAGTGTAGATGTGCAGGGGGTCTCGGGAGCTGAACCGCACTGGTCCTGCACAATATTATTAAAAGTACAGCCGCGGGCACGGTGGGTTAACCCCTTCATTGCCTTAGCGGCTATACGCTATGGTAATGAAGCAGCATTTCTGTACTTTTAATAATATTGTGCAGGAGCAGGGGGCCCCCTGAGTTTAGATTTCTGGCTCAGGGAACCCCCTGCTCACTGTACAATATTATTAAAAATACAGAAATGCTGCTTCTTTACCATAGCACATAGCCGCTAAGGTAAAGAATGATTCTTTAATGATGTGTGTGTTTTATTCACAGTGTAGATGTGCAGAGGGTCTCCGGAGCAGAAACGTTTTGGTTTCAGGTCTGGGGACCCCCTGCCCCCCGAGATACAGGCCCCTTTTGGGGGTGCCAGTATCCCTCTGCTTGGTTTAACAGGCCGCGGTCACGTGATCGGGGCCTTTAACGCAGAGGGATACCGGCACCTCATAAAGGGGTCTGTATCTCGGGGGGCAGGGGGTCCCCAGACCTGAAACCAACGCGGTTCAGCTCCCGAGACCCCCTGCACATCTACACTAGGAATAAAAATGTATTTCAAATGTATTTATTTATTTATTTATGTATTGCGGGGATGCTGTGTGTGATTATTTTTTATTGTGGGTAGTGGGGGTGGGTGAAGGGGGTATTAGCCCCAACGGTGGTTGTTTTGGGCTTGCGGGGGGGGGGGGTCGCGGGAGTGGTTAACCCCTTCATGACCGTAGCGGTATTAACTGCTACGGTCGGGAAGGGGTTAAGTGCACCCGCAACCCCCCAGCAAGTCCTAAACTCACACCAAGGGCCAAATACCCCCTTCACCCACCCCCGCTACCCACAATAAAGCGGGCACGGTGGGTTAACCCCTTCATTGCCTTAGCGGCTATACGCTATGGTAATGAAGCAGCATTTCTGTACTTTTAATAATATTGTGCAGGAGCAGGGGGTCCCCTGAGCATTAATTTCTGGCTCAGGGAACCCCCTGCTCACTGTACAATATTATTAAAAATACAGAAATGCTGCTTCTTTACCATAGCGCATAGCCGCTAAGGTAAAGAACGAGTGTTTATTTATATATGTATTTTATTTATACTGTACATGTGCAGAGGGTCTCCGGAGCAGAAACGTTTTGGTTTCAGGTCCGGGGACCCCCTGCCCCCCGAGATACAGGCCCCTTTTGGGGGTGCCGGTATCCCTCTGCTTGGTTTAACAGGCCGCGATCACGTGATCGGGACCTTTAAACGCAGAGGAATACCGGCAACTCATAAAGGGGTCTGTATCTCGGGAAGCAGGGGGTCCCCGGACCTGAAACCAGTGCGGTTCAGCTCCCGAGACCCCCTGCACATCTACACTATAAATAAAAATGTATTTAAAATAATTTTTAATGTGCCGATGTTTGCGCAGAGAGAGAGCAGTGGATCTCTCTCTGCTGCAAACACATCTCGCCCCCGCCGGCCCATAGTATCATTTATGTATGTGCATATACAGTACTGTATGTGTACAGTACTGTATGTTAGGGGTTATAGGGGTTATTGTTATACAGTATATATATATATATATACTGTGTATATACAGTACTGTATATATATACTGCATTACAATTCATGAATTTATGCCATCTGGTGGACACGCAAAGCATTGCAGCCTATTAAATCCTGATCATTATCATTTAACAGATCAGCCGCCCGTCAGCCAGGCATGAACCGTGGCTGGGAAGGCAAACGCAACGCGGCTTGTCAGAGGTGAGGAGCGGCGCATTCCAGGTATCTGCCAGGTACAAACTGGTTATTTGCTCGAATAAAGTGTGTCGCAGCAGTATATGATAAAGTTGATAAAGTTTAGAAATGTTAATGTTAAGTTCCAAGTTAAGGATCTCTCTTCTAATGTGGGGCATTCTACATTACCCAAAAATAACAGGGACAACCTAAACCTGAAAATTAGGAATAAATATAAATGGGGGGAAATCAACAGGAGGAATAAAAAGGTAACACTTGAGATAACAAAAAAAAACAATTCATAAATGCCAATAAAAAAGTAAACTTATCAAAATGTGGCGCTCTAAATGTTCAGATAATACAGTGATAATAGTGCAAAAAATATATATAAACAGTGATACTTATACAGATGTATAGGAAGATGCAGCTGTAACCCGGTAGAGGTTGCTCGGTCAATCCTCGTGATGTGAAGTAATGATGAAGTCTCCGGGAAGCGCAATATATGTTAAAAGAAATATAAATTGTGATAGTGCAATATTGTTAAGATTAGGATCAGAATAATGTCTTGGCTTGATATTTAATACTCACAAACGTGAGAGAGAAAAAGGCACATAAAGGTATCTTTTTAGGATGCTGTTAGTTGTCACTCGATGGACAGGAGCTGCAGAACTCAGTGTTCCCCAAATGTATGGACTCCCAAGGACCTTAATAAAAGATACAACTGGACATAGTGCAGACCGTCTGTACAGTTTATGAATGGTAAGTAAAAGGGAGTTACACTAACATGATATCAGATAAAAACAAGCATTTAGATCTCTATGGATCTCTCTAGCCGGATGGATGATGTCTCCTCTTCCCCTCTCTCGTGGCGTGCGTTCCAGCGGTGCGTTCCACTCGACCGGAAGTGATGTCATCCGCTACGTCCACTTCCTGGGGTTTCGGCCGGCTCAGGAGAAAAACGTCACTCTACGCGTTTCACCACATAGGTTTCATCAGGAGTGACGTTTTAGTGAATAGGGGAGGTGTATATACCCTAATTTCGGGTCTCATTAGTCAGTAATACTAATACTCTCTTTTTTCATTTTTAGAAATATGCCTCTTGCCCATATGCTCAATGTTATGCACTTTCCACCTATATACCTCCAGTTTAGAGATAACTCCCCTTTGTATTACCTGTTTTTAACATTTTAAAGTTTTTTTAAGCAGTGTATCTTATATTTACAGTTTATTTTCTTATAATGTTTATTGTTAAATTTTGCACTGAAGATTAAATTATATATTTTTTAACGAACCAATGCATTTTAAATTGATTGTATAAATGATTTGTATTTTTATGATTTGTATACCAAATGCTATTTGCACTACATATTGGTTAATTCATAAATTCTTTATGTGTGCAGTATAGAGACAGCATTATTTAAAGCTCATTATAGCCATAGGTGTATACTATTAGCCCAAACAGTATCAGGTGTACTACTGACTAATGAGACCCGAAATTAGGGTATATACACCTCCCCTATTCACTAAAACGTCACTCCTGATGAAACCTATGTGGTGAAACGCGTAGAGTGATGTTTTTCTCCTGAGCCGGCCGAAACCCCAGGAAGTGGACGTAGCGGATGACATCACTTCCGGTCGAGTGGAACGCACCGCTGGAACGCACGCCACGAGAGAGGGGAAGAGGAGACATCATCCATCCGGCTAGAGAGATCCATAGAGATCTAAATGCTTGTTTTTATCTGATATCATGTGAGTGTAACTCCCTTTTACTTACCATTCATAAACTGTACAGACGGTCTGCACTATGTCCAGTTGTATCTTTTATTAAGGTCCTTGGGAGTCCATACATTTGGGGAACACTGAGTTCTGCAGCTCCTGTCCATCGAGTGACAACTAACAGCATCCTAAAAAGATACCTTTATGTGCCTTTTTCTCTCTCACGTTTGTGAGTATTAAATATCAAGCCAAGACATTATTCTGATCCTAATCTTAACAATATTGCACTATCACAATTTATATTTCTTTTCACATATATTGCGCTTCCCGGAGACTTCATCATAAATGCCAATAAAACTAGCTTCCTGGAATGTAAAGGGACTAAACAACCCCATCAAGCGTAAAAAGGTGCTAAACTATTTGAAAAAAAAGAGGGTAGATATTGCACTACTACAAGAAACACACCTAGACATCAAGGAATCTACAAAATTACAAAGGGACTGGGTGGGACAGTGTGTGTTTTCCCCGGCGATCCATAAGAAAGCAGGGGTCGCCATTCTAATAAAGAAAAATATTCCAGTGGAGATCATCTCGACAGAATCGGACACAGCAGGTAGGCTGATAATAGTAAAAATTAAAACGGCCGAGAAAGAATATGTCATACTGTAGGTAATATCTATGGCCCCAATGACCACAATCCACAATTCTTCCAAGACCTGACACAAAGAATTCTAAAATATAAATGCAACAATTTAATACAGGGAGGTGACTGGAACGCGGTACAAGACATATTTATGGACAGATCAAGATATAAGAAGGGTACTCCACCCTCAAATATACAAACAAAAAACATGTCACAAATAAAAGACGCCCTAGGCCTAGTTGACGCGTGGAGGACCTTTAATCCCACAGAAAAAGAATACTCCTTTTACTCTAGCCTCCACGCGACCTTTTCAATAATCAATAGTTTCCTAACTAGCGAAGGGCTACTAAACAAGATATCAAAAGTAGATATTGGAGAAATAATAATCTCGGATCATGCCCCCATCTTTCTGGAAATTGAAATGAATATAGATATGAGAAGCCCAAACATTTGGAGATTCCCAAACTACTTAGCAAAAAGCGAAAAATTCAGGGAATTCCTGCGAAATAAATGGAGAGAGTTTGAAATTGATAATGAAGCCCACAAAACCGATCCAATATTGTTTTGGGAAGCCTCAAAAGCAGTCATGAGGGGCCTATTATATCATACGTCAGCAGGTTCAAGAGGGAGGCCAACAAAGGCTTCACATCCAAATGAAGGAGAGATGGAGCACAGCTGGAAACAAAATGAACTACTAGGAGAGTGGGACCCAGATAAAAAAAAGTTAGTTTATTGGATCAGTGCAAAAATACAAAAAACGGAGCCCTCAGGCCCCCACCAACGCGTTTCGAGCCAGTGGCTCTTTCTCAAGGTGCATAGTGATGCCTACTACTAACCTGCCTAATATACTCTAATTTCCCACCACTTGCTGGCATCCATCCGTCGCGGGGACCGCGTCACACGTGACGCGCCATGCGCGGCATGGACTGGAGACGTCAGCGCGCAATTTGAGTATAAACAAATTTTTCCCGAATTTTTTCTCTTCAACAAAACTTTACTGTCAACAAAAACTTTATCAAACATTTCATACATTGTTAAAATGCTCTATTTGAATCCTCAAACTTTATTACTCTATAACAACAGGACAATCTTAAAAAAAGGTTTATTCAACACTACTTTAAAAGAGGATTCACGAGCAACACTATATATTACACTGATAACAAAGTGATAACCATTTAATTCTGACACAGTGATGATAGTAATAGTTTAAAATTGTTAATTTTAAAAACAGATATGAATAAAGCATCTTGTATGTGAATCATTGAAATGACACTCCTTAGATGTAAACTAAATGAGCAAGATCAGGTGCACTTTATTTTTTCAAATTATATATTGTGTATATATATATATATATATATATATATATATATATATATTTAAGTGCACATTACCTAAAACATTAGAATTTGTTAATGTATATTAATGGAGTGTCAATACCAATGATTCACCAATAGTGATAGTATAGATGCACATGAAATGGAGGATGATATGCATCTGTGTGCACGAATTAATTCTCTTTGTATTACATTACGATTTTTATTTTTATTTTATTTGATTTATTGTTGTTCAAGTCTATATATGTATTTGTTATGTCTACATATGTTCACATAAATGTTAACAATTAATATCAATAAAGATATTCACAATATAGTTGTGCTTAATGACCATGGGATGGCGGCTGTCAGACATCACTTAGATCACTCCACACTGTCACTTACTCAAAACACTTTCATTCTAGATTGTATTCACTTTTTATTGACTCACAATTACTTTTTGTTTGATGGGTCTTTTTACCTCCAAACACGTGGAACCGCAATGGGTACCAGCTTTGCTCCCTCTTATGCCAACCTGTTTCTGGGTTGGTGGGAGTCGGTCCACGTGTTTGGAGCTAACAACCCCTATCGACATTTTATCACTTTTATAGGCAGTTTATAGATGATTTAATTTTTATTTGGGATGGAGGGGTTGACTCACTTTTATTATTTATAGATCACCTCAACACAAACAATTTCAATTTAAAATTCACGTACACGTATGATTTTCATCATATTCAATATTTGGATTTATTATTATTTATTAATATGGATATGATGATCTGCTCTGATGTATATAGAAAGGAAAATTCACGTAACACTTATTTGAGAGCTGACAGCTGCCATCCCAGGTCACTCTTAAATTCCATCCCAAAGGGACAATTAATTCGATTGCGACGAATATGTACTAATCATGAGGATTTTCTAATTCAATCTAATGAACTTCTAAATAGATTTGGAAAAAGAGGATATTCCAAAAACGTTCTCCAGAGGTCATTCGAGGAAGTTGCAGCAATGAATAGGGTTGAACTTTTGGATAAACAAAGAGAAAGAAAAACAAATAAAAACAATAACACTTGGGATAAAGATGGCCCTGTTTTTGTGACTCAGCATAACACACAAGTTAAAGAAATAAAAAACATAGTAAAAAAACACTGGAATGTTTTGTCAGCTGACCCTTTACTCAAAAAAGTACATTCTGAAGGCCCACGCTTTGTTTTCAAAAAGGCAAAAACAATTGCTAATTATGTAACTAGAAGCTTGTTTACCCCCACATGTATCACACATAGGGAAAATCTCCCAAAAGGATGCTTTAAGTGCCTTAATTGTATTTCATGTGGTTACATGGAGCCCTCATCCGAATTCACATCATTCAGCACGGGAAAGAAATTTCCTATCACCTCATTCATCAATTGTAATGCCACATTCATAGTCTATCTTTTGGACTGTGGATGAGGCAAACAATATGTCGGACGTACATCACGTACCTTGAAAACAAGGCTGAGGGAACATATTAGACTGATTAGACTTGGGGACCTAACCCATCCAGTGTCTCATCATTTCTCAACATGTAAAAAGGGAGACCTAAAACAACTTAAATATAGAGGAATAGAACACGTACCAAAATCTCTAAGGGGAGGAAACAGGCTAGAAACATTAGACAAAAGGGAACTTTACTGGATATTCACCTTGAACACCAGAATACCTCATGGTTTAAATACAGAGTGGGATCTGGGCCCATTTCTAACGTGATTTCCTCCCTATGCAATCCCTTTTTGGCAAACCTTCTCAGTATTAACCAAATAGAAAATCTAATTAACTTATGTATTAGTATACAATATTGGTCCTTGATATATGCAACTTCTTTACTTGATATAGCAATCTCATTTCGGAGTCTGGTATTGAGAATTAAAATCCCTCCCCCTTTTTTATTTGCAGACTCAATTATGTCTTCCAGTTGATACAAGTCATATTAGTTTTAACTACATTAAGCACAACTATATTGTGAATATCTTTATTGATATTAATTGTTAACATTTATGTGAACATATGTAGACATAACAAATACATATATAGACTTGAACAACAATAAATCAAATAAAATAAAAATAAAAATCGTAATGTAATACAAAGTGAATTAATTCGTGCACACAGATGCATATCATCCTCCATTTCATGTGCATTTATACTATCACTATTGGTGAATCATTGGTATTGACACTCCATTAATATACATTAACAAATTCTAATGTTTTAGGTAATGTGCACTTAAATATATATATATACACAATATATAATTTGAAAAAATAAAGTGCACCTGATCTTGCTCATTTAGTTTACATCTAAGGAGTGTCATTTCAATGATTCACATACAAGATGCTTTTTTCATATCTGTTTTTAAAATTAACAATTTTAAACTATTACTATCATCACTGTGTCAGAATTAAATGGTTATCACTTTGTTATCAGTGTAATATATAGTGTTGCTCGTGAATCCTCTTTTAAAGTAGTGTTGAATAAACCTTTTTTTAAGATTGTCCTGTTGTTATAGAGTAATAAAGTTTGAGGATTCAAATAGAGCATTTTAACAATGTATGAAATGTTTGATAAAGTTTTTGTTGACAGTAAAGTTTTGTTGAAGAAAAAAAATTCGGGAAAAATTTGTTTATACTCAAATTGCGCGCTGACGTCTCCAGTCCATGCCGCGCATAGCGCGTCACGTGTGACGCGGTCCCCGCGACGGATGGATGGCGGCAAGTGGCGGGAAATTAGAGTATATTAGGCAGGTTAGTAGTAGGCATCACTATGCACCTTGAGAAAGAGCCACCGGCTCGAAACGCGTTGGTGGGGGCCTGAGGGCTCCGTTTTTTGTATTTTTGCACTGATCCAATAAACTAACTTTTTTTATCTGGGTCCCACTCTCCTAGTAGTTCATTTTGTTTCCAGCTGTGCTCCATCTCTCCTTCGTTTGGATGTCCGGTCTTGTGGAGTAACGGCAGCACGCACCCATGGAGGAATTCCCACAAAAGACCCTACAAATGTGAGTCACTCCAACCTGTTTATTTGTATACACCTATACTTACCCAACCGATATTTATGTCTGGTCACTAGCCTGTGAAGGTCCCACATCATTGCAGTGGGATCTTTTCCAGCTAATCGGTATCTAGTGGAAGTGGTTTATTGCAAGGGTTGGTGTATTTTGGTCTGGACTGTCTGGGACCTCCAGGGACACAATTTATATGCTTATAGTCTTGGGCTATTTAGCCAGTGGTTCATGTTGGAGCACCATACAGTTTCTTGTGACTGTTTGCAACAAAGGCTTCAGCCTGGCAAGTAAGGAACTAGGGCAAGCTTATAAAACGCTTAAGACAAAAGACTCCCAAAGTAATAGAGAGAGCTATTGGCAGAAGAAAGCGGCATGTGAAATCTGGCTAGAAAAACAAGAAATCAGGAAAAACACAGTCAGAGAGACCATGTTCTTTAATCACGGGAACAAATCAGGTAGACTATTGGGGAACCTCATGAGAGGATATAACAACATAAAACCTATTGCAAAAGTAAAAGATCTAAAGGGAGTAATAACTACAGATCCAGACAAAATAAGCTCCATTTTTAAAAAAATATTATGAAAAACTATACGAGAAGGGATCAATCAATATAGCTAATAGAAATAGGTTTTTTGAGAAACTTAACATCCTGAAAATCAATGCAGACCAACTAGCGAACATCAATGCCCCTATCACACCCAAAGAACTTGCAGACACTATAGGTAATTTAAAGACTTTTAAGGCCCCAGGACCGGATGGTCTGTCAGGGGAGTACTACAAAATACTCAAGGAAGAAATAAATACCCCACTACAAACAACATTCCAGCTAATCCTAGAAGGGAAAGGCACCCTACCTTCAAGTGAAATGGCCCATATAAAAATTATTCATAAACCCGAAAAGGACCCCCTTCTGCCAGAGTCATATAGGCCAATCTCCCTGATAAATCAAGATATTAAGATCTTTACAAAAATAATAGCAGATAGATTGGCAAAAATACTTCCATCTATCATACACCCAGACCAATCAGGTTTTATAAAGGGAAGATCAGGAGTTAAGAATATTAGAAAGATCATTTCGGCTATCCTTTGGGCACAGAAACACAAGATAAAAAACGTGGCCGTGGTTGCTATAGACGCCGAGAAGGCATTCGATAACATACTTTGGGACCACGTCCACTTTATGTTAGATATGTTTGGTTTTAGTGGGAACATCACCTCGGTCTTGAATACCCTATATAATAAACCAAAAGCCAAGATTATAGCGGCCGGCTGTATATCAGAACCCTTCTCACTTCATAGGGGGACAAGACAAGGTTGCCCACTGTCACCATTGTTGTTCAACCTAGCAATAGAACCGTTGGGACACTATTTGAGACAGATGACCGAATTCGAGGGCATAAGGATGGGCAAAATAGATCTGAGATTAGCAATGTTTGCCGACGACATCTTACTATTCCTGGCAAACCCAGAGAGATCGGTAGAGAAAATACTCGAAGCCATATCAAATTTTGGGTCATTTGCGGGCTTCAAAATCAATGTCTCCAAAACTGAACTCTTATATGTAAACAAGCAAATGGGAACCAGCGATGCAGCTAAAATACCGATCAAGATAACTAGAGCCCCAATAAAATATCTAGGGATAAAATTAGAAGCAGATTTAACAAAACTATACGAAAATAACATGAAACCGATTATTAAAAAGATCCTAGAGGAGCTGAAGTCATGGATGACCTTCCCATTGTCCCTCTTTGGAAGGATATGTGTTATTAAAATGATATCTTTTGCAAGACTACTGTACCCACTACAGACCCTGCCCCTCTTACTTAAACACAAAGAAGTAAAATAATTAAACAAGGGGATAAATAAATTTATATGGAATGGGAAGAGAACAAGAATAGCCCTAAACAAACTACAGATGACAAAGGAAATGGGAGGAACAAATATCCCAAATATTAGAGATTACAATTTGGCGTGCCTTCTGAGACACGTAGGAGACTGGATATTAGATAAGGAGTTCTACTCCTCACCAGAAATTGAGAAGCAATTCTCTGACCAATATTCATTACCCGAGATTCTACATACAGAATGGAACAAATTACCCCAGGAACTCAGGTCAAACGTACTAATTAGAGACACTGTTATGACGTGGAGAGCAACTAGGAAAAAGTTTAACCTATCTTACTCGTCCTCTAGATTCCTCCCTGTCCTAGGAAACCATAGATTCCCCCCAGGGAAAGACAATAAAAACTTCTATATATGGGATAAAAAAGGGATTAAATGCCTGGGCCATATTATCAGCGAAGAGAAACAGGACTTTATGTCTTATCAGGAGGTGGCTACTAAGTATGATCTCCCTGAAAACCAAATATACTCACACATTTAACTGTTAAACTATGGCAGAAGCCTTCACGACTATAAAAGACATATTCTGAAACACAACGCCTTCGACAGCTACTTTATGCAAGATAGGACCCCCAAACACTCCTTAGCAGATATGTACAAATTAACCAGAGACAAGGAAATGGAGAAAAATAACAGCAAAAACTTAAAAGCTTGGCAACAAGATTTTAAGGACGTACAGACAATGGAAGATTTGGTGGTGGGATATACTAGAACTCGCAAAATAATAGTCTCTGAAAGCTGGAGAGAGATGCAATTCAAAATTATGCATAGAGCATACATCCCTTTCACGAGACAGCTGAAAAACGTAGAAGTAGATACCACAAAGTGCCCCAAATGTAGTCAAAAGAGGGCAAACCTCAAACACTGCTTCTGGGATTGCTGGAAAATCTCAAAGTTTTGGGACGAGATACTAAAATTCATCAAGACTGTGACAAAGGTGGACTGGGGAAAACACCCGCTACCCATGCTATTCGCCAACACGGACCCATGGCAAATTAGGATAAATAGGAATAACAAAGCACTCCTTCCTACGGAGATGATCCTCCTAACCGCTAGGAAGGCTATCATGATGAAATGGCTGGAACCAGAAGCCCCAAGCATGGAATTAATTAAATCCCTACTAATCAAGCTCATTACCATAGATAAAATCAATAAAGATCAGAAAGGAAACAATCCAGGGAATAAATTCCGCAATAAATGGGACCTAATCTTAGCATCCTTTCCAAAAAAGGACCAGATTAAATTCCTTGAGAAACAAAAGGAAGGGAAACACCCCGACAATAGACCCCTCCCCCCCCCTCAAATAGATAAATAAAACAATTTCACTACAATCCATTATCTAAAGACCAGGACCAAACTAAACAAAGTAAACATAGTAAGTAGAGATGATCCAAACAAGGTTAACGCCTGTTGGCGAATAGTTAATTAAGCGCTCCCAGTTTTGAGGGAGTATTCAGGGCTTCTAGGAGTCCGAGTTAACAAGGAAAAAGGAAAATTAGGTGACACATACCAAGACCCCAAGGTAGTGCGCTATATCAGAAAATGAGATAAAATATTTGCTGTTCCTCTAAATGTATCTTATGTGGTATATATGTGTATACGGATGTATATATATATGTGTATGTAAATGCATGTTACGCGGCGGGAACACCAATACATATATCTACCTGCATGACCTGTAAATGTATACACCTGAATAAAAAAAGATATTTAAAAAAAAAAAAAAACAGTTCTTCAGTGCTCTCGTTTTCCCCGACGTCTCGTCTAGGCCACCTCCAGTCATGTTTCAGGGACAGGAAGAGTTCGATATTCAGTCGATAATTGATTCTAGGCACTCAAGAGGAGGAGTCCAATTTTTGGCACATTGGAAAGGTTTCGGACATGAAGAATGCTCATGGATACCAATTCACCAGATCCACACTCCTGGCTTACTAAACTAAGGCGGTTCCATGCCAGGTTTCCGCATAAACCGTATTGGAATCGTCCTGAGGCCGATCATCAAGGGGTGGGGGGGAAACTGTAAGGAATCGGGGAACACGTCCTTTGCGGCGTGTTCCCTCCTTACCTGCTGCCTCGGCCACTGTTCCTGCCCATGCTCACTCCCCCGCTCTCATTACAGAGCACGCGCGCATCCGCAGCTCTTCTAGCTGCCGCACGGAACCTGGTCCCGCCTCCCGCACCCGCTTTGCGCATCTCTTCTGCGTGGCGCGCACACACGATGACGTGCGACGATCCCCAGCTGCATGGCAAGTCTCTCCTCCCTGCCTTGTTGCCTGCAGCCTATCCCAGCTCTGCTGGGGCCATGCCTCTGCTCCGTCCTCTGTCCCCATTGGTCTGTCCTGTCTGTAAATACTTCCTGCTTCCTCCCATGCTTTGGTCAGCATAATCCTATGTAGCCTCGTGAAGCTCACTTCTGTTTTGCAGTGCTCTAAGTTTCGTTTGCAGTTAACCTCTTGTTTACCGACTCGGCTTGTTTGTGGACCCTTCTGGATTTTGGCCTAAACAAATGGAGAGAAGAAGGTGCAGCTGCCTACGTCAGTGAAACAGACAGGGACTCCTCTGGATCAGCAAACTATAAATTTATTGGCACATTAAACAGCAAAAAACCTCCGCTCGACTACGACGATCTCTCCTACCCTTGAACACAGCATACGGACTCAGATTACTCTGCTCTCTACAATCTCAGACCACGGTTTACGAACCAATACTATCCTGCCGTCTCCAATCCAAGAACTCGGCAAGTATACTGCATCTCCTATACTCTCCAACCCAGACCCGGCAACGCTAAACTATATGCTTTCCAGGCACACCTCAGCTGCTGCGGGTGTGTGGTGTTATATCTTCCCACCTCAGTGCCGGGTTCTTGGCTTGTTTGTGGGCAGCGCGAGCACTACACTATTGAATCACAAGGTATACTTAGTTTTTCACACATGGCTTCTCCATTTTGGCTTTACAGGTCTCTCTTGTGTGTGTCCTCTTGTGTGTGTTTAGGCTGGATAACTGACTAAATGCCTTTCCACATTCCCCACATACATGTGGTCTCTCCCCTGTGTGTGTCTAGGCTGGCTGACACACTAAATCCCTTCCCACATTAATGCAGTTTCTCCCGTTTGTGTCCTCTTGTGATTCCTCAGGCTGGATGACACACTAAATCCCTTCCCCTTAAATTAACCCCCATACCCAAACAGTAATAAAAGTTACATTAGAAGCGCCTTGTGGCAGAAAGTCTGTCTGCGGCCTAATGCCGACGGCAAATTGGTCATGGCGAAACTATTTAGATTCACAGCTAAGTGAAGCTACAGTCAACTTCAAGAACAAAAAAAAGAAACAGCGCAAAAAACCTCAATAGTGTAGTACCGTATTTCCTCGATTCTAAGACGCACTTTTTTTCCCAATTTCACATCTCTGAAATAGGGGTGCGTTTTAGAATCGATGTACTAAAAAAAAAAAAAAAAGAACCTGCTTGGGGGCGCTGCAGACGGAGGGCGTGCAGCTTTCAGCGTTTTAACAAAAAGCGCGGTAGCCGGCTGCTTGAACCACGGCCCCCCGCCCGCTCTCCCCCTTGTCTCAGTTGGTTGCTTGAAGTGCTGGCCCCCCCTCTGCGACCCACAGCAGTGCGGCTGTAGCGGCACCACCAGCTGACCGTCCCTGACTGCTACTCACAGCTTCCAGCCCCACGAACCCTCTGCTACTCACAGCTTCCAGCCCCACGAGCCCTCTGCTACTCACAGCTTCCAGCCCCACGAGCCCTCTGCTACTCACAGCTTCCAGCCCCACGAGCCCTCTGCTACTCACAGCTTCCAGCCCCACGAGCCCTCTGCTACTCACAGCTTCCAGCCCCACGAGCCCTCTGCTACTCACAGCTTCCAGCCCCACGAGCCCTCTGCTACTCACAGCTTCCAGCCCTCTGCTACTCACAGCTTCCAGCCCCATGAACCCTCCGCCCCCCCTCTGCTACTCACAGCTTCCAGCCCCACGAGCCCTCCGCTACTCACAGCTTCCAGCCCCATGAACCCTCCGCCCCCCCTCTGCTACTCACAGCTTCCTGCCCCATGAACCCTCCGCCCCCCCTCTGCTACTCACAGCTTCCTGCCCCACGAGCCCTCCGCTACTCACAGCTTCCAGCCCTCTGCTACTCACAGCTTCCAGCCCCATGAACCCTCCGCCCCCCCTCTGCTACTCACAGCTTCCAGCCCCATGAACCCTCCACTACTCACAGCTTCCAGCCCCATGAACCCTCCGCCCCCCCCCCCCCCTCCCTCTGCTACTCACAGCTTCGGCTGCCAGCCCCAAGAGCCCTCCGACCCCTCCCTTCTCTCTGTCACTCTGTGTGTGTATGTGTCTCTCTCTGTGTGATTCTCTGTCACTCTGTGTGTGTGTGTATGTGTCTCTCTCTGTGTGATTCTATCACTCTGTGTGTATGTGTCTCTGTGTATGTGTGTGTGTCTCTGTCACTCTGTGTGTGTGTATGTGTCTCTCTCTGTGTGATTCTCTGTCACTCTGTGTGTGTATGTGTCTCTCTCTGTGTGATTCTCTGTCACTGTGTGTATGTGTCTCTCTCTGTGTGATTCTCTGTCACTCTGTTTGTGTCTGTGTGTGTGTGTCTCTGTCACTCTGTGTGTGTGTGTATGTGTCTCTCTCTCTCTGTGTGATCCTCTGTCACTCTGTGTGTGTATGTGTCTCTCTGTGTGATTCTCTGTCACTGTGTGTGTGTGTGTGTGTGTGTGTGTGTGTGTGTGTGTCTCTGTGTGATTCTCTGTCACTCTCTGTGTGTGTGTGTATGTGTCTCTCTGTGTGATTCTCTGTCACTCTGTGTGTGTGTATGTGTCTCTCTCTGTGTGATTCTCTGTCACTCTGTGTCTGTGTGTGTGTATGTGTCTCTCTCTGTGTGATTCTATCACTCTGTGTGTGTATGTGTCTCTGTGTATGTGTGTGTGTCTCTGTCACTCTGTGTGTGTGTATGTGTCTCTCTCTGTGTGATTCTCTGTCACTCTGTGTGTGTATGTGTCTCTCTCTGTGTGATTCTCTGTCACTCTGTGTGTGTATGTGTCTCTCTGTGTGATTCTCTGTCACTCTGTTTGTGTCTGTGTGTGTGTGTCTCTGTCACTCTGTGTGTGTGTATGTGTCTCTCTCTCTGTGTGATCCTCTGTCACTCTGTGTGTGTATGTGTCTCTCTCTGTGTGATTCTCTGTCACTCTGTGTGTGTATGTGTCTCTCTGTGTGATTCTCTGTCACTCTGTTTGTGTCTGTGTGTGTGTGTCTCTGTCACTCTGTGTGTGTGTATGTGTCTCTCTCTCTGTGTGATTCTCTGTCACTCTGTGTGTGTATGTGTCTCTCTGTGTGATTCTCTGTCACTGTGTGTGTGTGTGTGTGTGTGTGTGTGTGTGTCTCTCTGTGTGATTCTCTGTCACTCTGTGTGATTCTCTGTCACTCTGTGTGTGTGTGTATGTGTCTCTCTGTGTGATTCTCTGTCACTCTGTGTGTGTGTATGTGTCTCTCTCTGTGTGTCTGTTACTCTGTGTGTGTTTGTGTATGTGTCTCTGTGTGTGTGTGTCTCTGTCACTCTGTGTGTGTGTATGTGTCTCTCTCTGTGTGACTCTGTGTGTGTTTGTGTATGTGTGTGTGTCTCTGTCACTCTGTGTTTGTGTATGTGTCTCTGTGTGTGTCCCCCTCCCCACCACTCTCTCCCTCCCCCCCTCCCCTCCACTGTCTCCCTCCCCCCCTCCCCTCCACTGTCTCCCTCCCCCCTCCCCTCCACTGTCTCCCTCCCCCCCTCCCCTCCACTGTCTCCCTCCCCCCCTCCCCTCCACTGTCTCCCTCCCCCCTCCCTTCCACTGTCTCCCTCCCCCCCTCCCCTCCACTGTCTCCCTCCCCCCTCCCCTCCACTGTCTCCCTCCCCCCTCCCCTCCACTGTCTCCCTCCCCCCTCCCCTCCACTGTCTCCCTCCCCTCCACTGTCTCCCTCCCCACTCCCCTCCACTGTCTCCCTCCCACCCTCCCCATCCACTGTCTCCCTCCCACCCTCCCCATCCACTGTCTCCCTCCCACCCTCCCCATCCACTGTCTCCCTCCCACCCTCCCCATCCACTGTCTCCCTCCCACCCTCCCCATCCACTGTCTCCCTCCCACCTTCCCCATCCACTGTCTCCCTCCCACCCTCCCCATCCACTGTCTCCCTCCCACCCTCCCCATCCACTGTCTCCCTCCCACCCTCCCCATCCACTGTCTCCCTCCCACCCTCCCCATCCACTGTCTCCCTCCCACCCTCCCCATCCACTGTCTCCCTCCCCATCCACTGTCTCCCTCCCACCCTCCCCATCCACTGTCTCCCTCCCACCCTCCCCATCCACTGTCTCCCTCCCACCCTCCCCATCCACTGTCTCCCTCCCACCCTCCCCATCCACTGTCTCCCTCCCACCCTCCCCATCCACTGTCTCCCTCCCCCCCTCCCCTCCACTGTCTCCCTCCCCCCCTCCCCTCCACTGTCTCCCTCCCCCCCTCCCCTCCACTGTCTCCCTCCCCCCCTCCCCTCCACTGTCTCCCTCCCCCCTCCCCTCCACTGTCTCCCTCCCCCCCTCCCCTCCACTGTCTCCCTCCCCCCCTCCCCTCCACTGTCTCCCTCCCCCCCTCCCCTCCACTGTCTCCCTCCCCCCCTCCCCTCCACTGTCTCCCTCCCACCTTCCCCATCCACTGTCTCCCTCCCACCCTCCCCATCCACTGTCTCCCTCCCACCCTCCCCATCCACTGTCTCCCTCCCACCCTCCCCATCCACTGTCTCCCTCCCTCCCCATCCACTGTCTCCCTCCCACCCTCCCCATCCACTGTCTCCCTCCCACCCTCCCCATCCACTGTCTCCCTCCCACCCTCCCCATCCACTGTCTCCCTCCCACCCTCCCCATCCACTGTCTCCCTCCCACCCTCCCCATCCACTGTCTCCCTCCCACCCTCCCCATCCACTGTCTCCCTCCCACCCTCCCCATCCACTGTCTCCCTCCCACCCTCCCCATCCACTGTCTCCCTCCCACCCTCCCCATCCACTGTCTCCCTCCCCCCTCCCCTCCACTGTTACCCTCCCCCCTCCCCTGTTACCCTCCCCCCTCCCCTCCACTGTTACCCTCCCCCCTCCCCTGTCTCCCTCCCCCCCTCCCCTCCACTGTCTCCCTCCCCTCCTCCCCTCCACTGTCTCCCTCCCCTCCACTGTCTCCCTTCTTCCCCATCCCCTTCTCCCCATCCCCTTCTCCCCCATCCCCTTCTACCCCCATCCCTCCATTCCCTCCTTTCTCCCCCCCCTTCCCCCCCCCTTCCCTCCTTTCCCCCCCCTTCCCTCCTTTCCCCCCCCCCTTCCCTCCTTTCCCCCCCCCTTCCCTCCTTTCCCCCCCCCTTCCCTCCTTTCCCCCCCCCTTCCCTCCTTTCCCCCCCCCTTCCCTCCTTTCTCCCCCCCCTTCCCTCCTTCCCCCCCCCTTCCCTCCTTTCCCCCCCCTTCCCTCCTTTCTCTCCCCCCCCTTCCCTCCTTTCTCTCCCCCCCTTCCCTCCTTTCTCTCCCCCCCTTCCCTCCTTTCTCTCCCCCCCTTCCCTCCTTTCTCTCCTTCCTCCCCCCATCCATTCTCTCTCTGCTCATCCGATACTGTCTCTCTCTCTCCTCATTCTGTGTCTGCCTCTCTCTAGTGCAGATAAATGTATGCTACTGTTTGCTTAAAAAAAAAAAAAATCTGCACATTTAATATATTGGGTTTTTTTTTTCCACAATTTTTTTTATTAAATCAAGGGTGCGTCTTAGAATCAATGGCGTCTTAGAATCGAGGAAATAGGGTATATTAAAGTGTTTATATTGTAGTGTTAGACAGGTAAATATTGCACGAACATCAAAGAGAATATATATCAGCATGACATCTATAAGGACATGTTACCACTTGTCAGGGTTCTGCTCGCCACAAACCAAGGTCGGACCGCGAGGCTGAGGTGGGGTTGTAAAAGCACCGACCTGAGACCGCGCAGGCTGATCCAGATTGCGCAGTTCGTTGTCAAACGTAGCAGGATCAGGAAAGGAGAAGACAGCGTCGTCGTTGTACAAGCCAGGGTCAGGACAGGAGATATCAGGATAAACATTGTTCAGGCAAGAGTTCGGCAACAGGTAGTCAGGAGAGCCCCGCTTCAGCTTAGGAGCGCGGGGTTGGCCTCTGCGCGAGCGACGACCATGGCCCATGGTACTGGTCACAGGAGATGGTAGGCAGACCAGAATAGCACACCGCTTTGCTGCACGGGTGCACCAGTGCTACAGCGCAAGAGTCCTGAGCGGCTGGGGAATCCTCTGTAACAGCGCAGGAACCAGGACACGGCCTCTCTAGATTAGGGAAAGAGTAGGCCCCAGGAACCAGGAAGCTGAAGATCCACTGGGAAACCTCCGCTACAGTGCAGGAATCAGGAGACTGAAGGGCGCGGGGAATACCTTTGCCTCAGTGCAGGAAAGCAGGAAGCTGAAGACATAGGGGATACCTTTGCTTCAGCGCAGGAGAACAAGCGGGAGCTTGAAGGAAGCTGAAGGACGCAGGGCGGAACCTCTGTATCAGCATAGGAGAACAAGCGGCTTGAAGGGAGCTGAAGGACGCAGGGCGGAACCTGGTATCAGCATAGGAGAACAAGCGGCTTGAAGGAAGCTGAAGGACGCAGGGCGGAACCTGGTATCAGCATAGGAGAACAAGCGAGGGCTTGTGGCAAAACAGTAGACATCCAGTTAGGACTATGCTCGGCAGGGAGCATTATGGGAAGACAATACTTAAAGGCCAGCGGGCCAATCCCCGGAGGGGGGTGTGAAGGTACTGCTCCAATGAATGAATGCAAGTCTAGGTTGCAGTGATAGGCTGCACAGCTGCAGTAGATACCAGAGGGAGTGTATAGCTTTGGTGAGTGAATCCAGGCTGCAGCAAACATCAGGAGAGGTGCTCCAGGACTGCACAGGTCTGCAAGGTAAGGCAACCAGTAAACTGCGGAGCGGATTCCTTACAGTACCCCCCCTTCACGCGAGACCTCCGGGCGAACATGAGCACACCTAGAGTTGGGGGACCAGGAATTGTTGCTGAACTGTCTAGGATTGGGGTTAGAGTCGTGGTCCAGAGACTCGTGGTTAGTCCTTAGTGTACCCCCACCCCCCGGTGAGAACTGCGGCCAGACAGGACCATCCATGGGTCTTGGGGACATTGAGTTGTTCCTAAAATTCTTTAGGTGGAAAGGGCATCCGTAAACGAGCAGTTCTTTGGTGAGTACAGTTCTAGGATATGAGATTGATGGAAGAAACATCTTTGGTACATGGCTCGCCTCGCAAAATGACTTGGAAATCCAGGGCTGTGAAGAACCAGAGGGTTCCAGAGCAGAAACGGCAGGAGAACCCCTACAGGAAGCCCAGTCTTTAATAAATGAACCGGACTCTAGGATCAGCGGCCCTGATAGTTGATCGAATACACCAGGAGGAACTTTGTAACAGAAAAAGTCTTGGCTGACCACTGCATGTTGGAATTTGCGAGGAATTTTTCCTCTAGAAGGCTCCCAGGTAATGGTTAGTAAGGGTATAGGTTGGTTGGAAGCATCTCCCGGTATTGGTATGGAAGGTGACAAGGCAAGCAGTAAACCAGGCATAGGGACCGAAATCTTGGGATACGTACAGAGTATTTCCAACTGAGAGGAAATAACAGGGGCAACCGAAAATTCCGAGGGACAAAACCATGGTTTAGCAGGAGCAGAGAAGCAAACAACAGTAGAGCTCTCCAATACTGGGAAATCTTCATTGGGAGATAATATTGTCAATGAATCAGGAATAGTCCTTGGGATCTTCAAATCGGTAGCTTGAGAAAAAGGCAGAGCCAGGGTAGTGGTGGGAGGGAAGCTAACATCAGAAGCTGAAGTCTGTACCTCAGTGACAGGGCCCTGAGAATCAACAAGCAGCAAGTATGAACTATGAAAACTCTTAATGACAGGCACCTTAGGAGTACAAGGAGTCTTTTCCGAAACTGCAATGGCCCTAACCACAGGGGTACCTAACCTGACAAAAACATGAATTGGTGTGTTTTCTAATGCAAAATCTCTGACTGCACAGTCTACAAGGTAAGGCAACCAGTAAACTGCGGAGCGGATTCCTTACACCACTACAGCAGAATGCAACCGTGGATCAAGTTGTATCAGCCCAGCAGCCGGATCGGATCTCTCCTTGTACTCTCAGGTGGCACTCCTTGTACACCCTCCACTCGAGTTGGTCAAGGCCCCTCACTGTATGGTGAGGGTACAGCCGCCGCTGTCACATAGAGAAAGGCTCCCTTGCCAGTTCCCGCCATCAGCTCACCGCACCTGCGCTGGTGACGTTATCAGATGGCACCAATGGAGTTTCTCACGTCGCGTCTCTTGCGGGTAAAAGATGAAGACAGCTGAAGAATGTCCCGGGACATTAGTATTAGTTTTCGGTTTGTGGAGCCATCCCACGAGCACAGCAGCACCTACCTCCTTTTAAACAGGTTTTATATTTGATTTATCACATCTAATTTAGATTTTATGAGCGCAGATCACTTCTTTTTCACTACAGTCAACTTCAGCATAATGGAAAATGAACATTATACAGTATTTAAACCAACAGCATGGAAATATAAAACATTAAGAACAACAATTTTTTTTAAATAAAACTACAATAAGAATGATACAAATAATCTGCATTTAAAACGTTATAACTTTTTTAAAATGCTTGTTCTATGCATCATAAATTAAAGTCACTTTTTATTGTGATTTAGCGTAACACAGATACACATGTTCAGTAATATGTGAGTGCCTTGGTCGCTGGTTATCCCTAAACATGCCTAGTTTAGGAGACAGGTCTCTCCCCTGTGTGTCCTTTTGTGTGTGTCCAGGCTGGATGACACACTAAATCCCTTCCCACATTCCCCATTCTCCCGTTTGTGTCCTCTTCATTCCTCAGGCTGGAGGACCGACTAAATCCCTTCCCACATTCCCCACATACATGCGGTCTCTCCCCTGTGTGTGTCCTCTTGTGTGTGTTCAGGCTGGATAAATCACTAAATCCCTTCCCACATTCCCCACATACATGCGGTCTCTCCCCTGTGTGTGTCCTCTTGTGTATGTCCAGGTCAGATAACTGACTAAATCCCTTTCCACATACATGCGGCCTCTCCCGTGTGTTCAGGCTGGATAACTGACTAAATCCGTTCCCACATTCCCCACATACATGCAGTTTCTTCCCTGTGTCCTCTTGTGTGTGCCCAGGCTGGATAACTGACTAAATCCTTTTCCACATTCCCCACATACATGCGGTTTCTCCCCTGTGTGTGTCCTCTTGTGTGTGTTCAGGCTGGATAAATCACTAAATCCCTTCCCACATTCCCCACACACATGCGGTTTCTCCCCTGTGTGTGTCCTCTTGTGATTCCTCAGGCTGGATGACCGACTAAATCCCTTCCCACATTCCCCACATACATGCGGTCTCTCCCCTGTGTGCGTCCTCTTGTGTGTGTCGAGGCTGGATGACACACTAAATCCCTTCCCACATTCCAGACATACATGCGGTCTCTCCCCTGTGTGTGTCCTTGTGTGCATCCTCAGGCTGGATAACTGACTAAATCCCTTCCCACATTCCCCACATCCATGCGGTTTCTCCCCTGTGTGTGTCCTCTTGTGATTTCTCAGGCTGGATGACTGACTAAATCCTTTCCCACATTCACCACATACATGCGGTCTCTCCCCTGTGTGTGTCCTCTTGTGTAAGTTCAGGCTGAATAAATCACTAAATCCCTTTCCACATTCCCCACATACATGCGGTCTCTCCCCTGTGTGTGTCCTCTTGTGTATGTCCAGGCCGGATAATTGACTAAATCCCTTTCCGCATTCCCCACATACATGCGGTCTCTCCCCTGTGTGTGTCCTCTTGTGTGTGTCCAGGCCGGATAACTGACTAAATCCCTTTCCACATTCCCCACATACATGCGGTCTCTCCCCTGTGTGTGTCCTCTTGTGTGTGTTCAGGTTGGATAAATTACTAAATCCCTTCCCACATTCCCCACATACATGTGGTCTCTCCCCTGTGTGTGTCCTCTTGTGTGTCTCCAGGCCGGATAACCGACTAAATCCCTTTCCACATTCCCCACATACATGCGGTCT
This sequence comes from Ascaphus truei, assembly GCF_040206685.1. Classification (NCBI taxonomy): domain Eukaryota; kingdom Metazoa; phylum Chordata; class Amphibia; order Anura; family Ascaphidae; genus Ascaphus; species Ascaphus truei. The sequence goes on along the minus strand of NC_134497.1, from coordinate 30,490,682 downwards.
CTCCCCTGTGTGTGTCCTCTTGTGTATGTCCAGGCTGGATAACTCACTAAAGCCCTTTCCACATTCCCCACATACATGCGGTCTCTCCCCTGTGTGTGTCCTCGTGTGTATCCTCAGGCTGGATGACTGAATAAATCTCTTCCCACATTCCCCACATACATGCGGTCTCTCCCCTGTGTGTGTCCTCTTGTGATTTCTCAGGCTGGATGACTGACTAAATCCCTTCCCACATTCCCCACATACATGCGGTCTCTCCCCTGTGTGTCTCCTCTTGTGTATGTCCATGTCAGATAAGTAACTAAATCCCTTTCCACATTCCCCACATACATGCGGTCTCTCCCCTGTGTGTGTCCTCTTGTGTGTGTTTAGGTTGGATAAACCACTAAATCCCTTCCCACATTCCCCACATACATGTGGTCTCTCCCCTGTGTGTGTCCTCTTGTGTGTTTCCAGGCCGGATAACTGACTAAATCCCTTTCCACATTCCCCACATACATGCGGTCTCTCCCCTGTGTGTGTCCTCTTATGTCGTATCAGGTTGGATGACGCATGAAATCCCTTCCCACATTCCCCACATACATGTGATTTCTCCCCTGTGTGTGTCCTCTCGTGTCCCCTCAAGCTGGATGACCCATTAAATCCCTTCCCACATTCCCCACAAACATGCAGTCTCTCCCCAGTCTGTGTTCTCTTCTGTGCGTTCTGGTCTGATAACCAAGTCAGACTCTTCTCACTTTCTCCAAGATCTTTTCCGGTGGCAGATGCTAATATATATCTTTTGGAATGAGAAGCAGTTACATTGTTTATTAATTGCCTTGACTGTTTGAAAGGTGCATTTTCTGTCATATTTATTGGAATGTTGCAAGATTGTTCTGTCTTCATCTTTTCCATATACTCATTTGGGTGTTTGAACTTCTGATGTTTGAGGAGGTAATCCTGACTGCTAAAAGCAACCTTGAAGTGTTGGCATGGGTGGATTATTGGAGCTTGTCTTTGTACTAGACGAGAAAAAAACGTCACTGTTACACAAACTGTCTTACAAAAGGTCACGCACGAGTGGTAAGTTGGCATATCACAAAAAGTTCATGATGAAAGTAAACTGTATAGTTATAGGATGAACCAACTTTCTGCTAAATCAGGAACCAAATGCACAATTATTGTATTTTAACATATATATAATTGTGGTGGGGACAATGCAAACACAAAAACAATGCAAAATGATGGAATGTGAATCCAAAAAAGGAATGTGATTCCCTCCCTTTAAGGTGACATTCCAGCACCCACAAAAGGGGCATTCATCACGATACATCCACCAACTGCCTTCATTACCTTAGGTGTTAGCCACTGAGGGATTAATGTATTTTAATATTGTTGATGTATGTATTTATTACTGGGTTACCATTTATCGCCAATGTGGATATCTGGGCCCCCCATTGAGAGTGCCTAGTTATCCAGAGTAATAATCAATGATTTTATGTGTAAAATATATTTTGAAAGTTCTTTTTTGCTTTGTTTTAAATGTGTAAATATATATATCTACTATATATTTGTGAAAGCACTGTATGTCTGCGTCCCTAGCGGCAATCTCATTGGTCCCTTGGCCTGCCCGCCCCCGCACCTCTCATTGGCCAGAGGCAGAGTGACGGGCAAAAACAAACACACACACACACACACACACACACACACACACACACACACACACACACTCTCCCCCGTCAGTTGGACCGCAGCTCACCTTCCACACACACACCCCCCCCCCCTCCTCTCCCGGTGCCCCTCACTCTCTCCCCCCACCTCACCCAAATCCCCACGCTCCGCAACATCCCCAGCCGCACCATCACCCTCACCGTGCGCCGCGGCCCTCCTGCTCAGCAGCAAACTCCAGGCTCCTCCCCCCTCGCGGCGCGGCCCGGGCCTCCTGCTCTCCCCCTCACGTGCGCCGCTACCGGAGAGGGGAAGCGCGGGCCGGGCCTCCTGCTCTCCCCCTCACGTGCGCCGCTACCGGAGAGGGGAAGCGCGGGCCGGGCCTCCTGCTCTCCCCCTCACGTGCGCCGCTACCGGAGAGGGGAAGCGCGGCGCGGGACTCCCCCTCAGGTGTGCCGGCTCCCGGACGGAGGGGAAGCGCGGCGCGGGACTCCCCCTCACGTGCGCCGCTACCGGAGAGGGGAAGCGCGGTGCGGGACTCCCCCTCAAGTGCGCCGCTACTGGAGAGGGGAAGCGCGGCGCGGGACTCCCCCTCACGTGCGCCGCTACCGGAGAGGGGAAGCACGGCGCGGGACTCCCCCTCACGTGCGTCGGCTCCCGGACGGAGGGGAAGCGCGGCGCGAGACTCCCCATCATGTGCGCCGCTACCGGAGAGGGGAAGCATGGCGCGGGACTCCCCCTCACGTGCGTCGGCTCCCGGACGGAGGGGAAGCGCGGCGCGAGACTCCCCATCACGTGCGCCGGCTCCCGGACGGAGGGGAAGCGCGGCGCGGGTCTCCTGCCACTCTTGCCCCCCCACCCCCAGCTTCCCGAACTCACCTCCTGCCCCTTGCCTTGAGAAAGCGCCATAGTGGGCGTGAAACGCGTGGGAGAGTTTGTTACTGTCTGTTTTTTTGTTTTTATGTAGCCCAATAAATTAGTTTTTAACCCCTCTTGCTGGTGAGTTCTTACCTTTTTTCTCCTGGAGCGGATGGACCACGGATCCTTTACCTTCTCTGTCACCTCCTGCCCCAGCTAGATGCCACGGGGTCAAGGTAAGTCACCCACCGTCTCCCACCCACGCACTGTCACCCAGTCACCCACCCAGTCACCCACACACCCACCCAGTCACTTTCACCCAGTCACCCACCCACTCACTCAGTCACCCACCCACCCACTCAGTCAAGTCACCCACCCACCCAGTCACCCACCCAGTCAGTCACCCACCCACCCAGTCACCCACCCAGTCAGTCACCCACCCACCCAGTCACCCACCCAGTCAGTCACCCACTCACCCAGTCACCCACTCAGTCACCCACTCAGTCACCCACTCACCCACCCAGTCAGTCACCCACCCAGTCAGTCTCCCACCCAGTCAGTCTCCCACCCAGTCAGTCTCCCACCCAGTCAGTCTCCCACCCAGTCAGTCTCCCACCCACTCAGTCTCCCACCCACTCAGTCTCCCACCCACTCAGTCTCCCACCCACTCAGTCTCCCACCCACTCAGTCTCCCACCCACTCAGTCTCCCACCCACTCAGTCTCCCACCCACTCAGTCTCCCACCCACTCAGTCTCCCACCCACTCAGTCTCCCACCCACTCAGTCTCCCACCCACTCAGTCTCCCACCCACTCAGTCTCCCACCCACTCAGTCTCCCACCCACTCACCCATTCAGTTTCCCACTCACCCACCCATTCAGTTTCCCACTCACCCACCCATTCAGTTTCCCACTCACCCACCCATTCAGTTTCCCACTCACCCACCCATTCAGTTTCCCACTCACCCACCCATTCAGTTTCCCACTCATCCACCCATTCAGTTTCCCACTCATCCACCCATTCAGTTTCCCACTCACCCACCCATTCAGTCTCCCACTCACCCACCCATTCAGTCTCCCACTCACCCACCCATTCAGTCTCCCACTCACCCACCCAGTCTCCCACTCACCCACCCATTCAGTCTCCCACTCACCCACCCATTCAGTCTCACACTCACCCACCCAGTCTCACCCAAAACCACCCTCCCAGTCACTGACCCCACCCACCCACTCACCGACCCCACCCACCCACTCACTGACCCACCCAGTCACCGACCCCAGTCACTGACCCACCCAGTCACCGACCCTGAAAAAGTCACCCAGTCACCGACCCACCCACCGACCCAAAGTCACCCACCCACCCAAAGTCACCCACCCACCCAAAGTCACCCACCCACCAACCCAGATTCACCCACCCACCAACCCAGAGTCACCCACCGACCCAAAGTCACCCACCCACCGACCCAAAGTCATCCACCCCCCGACCCAACTCACTCACCCCCCGACCCAACTCACCCACCCACCAACCCAACTCACCCACCCAACCACCGACCCAAAGTCACCCACCGACCCAAAGTCACCCACCCACCGACCCAAAGTCAAACCGACCCAAAGTCACCCACCCACCCACCGACCCAAAGTCACCCACCCACCAACCCAAAGTCACTCACGCACCGACCCAAAGTCACCCACCCACCGACCCAAAGTCACCCACCCACCGACCCAAAGTCACCCACCCACCGACCCAAAGTCAAACCGACCCAAAGTCACCCACCCAGTCACCAACCCACCCACCCACTCAGTCACCCACACACTCAGTCAACTCAGTCACCCACCTAGCTGTCAAGGGGGGGGGGGAAGCCTAACCCTGTCGTACGCCCCCCCCCCAAATTACATCCCGGGCAACGCCGGGTCTCTCAGCTAGTATATATATATATATATAATAAATATTTACAACCAAATTTGTCTAATAGGTATATTGGGCATTAGTCTAGAAGGGGGCGGAGGTAGTGGATAGAGGTGATGACAGTAGTTGCCCCGTGGGAGAGTGGTTAGGCTTCCCATGGGGGGGGAGGACGAGTGGGGGGGAGACGGGTTAACCCCTTAATTACCTTAGCGACTAGAATGGCAATGCTTTAATGGCCACTAACTGGGTCAACAGGGTTAGGTAATGTTTATTTAAAATAAAGTATTAACCCCTTTGGTGCCTGTAGTATACCTTGGTAACCCACGGGCATGAAACGGGTTAATGTTATTTTGATCATTTGTTTCTGTAATAATAGACATTACACAAGCCTATGATAGAAATATTAACCCCATGCAGTAAGTAACATTATTAATGGTCGCGTTAATTCTCATATCACGAGATTGGCGCAAATATTGCACCCAGTAAATTATTACCACAATCTTGATATATACCACCTTAAAATTGCGGTAATGTCACGGTAGACCAGTACTTATCAACACTTTTATATTTTTTAGATTCTCAATTGAACACAACAAGAAGGGCAAAATAAATTGTCATTTATTTCCTTGATAGACAAACACGACAATCTCAAAATACACTTAATATAACACTTACTGGGATGGGGAAACAAAAGAAAATGTCCTTTGCAAGAAAGCGCAAGAAATGCAGTCTGATATAAAGTCCGTTTGGCTAGATCGCAAGTTGCCGATCTAATAACTCTGCCAAATGAAGGAATTTCATTCTGGTTCGTTAGAATTCGTTCGGGAGTCACCAGGGCTAACGAACTCCGGAGTTTGGGGTAAATTCTATGTTACCATGTTGTTAACCCCTTGTGTCCTGGAACCGCTACTGCTGTACTTGAACGAAATCTTGCGTAGAGCGTGGTCCCATCATGAATCACCCTGGGGATAGCTCGGCAGGCGTGGTTATAGGGTTCACAATCCTATCTCTAACATGTATGCCCAATCCCCTCCGTGGGAACATTTAACCCACCAATCCCCAATTGGCCCGGAGTTTGCAAAACGGGCAAAAAAGGCTTTCCGGTTTGCAAAGCGCATGTGTCCACTTGACACCCATGCGGTTTAGCATACCTGGTATACAACCCTTAACTGGCGACCCTTAGTCTGGGGTTTGGCCCCAAGGTGTGAATGGCTCATGCTGAGTACCGGGATCTGGCACTCAGCAACATCTCGGCCATTTTCACACTTTGGATCTCCGAGGCTTTTTATCCCTGCATTTCTCTAAGCTCAAGAGTCTCCTACTTAGCGGGACCTCTTTGAAGTGCAGGAAGGAAAATACCCTCATTCACCATTAGCATATTTACATGCCAAAGGATTTTTCCTGGGCTTATAGAAAAAACTGTTCCTGCCTGTACATTTTAAACTTACAGTATTTTACACTTTAATAAAACAATATGTTCTGAGTGTACCACAACTGTCATTTTGTGTGTGTGTGTGTGAGTGGTTTATTTATTTAGACTTGCACACCAAAAATCAGGGTGCTAGCTGTCTCTGTTCGCGAGTTAGCCCGCTTAATTGAAAGGCTTTCTTGTGGGATCCCAAGTTCACCTAGTTCTCACGTCAATTGACCAATTTCCCACGGCAATAGACTTTCCGCCTTTCAAGTTACGCGAGCTAACAAGGTACGGATACATTTTATCGGAAAACCACTTCAAATCTAACCGCAAGCCACTTATCCAATTGACTTTGCGGTTATGAGGTTGAGTGCTTGAAATGGATACCTATTCTACACAGCAGACCTCCCATACACAGGCACGCTTCTTCAATCAGCGCCAGCTTCAGCGCTCACGCCATCTTGTGCCTGAAAACCTTTGGGCACAGTTTCTTTGTATTTCTATTACTGCAGCCAGGGAACAGGCTGCAAACGGGGGGTAAGAAGGCTGGGACAGGAGCAAATACATCAGGGTCATGCATATACTTTTAACCCCTTCACTCCCAATGCGAGTTGGGGTTAATCAGCTGGGCATATAACATTTATTAATGGCCTGATTAACCCCACAATCGCAACACCTCCCCCAGTCAAAGCGCAGGGTCTGCCCTGACCACCTCGTCCGGTGGTTGGGCTGGCCTGCCAGCTCTTGAAGTTAGTAGTTCATGAGGACTGTCCTGGCGGGTAAGGCCATCAGCATTGCCATGCAAGCTTCCTTTCGCACAAGAGTTTAGCATTTTCCCCCGACACCCTTGTTACGATAGACCCAGCTTATTAAGACTTTTAATTACCGGGATCATTGAGATAAAAATAAATTGGGTTTATTCACCTAATGAACGCACACAACTATGTTACACAAAAATACAGTAAAAAGACACACTTGCTTTGGAAACTGGGATAACAAAACAAATCTTTCCTAATTGCAAACACACAGCAAAATATTCCAGGCTACATTTCCTTCCTGTAGCCGCTGGCTGTAGAATTCTGGTCACTTATCCTCTGAGAAATTTAGACGATTTACTCAGAGCTGGAACTTCTCAAATGGGACTGAATCTCAGGTGAATCACAAAAAGATGGAACTGATGAAACTCTTATATTGATCTCTTAGAACTGATGAATCTCGAGCGGGGTTCAAATCTGTGATGGTGATAAAACTCCTCTTCACCCCCACCCCCTCCTTCTTGATGTTACAGCAGAGAACAACTTCCCCATGGCCTGCACCAGCTTATAATACCTTCAAACCAATATCTGGGTAATTGGGAACCAATCTTGGCTTGGGAGCCAAATTCTGCCCTATTGCAGGATTGCCAGAAGTCCTGGTAACCAGGCAACAAGCTTCACCCCGCTTAGCATGCCTGGCCAAACCCCCTTTGCTCAGTGACAGAATATCTGGTTCTGGTCAAAGAATCCCCCCAGTTGCTGGCCAGCTGTTTAACCCCTTTGAAGCTCTAACTTTTGTATACATCCTGGAGGGCATCTCCCCAGGGTCCCTTACAAGCCAGGCCTTCGGTTATGCATACCTGCCTCTGGAATGGTGGGTCATAAACTAACAGGGTGAATCTTTTAACGTATCCTGTCCCCTGCCTGTCATGTAAATCCCCCCACCTCACATAACTAAAGGTACCTACACAAGGGTCACACTGTTTATGCATTTACACACATGGTACTATTAATAAAATCATAACAGTCTACATGTCTCTCTCCTAATCGTTTGCACACAAAAATTTAGAACATTAGGACCTTCCTTCAAACATATCAAGCTTGGGGGATGGTTAAACCCCATTCTCCTTTCCCTTATTCAAAAACATTGTTACCATACTTCATACATTAAATAATTTCCCCCCTGACCCCTATTTTAATCAAACAAACCTCCGTCTTATACCTGGCTTGAGTGTGGGGATATACATTAACCCCTTATGTCCCATTTTTACCTTTTCCTGCTCTGTGCTAAAGCAGGGTACCTCTGGAAATGGTAAAACACAAACGGCAATTGTCTCATAATTTGAACACAGTCACAGTAATGCATACACAATGCCCGGGCCCAAGAGCTGACACTCTAGGACCCCAAAACACTGGTCAGGAGTAACCAAGTAGGCTGGACCTTTATTATAAGCCTGGTTCTCCCTTCCCCCACCACACCTCCCCACCTCAATAGGAGGGCTTTGTGGCAACCACCTCCTCTGGTGGTCCCACACACCCGGAGACTGTTGAGGTTTTTGGCTCACTAGGGATATCCTTTGGGGAGAGTCCACCAGCATGGCCATGCTGGCTGTCTTTCTGGTGTTGAGTAGCAAAGTCAATGTCCTGCAATGCCAGAGTCCAGCGCAGCACCTGGCCACTCTCCCCCAGAGCCTCTTGCTCATTAGTGGCATATGCCACTTCGCTGGGCAGCAGTTTTCTGCTCAGATGCACAATGGGCGGTTCACCCCCCTCCTCGGCCCCCTGGCTGAGTCCACAGGCAGGAGACCAGACTACCAGACCTGAGAGTCGCTGTTGGGTCACGTCAGTCAAGGATTGGGTCACAGCGCTGTACTGTGGAACAGCCTTTCTGTAGTAACCTGCAGTGCCTAACAAAACCTTACCCCTTTCTGGTTCTGGCTTAAGGTGCCCTCCACCCACTCGGTGCCCCAAGTACAGTACCTCTGCCATACTCACTACACACTTTGTAGGCTTCAGCGTCAGCCCTACCTCCCTGATCCTCTGCAGCACTGCAGCTACAGAAACTAAATGTAAGTCCCACGACTTACTAACCACTGCCATGTTGTCCAAGTATGCCCTTACAACACTGTGTCCCCCTTCCAGTACCCTCTCTACACTCTCTGTTACCTCTGCTGCTACCTGATAGGCATACTTATGCAGAGGTCTCTGATCACCAGTCTCCACTGGATGATCCAGGCTATGTGCTCTGCCCAGCTCACCTGGGAGCAGAACCCTATGCTGTCCTAACATAACCCTCGCTTGCACATGCTGCTGTGCAATGCACTGGGATCCTATCACTACCTGCTGCACTATGCCCCCCTGGCCTTGATTCTCCTAGGAGGTTAGGAAGAGCATCGCTCGCCGGGTCCCCCATCAGTGTGCTACAAATAGCCAGCACTGATGCCACACTCTGCTTGAAATACTCCTTACACATGTTAACACGATAAGCCCTATTTATCTCTGTCTCACCATCTTCCTGCACACCAAAGGTGTACTCATTCATTTTCCTGAAAACGGGTATCGTCCAGACCAGACAGCTTATAATTTGTTCTGCGGAGTGGGCTGCAGAACAAGTCCCTGCTGACCTGGAATGAATGAGCTGCTAGGGGCATTGTAATCACACCAAGTCTGCTGCTTGGTCTGAATCTCCCTGAGATCGGCCTGTGCCAACCTCATAAGCATTTCTAACTGGTCTCCGAGATTTGCCACAGATTGTCGCACAGACGCATCAGTCTGGGTAATGTTCCCCTTCCACCCCTCACAGAGTAAGTCAAGAGGTTCCCGGACCCTGCGGCCATATAACAGCTTGCAAGGAGAGACTCTGGCAATACATCTCGGTATGCAGACAGCAAGTGCTGCAAGTGAATCTCCCACTCTGCTCCTTCAATCTCCATACCTGCTGGAAGCAACTGTTTCAGGGTCGCACTGAGCCTCTCACATAAACCGTTTGCCTGGGGGTAATATGGGATGGTGTGCTGGTGCTTTACCCCGCACACACCCCAGAGACCCTGTAACAATTAATGCCTGAATTGTGACCCTTGATCAGTTAGAATCTCACTAGGGCAACCTACTCTAGGAAAAATCTCTAACAATGCTTCTGTCCCTGCCCTCGCATTGATGGTGGCAAGCGTCACAGTCTCAGTATCCTTGGTAGACAAATCTACCCCAATGAGCATGTAACACTTGCCAGACCAACTGTGGGTCATGAGGGGTCCCACTATGTCTATAGCTACCCCTTGGTAAGGTTCCACTATTACCTGTAAAAGGTTTAGGGCTGACCTCGCATGATCACCCGCCTTACCTACTGGCTGCCATGCATCCCTGGCGTGGCACAACTCTGCCACAGCCCCGGATGGTCCCAGCGAGTAGCAAGGCTGCAACAGCTGATCTCTCTTGCGAGTGGTCCCCTGATGTTCTGCTAGTGGTATGAAATGGACCCTGTGTAACAACGGTTGCCTACACTCCCTCTGCACCCCTAGCTGTTTTCTACCAGTCCAAACCCTATCTAAACTGGCAGGCCCCGTCTCTGCACACACGAGCCTGCGGTGCCAGGAGTCCCGGTCAAACCCACTGGCCGAGTCAGACTCGGACACCTGGAGCCTCCTGTGCTCCTCTCTGGGCTCAGACCGCACTGCACCCCTAAACTGTGTCCCTAATTCTGGCCCCCCACACTTAGTCTCAAAGTCAGGGAACCCAGGAACATGTAAAGGGCAAGGTAAGTCAGTATACTGTAGCGACTTAGTCTGGCTTACCTGTCTGGCCTCCGCAGAGACGCTTGGACCTGTTGGTCCCAAATGCAGGGGGACGGCGGATCCTTCAGGTGTAACTCCTGATCGCTGGCTCCCTTGTAATCGCTGCAACAAGAGCCAGTTCTGCCGTAAACACGCATGTAATATGTCCCAGGTCATTGCCAAGGCGGACCTCAGCATCTAACCCGGGCAATATCCCCTCCTCCCTTATGCCACGCCCGGCACCCCAATCACAAAAGACCCGGGCAACTGGTGTGAGCCGCAGCCCATCACCTGGCAGGAGCATCTGCACCCCCGGTCTGGGGAACAGATCCTCTGTTCTCGCCATACCAGGTCGGACCAGAGTAACAGTGACACTGGAGTCACGCAAGCAAACTGCTTGGCAAACTCCCATGGTCACTTGGCACAACAGTGCCCGCTGGACATCGCTGGGTGGCACATGGACTGGTGCAAACTGATGTACCTCCATCTCTGCTGCCGGTTCCTGGGGGTCAAGCGCAGATCTCTCTGTGGACGTCCCTCTGTGGGTTGATTCCACGGCTGGAGTGACTGCTCTGTGTGTGCCAGCCGCACACGGGCGACCGGCCTCGCAGCTTGAGAACGTTGCCCCTGATGGGGTACACTGGACCTTCCCTGGTCCTGACAGATTGGGTTTGACTGACCAATCTGGTGGGACTGAGAGCACCCCCTCCCCAGGATAACCTCTGCAACTTTGGGTGCACTTCCAATGGCTTCAGACTGTAGAATCCTTTGAGGTGTGCTTTTGGCTGCTCTGGCCAGTGTGGCCAAGTCCTGGGCAGTCCCCACAGGGCGAGCAGAGCGGCAATTCCGGGCGTAGAGAGACCGCTAGCCATTGGGACTACCGCGGTTGCACTCTATCACTGGCCCCCCCAACAGTGTCCATGTGGTGACCCGCTCCCACCCCTTGTTCTTTCATGCTCACAAGGGCTGAATTAACCTTCTGCACCCTGGCTGTCCCGGTGGGCTCTGCAACTACTAGAGATGCTCCGTTTTTTTAAAAGCCTCTTAAGTATACACCTCTGTACCTCAGCGTTAGCTTCTCGCTCCTTATCCAATTGCTCCCGCAGGCCTTCATAATCATGACGGGCAGTTTGGAGTGCAGAAATGAAGGCCTCTTTATCCTGGATCAAGGATTCAGCTTCCCTTCGCTCCTCCTTTTTCTTTGCCTCTGTTCCCATAACGATTCCGCCCATCACTACGGTCTGCAGCACATCTCGGCGTCTTTCTGACGCACCTTGTCCTGATATCGCAGGCTCAAGTGGTTCAGTCACTTCCTCTGTGACTTGAGAAATACTTTTCTTTTTCTTCTTTACTTTAGTTGCCCCTGAGAGATCAGTAGTTCTGAGCACACACTCACTGTTATCAGCTTCCACATCTTGCTTGTGCTCACAGCGCGTTGCTTGCTTTTGCAGCGGTGGTAGACAGTATTCCTTGTGCTGCTCCTGCTGCCACTGGTTATATTTGAGAATTTGGGGACACACTTCTCCCGTGTGACCTGGTTCATGACAGGGCCAGCATACCGAATCCTTTAGAAAGTCACCTGGTTTCCTTCTAGCCGGCATGGCTCCAAATTCCTGGTCACTGACTTAAAGGTTATGGGGTCCTGCGCTTTGGATGCTAGTCACTTTGGCAGTTTTTATCTGCGGGTACGGCTCTCTTCCCGGGGCCACATATGAGTAGTTATCATCATTCTCATATGGTCTGAAGGGACACTGTTTTGTATGATTACGTACATTGCAAAACTGACATTTGACAACGGCCATTTTAAAACCCCATTTTTTTTTCTTTCACACCTGACGGGGCAGACTTTATACAACACACGTGAGTTGTACGTGCTTTACAATGTGTGAACCTTCTTGGTTCTTCTTAGGGTAACATCTTTGCAAAAATCCATTTTCACTTTCTTTCATACCCGATAGGGCAAACTTGACACTCAGCAATTTGCTTATATGCATTAGCTTTACACAGCACAGCAATCCTTTCATACTCGACGGGGCAAATTTTACACTCAGTTCCTGCTAGCTGCAATTTCACTTGCTTCAGCAAAATAAAAATGTTGTTTTGGTTTTCTGCTTGGGTTCATGACCTTAACACATCTTCATCTACTAACCCCCCAGAGTCGTAGCATCCCACTTCTTACACCACGTGTCGCAGGACGCCTCGCGGCTGGGTTAGTAAGACGCTAAGACACTGTGTAAAGCTTAACTGTAGTGGTTTATTCGCCACAAAACAAATAAACATCAGGGTCACTGTCCCTTTCAGAAAACCAAATAATAAAATCTGTCATTGTAGCTCCAACAGCTGTGTCCAGCTCGTAGCAGTATTTATCCTGGGTTGGGGTCCCAGCAGCAGAGCTTCTTGCAGAGATGGGGAACAGAACAGCCAGGGTCTTTCCTTGCTGGGAGAAGACTCTCAACCCTCCTGGGGAAAAGCTAACTCAGCTTGTGTACGCCACTTCCTGCTTTTTAAACCTGCAGTCTCAGGTGTCCATCCTGCTTAATTAGGTGCAGGTGCATGTAGCCTCTCCAGGAGGAGTTTAACGGCTTGTATGCTGGAAGCACACACATGCTCCTCACTCCAGCATACTGAGTTAGTGACTCTGTCACACCCCTACCTCCGGAATACATATAAAATATACCCCCACCTCCCCAATACATATAAAATACACCCCCACCTCCTTAATACATATAAACAGTGGTCGACAAACCCGGTCGCCCGTGGCAACCAAATTCTGTCCGCTGCCAATCCGTGCTTGTTACTTCCCCTGATCGCGCCAGGGTAAAAAAAATTTTTTTTAAATAAATAATCCCCCTCCCTGATTGGGCTGACGCGGGGAAGAGGGCCGGCTGGCAGCTCCGGGTCAGGCGCTTTGGCGCTCCCCCCTTCCTGCCTCCGATCCACACCACCCCTACCTCAGATCCACCCCACCTGCCTCCGATCCACACCCCCTTCCTGCCTCCGATCCACACCCCCTTCCTGCCTCCGATCCACACCCCCTTCCTGCCTCCGATCCACACCCCCTTCCTGCCTGCGATCCACACCCCCTTCCTGCCTCCGATCCACACTCCCTTCCTGCCTCCGATCCACACCCCCTTCCTGCCTCCGATACACACCCCCTTCCTGCCTCCGATCCACACTTGCTGCCCGGGGCGGGAGGTGCCAGGTAGGGGGGGGGGTGCAGGCAGGAGGTGCCAGGTAGGGGGGGTGCGAGCGCGGGCACGTCAGGTGCTTCCCCTCCCTGGGGAAGAAGGGTCAGCTGGCAGCTTTGAGTCCCTGGTACCCATGGCTGCGGCCCGGTTGGGGGGCGTGCACACGCGGGGGGCAGGGGGCTCAAACTTGTCGGGTGCGTGCTGGTTGCCCTTGCGGGTTTGGGTTGCGGCGGCGATGGCGCGCACGGGGCTTCACTCGATCGGGAGGTGGGTGTTATGTGGCCGTGCGGCAGGCGCTCGCCCCCTCCCCGGTTACCGCTGTGGCTCCCCACCCTCCCCGATTACCGCTGACGCCTGCTACAGCTGTTTGAGCGGGGGGCATGTTTGTGGAGACGGTTGCGGTGGCCACACCCCCCTCCGCATCCACACCCCTTCCTCCGCATCCACCCCCCTTCCTCCACATCCACTGCCCCCCCTCCACCCACCCAGTCAGTCACTCACCCAGTCAGTCAAGAGACACCCACCCAGTCAGACACCCACCCAGTCAGACACACACCCAGTCAGTCACCCACCCAGTCAGTCACCCACCCAGTCAGTCACCCACCCAGTCAGTCACCCACCCAGTCAGTCACCCACCCAGTCAGTCACCCACCCAGACAGACACCCAGTCAGACACCCACCCACTCAGTCACCCACATACCCAGTCACCCACCCACATACCCAGTCACCAACCCACCCAGTCAGTCACCCACCCACCCAGTCAGTCACCCACCCAACCCAGTCAGTCACCCAACCCAGTCAGTCACCCACCCAGTCAGTCAAGGTAAAGTCACCCACCCACCCAGTAAAGTCACCCACCCACCCAGTCACCCACCCAGTCAGTCAGTCACCCACCCACCCAGTCAGTCAGTCACCCACCCAGTCAGTCAGTCACCCACCCAGTCAGTCAGTCACCCACCCAGTCAGTCAGTCACCCACCCAGTCAGTCAGTCACCCACCCAGTCAGTCAGTCACCCACCCAGTCAGTCAGTGAGTCACCCACCCAGTCAGTCAGTGAGTCACCCACCCAGTCAGTCAGTGAGTCACCCACCCAGTCAGTCAGTGAGTCACCCATCCAGTCAGTGAGTCACCCACCCAGTCAGTGAGTCAGTCACCCAGTCAGTGAGTCAGTCACCCAGTCAGTGAGTCAGTCACACAGTCAGTCAGTCACCCACCCAGTCAGTGAGTCAGTCACCCAGTCAGTGAGTCAGTCACCCAGTCAGTCAGTCACCCACCCAGACTAGTCACACACACAATTCTTATTAGGAATGTATTCCATTTTTATAAAAGTGGGGTGAGGGGCGGGGCTAGGTGGGAAGCGGGTAGGGCTAGGTGGCGAGTAGATTTTTGGGTGATTTGTTGACCACTGCATATAAATATACCCCACAACCCCAATAAAATTCAGACTTACCTTGGGGATGGTGTCAGGTCGGGTCCGGTGCCTGCGGGGGGGGGGGGGGGAGGGCGGTGCCTGCGTGAGAGGGGGGGAGCGTGGCAGATGCCGAGAGTAGAGGGGGGCCGGTAGCTTCGGAGAAGGGGGACAGTGGCTACGGGGGTGCCGGCAGCCGGTAGAGCAGTTGCCGACATGTCCGGCTCTGCCCCCCTGCATACTTCTCTCTCCCTGTTTGTACCACGCCGAGGTATCTGAGGCGGACGCACGCCGGGCCTCCCTCTCATGCCGGTGCGCACCAGAAGCCCAGCTGACTTTCGGCACTGACGTCAGAGGACCCGGTGCACCTCAGCCTCAGTCACATCGGTGTGGGACAGACAGGGAGAGAGAAGTCTGCAGTGTGGGAGAGCCGGGCATGGCGGCAAATGCTCTGAACGTCCGCCGCCACCCCCTCTCGTTGGGAGAGAGGTAATAACGAACACATACATGTCCGGTATTACCTTTCATTTTATACCGGACAATAGTGTGAAAAAAGGACCAGGCGCTTACCTTTAAGTTTATTTAACACTGATAGGCTTACAATAGAGCCGTCAAACCAACTGTGGCTCACTATTTCTCTGAGCCAGCAACAGAATCCCTTCTGCTTCCACCCCAGAAATAAGGGTTAATCCAGAGCCCTTTAAGAGACGTGAAAACAAACAGGCAATGGGGGAGCAAGGGATTAGAAAAGCATATATAATCACTTTTAGAAGTTGATGGAAGTCTTGATTGATTACATGCAATGGTGGGTTATTCAGATACACATAAATACTTACACGGCCATGTGTAAGCAGACACAATGTTTGGTAACTTTCATAGGGCAAAATCTCTCTCTTCCAACAGTGACAAATGATTTGTATGGTGAATGGGTATAAAAAAAGTGTACAACACTGTACTCACACGGCCCAGTGTGAGCAATTGCAGGGATTTGGTATCTTTTTAGGTTGGCATTAACCCGTCTGTATCTGGTAATCAGCACACTAGGAGCTGTATTCAGGTTCCAAACTTTTGAGCCTGAGGAAGCCGATCCGTCGGCGAAACGCGTTGCTCTAAATCATCTGCTGAAACTGACCCACCGAGGCTTCCGTAGTCAGATCACTGTGCAGCATTTCCAGCCGAGCAGGAGAGTTTCCCTTCCTGATCCCGGACGCGGGACCGGCTGTGACTCTGTGCATAACACCTGATCCTGGACCACGCAAGGAGGCCAGGGGTCCACCTGTAATCTATAGAGTCCTGCACCAGTTTGGAACCTGAATACAGCTCCTAGTGTGCTGATTACCAGATACAGACGGGTTAATGCCAACCTAAAAAGATACCAAATCCCTGCAATTGCTCACACTGGGCCGTGTGAGTACAGTGTTGTACACTTTTTTATACCCATTCACCATACAAATCATTTGTCACTGTTGGAAGAGAGAGATTTTGCCCTATGAAAGTTACCAAACATTGTGTCTGCTTACACATGGCCGTGTAAGTATTTATGTGTATCTGAATAACCCACCATTGCATGTAATCAATCAAGACTTCCATCAACTTCTAAAAGTGATTATATATGCTTTTCTAATCCCTTGCTCCCCCATTGCCTGTTTGTTTTCACATTTTATACCGGACGCAGGGGCAAAATACAGAACCAGAGCAGTCTGGTTCAAAACCGGGTCACCTAGCAACCCGAGAGACAAACCAAGAACTAACCGTGCTTTACTAGCCACTAAGGTGGCAAAAGGGGGTAGGTAGGGTAATGTCATGTTTATATCATCCCGTGTGGTCAGCTAGTCATGGAAACCGATGACTAGTTGACTCGGGGACTACTAAGGGGTTAATATGTACTGTAATGTATTTTAACAACTATTATATCCTCTATTCCATGTTGGTTTAGCTCATCTTGACTATGTATATAATGGGCAGTATATTGGCCATTATATACATAGGAGAAAGGCAGTGCTAACGCCAGCCTGGAGCTGGTGATAAAATATTTGTGGTATTTCTTCCGTTCATCCTGTTCCGATAAATATCCGAACTTGATGTATGGCAGTTTTTACGTGAAAATGTGATATTATACCTGTTTTGTATCGGATCTGATGCTTTTAACAGGTCCTATAAAAAGTGCTTTATTTTTGGCGCTGCAACACTGATTCATTGCACGATAATAAGGCACTTTTTTAATTGGCGGTAATACAGCATTTTTGGTTATCGCAGCTTGATGTATCCAGCCCTTTGACTCAAGTCATATTTAGTGAAATTAAGTTCTAGTTTACCAGTAATGGTGTATGCAGATCTATCACTATTTGCTATTTAACATCAGTAATAAGACAATAGAGATGTAAAAACTACACAACACACATATTCCTGATTACCTTGTGCTGGCGCGTTACTTTTCCACAGTGTACCCCCTTGATACCAAGCTCTTTCCCATATTCATCTCCAGACCAGGAGCTCTGTGTGTGGGGGGAGGTCTGTGCAGGTTCTGTAGAAGATTTTCCTGTGGTACTGGAACGCCACAAGGTTCTGTTCTTCCTCGTTTCTCACACAATTTACAAACCTAAAATTGGGACAGTTAGTGAGGACTCAAAGTAATGTCTATTTTATAAAGGGAGAGCTCAAAAAAGATACAGGTTGTTAATAATGTGACTTGTCTTTTCTTTCTTCTCTACAGTTTTTGAGGTGAACAGAAGTTAATGGAGAGCAATGTATATACTATGGCTCACATGTATGTAACCACAGTTTGAAAGGAATGGGAGCCACAGGCCACACCAGTGACTACTTTCTTATTATTGTACTTAAAAAATAAATTAAAAAAACACTGTTGTAATTAAAAAGTCCCCGACAAGATGACACAAAGGTGAGTTTTCTTACGGTGAAACTAAAAAAAAAGTTGGGGTTGATGTAACAAGGTCATGTAGCAGGAATGTGTTCCATTAGCAACCTGAGCTTATAACATGCCCTGAACTGATTTGGAAAGTGGACTATAGAAAAAGCCTTGTGCCACAGTCTAATGAGGTAACAATGTCGGTTTGGGCTTGAAACTCCTCCCCCCCTTCATGGCTACTCCCCCCGCTCCACATAGACCACAGATCGCGGATTTTACAATTGCACGCACCAGCAGGCAGTCAGACGCGCGTGCAGCAGTGACCACTGGGGCCGTAGCCCAAGGCTACATACAGGCACCAATGGTGCTGAACAAGGCTGTGAGGAGAAGACAGGAGTGAGGGGAGAGGTGCAAAGAGCTGCTGTGATCACATGCTCATTGCCATTTACTTGAGTGGCTGTTACAGTGCAATTGAGGCTATTGCACTTTAGTGAATCTAGTGTTTGGTAAACAGAGGCGGCAAAGTAGATAAGGAAAAATAACCCCCTGCAGATCAGTACCTGGGAGGCAAATAAAGGGAGTGGGAGGAAGGGGGATACAGAACACAAACAGCAATAGAAACACAGTAAGAGAAACCATGTGAGATTGGTAACTCTTCTCTTGAGGGGATATAGGGGAAATAATTTGACAAGCTGTTTGGGGGATAAAATAAAATGAATATTTCTGTAACTTCAGTAGTTTCAGGAGGTTTTGCAAGGATTTGGAAAGACAATAAGTGATGGTAATTGTCACAGAGTAATAGGCTGGAGAATATAGATTTGACATTAGCTGCCAAGTAAACTAGGTAAAGTAGTGTAGGTGACAGCAACCAAAGTTAGCCATAATGTCAACAGCTGCCTCTGGTTAAATAAGGCTTTGAAAAGTGTGGCCCTGCGTTCCTAAGACGGGGAAAGACTTGTGTGGGGTGAGAGGAATAGGAGTGCTTAGGATAGTTAGCAAGGGGAAAAGGCTGATTGTACAAACTCTTATGGGTTTGTAATCTCAGGATTTATTTAAACTGAAGCAGAGTAGGAAAATGGTATTTAAAGGGGCAGTCCCTCCTAGGAAGAACGTGAACCAACAACAATGGCATATTTAATAGGTTAAATGTAGCAAATTGTCAAGTTAAAAAACCCGTTTAGCAAACCAAAAACATAAACTTCCATAGAAACTAAAGTAATTATAATGCCCTCATTAGTCAAACACACAAATGTCCCTGGAGAAATACAGAACAGGATCTTTCACAATACATAAATAAGTAAAACGGTTATTTTAACCCTTTGAGTGACGGAGGGGTCACGTGATCGCTCCCTCATTGATGACAGAACGGACGGGGAGACCCCCTCCCTTCTATCCCACGTAGTGATAAATCCGTCCTGCCCTGCACAGGAGCACAGAATGTCACCTCCCCTAGGAAAACCAGCAGGATTACTATGACGTAGCTATTACATCATGGGCCCTGATGAGGTGACATTACAGCTACATCAAAAGGGCACCCAAAGGGTTAAATGGGGATTCCATCCTTTACAAGGAAGTCATGTTACACCAAGTGATTTCCTGTTTTCCCGCCGCTGGGTTGGATTTAAAGCAGCAGTTCAAGCTGCCGTTTAAAAAAAAAAAAAACGTTTCTCTTCAATGCAAACACTGACAAGTAATTATACGATCGATCCGTTCTTCTGTGATCAATAAGTGAAGATTCGGCTCGAGGAGTCACTAAATCCCTGTGTAATGCAGTCAGTGGAACATATTTATATTCATATGCGTTCCACTGACGTGTGCTCGCTCCCGAGCCCTGGTCCTGTCTCATGGGGCTTCTCCAGCAGCAGCAGAATCTCCCTGTCGCAGTAAGTATTGTGACTTGAACTAAACTGGTTCCTGGTGTAAGGTCAGTCTCTATTATTAATCCAGATATATGCGGGTGTATATACCAGAGACACAGGTTTAAACCTCTGTCACTCTGGTCCACGACTGCTATGGATTTTACTATTCTGTTTATCCCACTTAAGTCTACTTAATTATTATTAATAAACTACTGGATTACACTTATGATCTAGCCCAGGGGAGCTCAACCCAGCCAATGCCGGTCACAAGCCCGGATGAATTATGGGGAGTGTTGGTTCCGTGGAGTCAGAAATGCCAAATTAGCCAATAATCCAATGGCAGGACAACAATTACGAAGCGTGGAAACACTTGAGGACATATTGAAAATCCTGCCGCTGGCCTCTACAATGCATCGCTCCCTACCCTGCAGAAGATGAAGCGATGTCGTTTACAGAGAATACCTACCTACCAGGGGTGCTCAACTTCAGTCCTCAAGCCCACCCAACAGGTCAGGTTTTCTGAATATCCCTGCTTCAGCACACATGGCTCAATCAGTTCCTGCTTCAGTACAGCTGGCTCAGAGGCTCAGTTAAACAACGAGCCTCTGAGCCACCTGTGCTGAAGCAGGAATATCCTGAAAACCTGACCTGTTAGGGGGGCTTGAGGGCTGAAGTTGAGCACTCCTGATCTAGCCTATGTGCCTCTGTGTATACACTATCTATAATTGGTTGTTATGTCTTTTAATCTATATATACATATATATATATATATATATATATATATCCCTAATGGTTTGTAGTTTGCCTTATCTTATGCCCAGATAAATGTGTAATAATGCTGCTTTTGACTGTAAGCTCATAACATTGAACCATCTTTTAACTTGCTCCTTTTCAGCTTAAACCCTTTCTATAGTTCAATGCTTTAACTTGTTGATATAAGAGTTGCCCATTTATTTTTGGGAGAAGTTATTAAGATCAAACCCAGTCAGTACTAAACCCAGTATTGCCTCTCTCCTGGTTGGTTCCTCAATAATTTGGGTCATATAATTGTCTTTAAGCACCCCCAAAAACCTTTAACCCCTTCGTTTTTACAGAAAAATCATCTAAGAGAGAAAATATCAGCATGGCAGCTCCCAGCTCTTCAGACTAATTTATAGTCCTCAAATATCCTTTATGGCACCAATATAGTGCATACATGTTGCTTAAATTTACTGTTGCTTCAATTAACTTCTCCACAGTTCAGCAAGTGCTGAGCTCTCCCTGTGTGACTCTCTATTTTGTTATTTGTTTTCAAGGTTGCTTGGCGACGTGACGTCACGTCATAAGTGTCATATGACGCTGTGATGACGTCAGACGTCAACCAGGAAGTACTGAGGCTGCAGTGGCTGCCCGGCTGTAAACACAGGTGATGGTCCCTTTGCGCTTGGGACTTGATTTGTTTGTTCATGTTTTGGAAGACTTGTCTGTCTTGTCCCTAAGGCTGCCATTTCTTCAATCTTGGACTGATCTATTACACTCCTTTGATTGGGAATATATTTCAATGCTTTCAACTTGTTGATATAAGAGTTGCCCATTTATTTTTGGGAGAAGTTATTAAGATCAAACCCACAGTCAGTATTATGTATACACGTGGGGTCTCTGTATTTGGGGTCGGTCACATCCTTCACCTTTTAGGTATAGCTAAGGTACACTTCCCAACAGGTATTTTTTAGGATAAGCGCTTTGTGCAAGTAAATAGTTATTTTATTGCAGTAAGGTGTATGGTCTGAGGAGAGGACGTGTCTGTCCTGAAACGCCACGTGTTTGCATATACCTGCTCTGATGCTTTGACTACAAAGTAAGTTACTTACAGAAAAGGCTCCTGTGTGCTTCCTGCACCACTTTATTTCTTCATCTTCTCTTTCCCGGAAGTGGAGACACTGACTACATCCAGGTCACAGCTCCGTGTCCTACTGCGCATGCTCACACTAAGGGGATCATGGGAGTTGTAGTTTTTAGACTTCTAAACGGATCACGTGTCACATACTGTGTAGATTAGAAACGAGACAGTAACATTTCCCAGGCACTGTGCTAGGGAAAGATAGTTTCTTCTGCATGTAGATGTGTGATACTCCTCCTGGTCCTTAATATATCTCAGTGAAGCTGCTTCAGTTCCTCCCTTTTGGGCAATGTTGATATGAAGTAGGTAACCTGGATATGACATAGTAATACAACTAAAGACACACACACACCCTCTGCTGGTTTTGTCTTTAAAATGCAGATTGTCCTGATTTTATCATTTACTTTATTGTATTGTATTGTATTGTATGTCTTTATTTATATAGCGCCATTAATGTACATAGCGCTTCACAGCAGTAATACACGTGGTAATCAAATAAATAACAGATAATATAAATAACAGATCATGGTAATAAGTGGTTTAGACATTAAGGAAGAGTCCCTGCCCCAAGGAGCTTACAGTCTAATTGGTAGGTAGGGAGAACGTACAGAGACAGTAGGAGGGAGTTCTGGTAAGTGCGTCTGCAGGGGGCCAAGCTTTATGTATCGTGTTCAGAATATCCACAGTGCTATTCATATGCTTCTTTAAGCAAGTGTGTCTTAAGTTGGGTCTTAAAGGTGGATAGAGAGGGTGCTAGTCGGGTACTGAGGGGAAGGGCATTCCAGAGGTGTGGGGCAGTCAGTGAAAAAGATTTAAGGCGGGAGAGGGCTTTAGATACAAAGGGGGTAGAAAGAAGACATCCTTGAGAAGAACGCAAGAGTCTGGATGGTGCATAACGAGAAATTAGGGCTGAGATGTAAGGAGGGGCAGAAGAGTGTAAAGCTTTAAAAGTGAGGAGAAGAATGGAGTGTGAGATGCGGGATTTGATCGGAAGCCAGGAGTGGGATTTCAGGAGGGGAGATGCTGAGACAGATCTCGGAAAGAGTAGAGTGATTCTGGCAGCAGCGTTTAGGATAGATTGTAGGGGAGACAGGTGAGAGGTAGGAAGGCCGGACAGCAGGAGGTTACAGTAATCAAGACGGGAGAGAATGAGGGCCTGAGTCAGAGTTTTAGCAGTCGAGCAACAGAAGAAAGGGCGTATCTTAGTTATATTGCGGAGGAAAAAGCGACAGGTTTTAGAAATGTTTTGAATGTGAGGGGCGAATGTGAGAGAGGAGTCGAGTGTGACCCCTAGGCAGCGTGCTTGGGCTACTGGGTGAATGATCGTACAGTAGTTCCAACAGTAATGTGGAAGGAAGTAGTAGGGCCAGGTTTGGGAGGAAGTATGAGGAGCTCTGTTTGAGCCATGTTGAGTTTAAGGTGGCAGAGGGCCATGCAGGATGATATAGCAGAGAGACATTCAGAAACTTTGGTTTGTACAGCAGGTGTAAGGTCGGGTGTTGAAAAGTATATTTGTGTGTCGTCAGCATAGAGGTGATAATTAAACCCAAAAGATGTTATTAGGTCACCTAGAGAGAGTGTATACAGAGAAAAGAGAAGAGGTCCCAGGACAGAGCCCTGGGGTACCCCCACAGAGAGATCAATAGAGGAGGAGGTGCTAGCAGAAGAGACACTGAAAGTACGATGGGAGAGGTAGGATGAGATCCAGGATAGAGCTTTGTTCCGAATACCAAGAGTATGGAGAATGTGAAGGAGAAGAGGGTGGTCCACGGTGTCAAATGCTGCAGAGAGGTCGAGTAATATGAGCAGAGTGTAATGACCTCTGTCTTTGGCAGCATGGAGGTCGTCAGTTATTTTAGTGAGGGCTGTTTCCGTGGAGTGAGCAGTGTGGAAGCCAGATTGTAGAGGGTCTAGGAGAGAATAGGTGTTGAGAAAATAGAGCAAGCGAGAGAATACAAGACGTTCAAGGAGTTTAGAGGCAAAAGGCAGGAGGGAGACAGGTCGATAGTTAGAAAGACAGGTAGGGTCAAGCTTGCTGTTTTTGAGTAATGGTATGACTGCTGCATGTTTGAAGGAGGATGGAAAGGTTCCAGAGCAGAGGGAGGAGTTAAAAATGTGCGTGAGCGTAGGGATTATAGTAGGAGCAAGAGGTTTTAGGAGATGGGAGGGAATGGGGTCAAGAGGGCAAGTGGTAGAGGGAGAAGAGGCGAGCAACAGCGACACATCCTCCTCTGAGACAGTGGAAAAAGAGTCAAGGAAGGCAGGAGGAGAGTTAGGAAGACGTGTAGGATGGGAGGAAGAAACAGAGGGAATGTTCTGACGTATGGATTCCACCTTTTCCTTAAAATAGTCAGCAAAGTCCTGAGCGGAGATGGAGGAAGGAGAGGCAGCTGAGGGTGGTTTAAGTAGAGTATCAAAGACAGAGAACAGTCGGCGTGGGTTAGACTTGTGCATGTTGATTAGTAAAGAAAAGTAGGCTTGTTTAGCTCGCGAGATGGCCGAGTTGAAACAGAATAGCATAAATTTGTAGTGAAGGAAGTCTGCAGCATGCGCGTGTGGGAATTTAACCAGGGTCTAGGGTTAGATGGGCGAGTCTGGCAGAGAGAAAGCGGGGCATGTAGATCAAGAGAGGAGGACAAGGCAGAGTTGTAGTTCCTGACCAGGTTGTCAGGGTCTGTAGCAGAGCTGAGAGAGGAGAGGGAGGAGCTTAAAGTGGACTCAAAGTCAGGTAAGTGAATAGAGCGCAGGTTTCTGCAGAACCGGGGGGTAGATGGAGGTGGAGAAGGGGAGAAGCGAGATAGAGAGAATGAGATGAGATGATGGTCAGAGAGAGGGAAAGGGGAAATGGAGAAATCGGAGAGAAGTTTTTTTTAGTGAAAACCAGGTCTAAGTAGTGGCCATCCTTGTGGGTGCTGGCTGCAGTCCACTGTTGAAGGCCAAAAGAAGAGGTTAGAGAAAGAAAGCGGGAAGCCCAAGGGAGAGAGGGGTCATCAATGTGGCAAATGAAGTCCCCAAGGAGAAGAACAGGGGAGTCTGAGGAGAGAAAGAAAGAGAGCCAGGATTCAAAGTGAGAGAGAAAGGCAGAAGGGGGATGAGTAGAGGTAGGTGGGCGATAGATGACTGCCACGTGGACCGGGAGAGGAGAGAAGATCTGGACTGTGTGAACCTCAAAGGAGGGAAAAGCAAGAGATGGAGGAATAGGAAGAGTTTGGTAACGGCAGAGAGAGGAGAGCAGGAGCCCCACGCCTCCACCCCTGCCATCAGGGCGCGGAGTGTGGGAGAAGGAAAGGCCACCATAGGAGAGGGCAGCTTCCAGAGCAGAGGTAGACTGAGTGAGCCTGGTCTCAGTTAAAGCAAAGAGAAGCAGGGAGTGAGAGAGAAAGAAGTCATGCCCAGAGAGGAACTTGTTAAAGAGGGAACGAGCATTCCAAAGGGCACAGGAGAAAGGGAGAGAGGAGGGAGGGTGGCAGGGGATGGGTATGAGGTTGGAGGGGTTAACACCAGGAGTAGAAGTTGCATGTGGGAGGCGAGGACGAGAGCAAGTAGAAATAAGGCAGGGACCAGGATTGGGAGAGATGTCACCAGAAGCAAGGAGGAGAAGCATGGATAGAAAGAGGATGTGTGAGGATGATTTGTAGGGGTGTGTTTTAGTGCAGGGTGTATAGCTGTGTGGTGACAGAGGACGCAGGTAAGAAAGGAGTTCATGTGAACTGAGAAGTGGGGAAGAGAGGAGAGATGGAGATATATGAATAGAGTTAAAGACATAAGGAGACTGGTGGAAGGAAGTGCATAATTTGAAAATAAGTGAGGTTACAGCAAATATAAAAAATAAAGGCGGCATCACAGCAATAGTTAAGTGTTGAAATGTGCAGTCTGTGATAGATGATATCCTCCTTTCCAACGTAGATCAAATGCAGGAATCAGAAGCAGTAGGTGTTGTCCACTTTTCCACTTCTTTTTGAACTTCCTTTTTAAACTTCAAATCTACTTGAAACATTTCTACTTAAAAGCATATCTGCTTAGGAGCATTGGCTGTTATGAGTTTACTTATATACTTTTAGAAAGTCACCTGGTTGGCACAACAAATTTAATTAGCACATGTGAGGGACGTTAAAGCAAATGGTTTTTCTAAGTTGGGTGTTGTCTTGCACAAGTGTGAAAGCTGAAT
The DNA here is from genome assembly GCF_040206685.1 of Ascaphus truei. Lineage (NCBI taxonomy): Eukaryota > Metazoa > Chordata > Amphibia > Anura > Ascaphidae > Ascaphus > Ascaphus truei. The sequence continues at coordinate 30,464,969 of NC_134497.1, read as the reverse complement.
TACATTAAGACAGTAGGGGGATGATTTACAGACAGACAATTGGAATATGTTTTTACCTAAATAGAACTAAATACACAGCAGGGGAGGATATCAGGATAGACAGAGAGTTTGGAATATGTTTATTTTGAAAGTTAATAACAAGAGCCCCCCCGTTCCCTCACACAGAGCCCCCCCCCCCACTCCCTCACACAGAGCCCGACCCGCTCCCTCACACAGAGCCCCTCACACAGAGCTCCCCCCTGCTCCCTCACACAGAGCCCCCCCTGCTCCCTCACACAGAGCCCCCCCTGCTCCCTCACACAGAGCCCCCCTCTGCTCCCTCACACAGAGCCCCCCCTGCTCCCTCACACAGAGCCCCCCCTGCTCCCTCACACAGAGACATGATGATTGAGGAAAAGATCCATTAATGATGACGTCATGAGGTCTCGCGAGAGGTCGGAAGCCACTTCAGAGGGAGGACCTACCTGATGACGTCAGCGCGACGGGATGAGGAGGCACATGCAGTATGGAGTACTGTAGGAACAAGCTGTGGACTAATGAAGGGCAATTAGGGGGTGATTATCTTTCATTTCTTTCACATGGTTATTTCACTATTTATACTGGACATTATCCTTCTTTCATATGCCAGTCACTTGAGAAAGTCCTCCGAGAAGGACGAAACGTCATATTTGGTGCTATTTTGATAATTAAATCTTTTTGGAAATCCGCATTGTGCACTGGTTATCAATTTTTCACTATCTTAGGATTCATTGACAGTTATCCCTGCTACCAGGAGCACCGGTTGTTGCAAGTACTGTATATTATACTTTATTGTATTGGTCTGAAGCTTTACCATCTTTTGTTCCCCAGTTATATGTAGCCAGGTCACCCCTCGTTGCCCTGCGACCTCCGTGGCCGGGATCGATGGTGGGTGCTGCCGGAGCAAAGCGTCAGACCTGACGGCCATTCTGGAGGGTGGGGGCCCTGCACGGGAGCCGCCATGTTGCGCGAGTTTGCGCATGCGCAGTGAGTGCTGGCGGCCCGATGAGTTGCGCTTGCTCAGTGATAAGCGCGCGAACCCTAGCCTACCAGGGAAGGCTCTTGGAAGGGACTACAAGTCCCATGAGCCTCAGCAGCACACCATGTGATGCCAGGGAGCCAATAGGGCTGTAGGATTGCCCTGCAGGGAGAAGTAGCTACAATTCGCAGGGTTTTTGCAGACAGGCAGTCCAGACCAGGAAGAGCTAGGGGAAGGAGGTGAGTGCAGGGGTCTGTGACCCGCTGCATTAGGCCAGCAACCCCCTAGGCCCCAGATAGGTCCTGAGTCACCTTATAGCTTGTGGTGCGGTAGGGACAGGCCCTAGGTTAGGGACCCTGCCCCATTAGCTGTTTGCTAGCTAGGGACACAGCGGACGCTGCGCTTCCCGCCAAGAGGCTTGGGCTCAAGCCTACGCCATTAAAGAGAACTGGACTATCTTCAGGGTGGGATCGCCCCTGACGGATCACCACGCGGGTGGATCCTGGATGTCGTGCAGGAACTCGACTGATCCTTTGTGAAGATCTTTAAAGCCAGGTGCCGCCGCACCGGGCAGGTATTATTATAAGTGCACCAACAAAGTACTCACACATAGTGGCAGCGCTGACCACGGGACAAGGGGTTATACTGTGGACACGGTGTGTGGGTACACGGTGGTGGGCATGGGGGTAAGCTCCTAAGCGGGAGTGACTGACACTTGAGACTTTGGTACAGTTATTGAGTTGATAACATATGGTTAATGTGAGTGTATTGTGTTATGTTGATGCTGCATATAGTAAATGGTTATACCTATACTCCAGTGTATGTGATTACTATATGCGGGTCCTGTGTAGGGGACATTCTATACTCCTAGAATCCTGCACAGGTGGAGGCGCTGATCAAGAAACGTTCCAGAGAGCACCCCAGGTTCCCAGCAAGCGTAGGTTCAAGCCTCTTGTGAACCTGCAGGTATACGCACCACACCTGGTAACACATAGGTTCCCCCTCACATACACTCTATATGCGGTTGGGTGGGGGAATACCCGTTACATTTGGAGGCGCTGCTGAGAGCTCAAACCTGGGGTGCCCCACTCAGTTATTAATTATGTCACCACCATTACCGTCACTCTCAGAAGTGTATGACTGGGCCGTGGAGCTGCAAGTGCCGCCGCTTCACACGCTCGCGGTGAGCCGGGTCCCTGCTGATACTCCGTCTTCGGCAATACAAATGGCCTTGAGGCAGCACCCAAATATCCGGGATGCCGCCAAAATAAAAGTGTTGGAACGACGTAAGGATGTGGACCAGGAGTGTTGCTCCATGTTAGTGAGTATAGGGCAAGATATAACCGAAGACTGGGGCCCGTCCAGTTTGTGGCTCGCGAGGCCGACGGGTTCCTGCTGTATTGTTGTCTACCCTGAACTGCCTATAAAATCCGAGCCGAGCACCTCTCACACGAACTTATAAGAGGTTGCTATGCGTACATCACTTTCCCCCCTGAAAGTTATTGCGGAGGCGACCGGGATGCTCTCACAGACTACAGTCCACCGTTAAGTATTGCCAGCTCGTCCTCTAAACGTGGGGATGATATCCGAATGCTAGCTTAGGCTATCCTACAAATGGGAGCGTCCAAATCCGAATCCCCAGCCCCACAGCAGTATCGCAAGTTAAAGATCTTTTCGTTTGAAGTCTGGAGGGAATACACCTCTCAGGTCCTAGAAGAATGGACTTGCCCTGAGTCGGTGAAGCGGCAACGCATAATGGAATGCCTACGTCCTCCCGCGTCCACCATAATACAGATGTGTAAAGATCAGCATGCGGACGTTACCGCGCATCAGATGCTGGAGACTCTTGTGCGGGCCTATGGGCGAACCGAAGGCATAGGACAATTGATGAAAAGATACTACAACCTTTGCCAAAAAGAGGGAGAGGATCTATCTGACCTCCTACAGAGGATTCAATCCGTCTTATGGGAACTGCGTAAGCGCAAACGTATTACTGACGCAGAGGTGGATGAGTATCGCCGCGCGCAATTCCTGAGTGGAGCCCTTCCCACTCATCCTATTGTACTCATGATGAGGCGTTCTCTGATGCGAGGTGACCCCCCATCCTGGGAGGAGCTAATGGATGAGATAAAAGAACATGAGGTCTACACCCGGTTGCATACTTCCAGGAAGACTAAGGAGTCTCCAAAGAGTGAACCTCAGGGGGCTTCTGCGCCAAAGGCCAAGATACCTCCAAGTCAGGAAGAGGAGGCCTCACCCAAGATCCCGGTTTCCAAATCCAGACCATCCGGGAACCCATCTTCCCAGTACCCGGGCCGCCCTGAACCCGGCGAAGTCGTCTGCTATGGCTGCGGTCGAAGAGACCACTTCCTCAGGGACTGTCCCGAGAAGGAAGATCCCGACGAAAACCCTCCAAGTAAGGGACGTTACGCTAAGGCCATGATCTGCCGGGTACAGACCACCGAAGCCGAGACATCCGAGGCCACCCCTGCGCCTCCTGAAGCACCTACTGACCTAAGTCCCGACGATGGGACAACATCCGGGGATGCTTACAGTCAGGTAGGCCCCTCTGCTATCGTGCGTGTGGTAGTAGAAGGAGTCTATGCCTCTGCTCTGCTGGACACTGGATCCCAAGTGACCATAATATACCGGCAATTCTATGACCAACATCTCCACCACTGCCCCATGCGGTCGGCGGAACATATGAAGGTGAGGGGGTTAATAAACGAAGATTACCCCATCGATGGGATCGTGAGAGCTCAACTGGATATAGTCCAACTGAACACCGGCAAGAAACATCCCATGCATGTGGAGGCAATGGTATGTTCGAAGCCCCAAGGCCAGTGTCAGTACCCAATCATCTTTTGAACAAATACTGATATAGTGCGAGCCGTAATCCGAGCCTACATGAAAGAGACCAACGAATTACCTATGGCTAGTCCACTCCTTGACCCTGTACTGCGGGAAGAGTGCAACCGAGTATATGCATTAGAGCGGCACGGGGACCTCTACAATCGTCAACGCAGACTGACGACCATTTTACCAGGGGGAGTGCAACGTATGGACGTCTGGTGCTGTTATCCTGATCGAGATGATACCGACCACCTGTTCTCTCTGGAGAGTACCCCTGAGGAAGAGGCTCAGAGAGGGTATAGGGCAGGCATGTCAAACATGCGGCCCGCGGGCCGCATGCGGCCCGCAACGGATATTTTTGCGGCCCGCTCACAACGACCGGGCTATAGTTTCTCCCTCCGAATGCGCGCTGATGCGTGCTGAGGAGGAGAAACTCTTCCGAGAGCGGCAAATTTCAATTTGCCGCTCGGGGAAGCGAAGGAGCAGTCACATGACCGCTCCCATCCAATGGGGCTGCAGCCGGTCCGCCATTATTCACTTCAGAGCAACCAGACCGCAGCACCGAGGTGTGTGTCTGTGTGTCTGTGTGTCTGTGTGTCTGTGTGTCTGTGTGTCTGTGTGTCTGTGTGTCTGTGTGTCTGTGTGTCTGTGTGTCTGTGTGTCTGTGTGTCTGTGTCTCTGTGTCTCTGTGTCTGTGTGTCTCTGTGTCTCTGTGTCTCTGCTGCTGCTCACTGACCGATCTGTCCTGAGGTGATGCTGCCAAGCAGTACAAGCATTCATGTTACCGGAGTCACAGGCGCTGGTGCAGGGGGGTGGGTGTGAAAAGCGGGCTGGGGCTGGTGCAGGGGGGTGGGTGTGAAAAACGGGCTGGGGCTGGTGCTGGTGCAGGGGGGTGGGTGTAAAAAACGGGCTGGTGCTGGTGCAGAGGGGTGGGTGTGAAAAACGGGCTGGTGCAGAGGGGTGGGTGTGAAAAACGGGCTGGGGCTGGTGCTGGTGCAGGGGGGTGGGTGTGAAAAATGGTCTGGGGCTGGGGCTGGGGCTGGGGCTGGTGCTGGTGCAGGGGGGGTGGGTGTGAAAAACAGGCTGGGGCTGGTGCTGGTGCAGGGGGTGGGTGTGAAAAACGGGCTGGGGCTGGTGCTGGTGCAGGGGGGTGGGTGTGAAAAACGGGCTGGGGCTGGTGCTGGTGCAGGGGGGTGGGTGTGAAAAATGGTCTGGGGCTGGGGCTGGGGCTGGGGCTGGTGCTGGTGCAGGGGGGGTGGGTGTGAAAAACAGGCTGGGGCTGGTGCTGGTGCAGGGGGTGGGTGTGAAAAACGGGCTGGGGCTGGTGCTGGTGCAGGGGGGTGGGTGTGAAAAACGGGCTGGGGCTGGTGCTGGTGCAGGGGGGTGGGTGTGAAAAACGGGCTGGGGCTGGTGCTGGTGCAGGGGGGTGGGTGTGAAAGACAGACTGGGGCTGGTGCTGGTGCAGGGGGGTGGATGTGAAAAACGGTCTGGGACTAAGGCTGGTGCAGGGGGGTGGGTGTGAAAAACGGGCTGGGACTGGGGCTGGTGCTGGTGCAGGGGGGTGGGTGTGAAAAACGGGCTGGGACTGGGGCTGGTGCAAGGGGGTGGGTGTAAAAAACAGGCTGGGGCTGGTGCTGTTGCAGGGGGGTGGGTGTGAAAAATGGGCCAGGGACTGGTGCTGGTGCAGGGGGGTGGGTGTGAAAAACGGGTTGGTGCTGGTGCAGGGGGGTGGGTGTGAAAAACGCGCTGGTGCTGGTGCAGGGGAGTGGGTATGAAAAACGGGCTGGTGGTGGGGGGAGAAGGGATGAGAGGGTGGGTGGAGGGAGAAGGGAGATGGAGGGGGGTTGCGTGGCCGCCAGGGGGGGGAGGAGAGGAAGGGGTTGTGTCCCGGAGCAGTGGTGGCAGCAAGGTGGTGTGTGTGTCTGAGTGTGTCTGAGTGTGTGTGTGTCTGAGAGAGAGAGAGAGAGTGTCAGGGAGAGGGAGAGAGAGTGTCAGGGAGAGGGAGAGAGAGAGAGAGAGAGTGTCAGGGAGAGAGAGTGTCAGGGAGAGGGAGAGAGAGAGAGAGTGTCAGGCAGAGGGAGTGTGAGTGTCAGGGAGAGGGAGAGTGTCAGGGAGAGGGAGAGTGTCAGGGAGAGGGAGAGTGTCAGGGAGAGGGAGAGTGTCAGGGAGAGGGAGAGAGTGTCAGGGAGAGGGAGAGAGAGAGTGAGTGTCAGGGAGAGGGAGAGAGAGAGAGTGCAGGGAGAGGGAGAGAGAGAGAGAGAGAGAGAGAGTCAGGGAGAGGGAGAGTGTGTCAGGGAGAGGGAGAGTGTCAGGGAGAGGGAGAGAGAGAGTGTCATGGAGAGGGAGAGAGAGAGTGTCAAGGAGAGGGAGAGTGTGAGGGAGAGGGTCAGGGAGAGGGAGAGTGTCAGGGAGAGGGAGAGTGTCAGGGAGAGGGAGAGAGAGTGTCAGGGAGAGGGAGTGTCAGGGAGAGGGAGAGAGAGTGTCAGGGAGAGGGAGAGAGAGTGTCAGGGAGAGGGAGAGAGAGTGTCAGGGAGAGGGAGAGAGAGTGTCAGGGAGAGGGAGAGAGTGTCAGGGAGAGGGAGAGTGTCAGGGAGAGGGAGAGTGTCAGGGAGAGGGATAGTGTCAGGGAGAGGGATAGTGTCAGAGAGAGAGAGTGTGTCAGGGAGAGGGAGAGTGTCAGGTAGAGCCTCTGTGCATGTGCCTCTGTCAATGTGCCTCTGTCCCTCTGTCCCTGTGCCTCTGTCCCTGTGCCTCTGTCCCTCTGCCTCTGTCCCTCTGTCCCTGTCCCTCTGTCCCTTTGCCCCTGTCCCTGTGTCCCTGTGCCTGTGTCCCTGTGCCTGTGTCCCTGTGCCTCTGTGCCTGTGCCCCTGTCCCTCTGTCCCTGTGCCTCTGTCCCTGTGCCTCTGTCCCTCTGTCCCTCTCTCTCTGCCTCTCTCTCTTTGCCTCTCTGCCTCTCTCTCTCTGCCTCTCTCTGCCTCTCTCTCTGCCTCTCTCTCTGCCTCTCTCTCTGCCTCTCTCTCTGCCTCTCTCTCTCTGCCTCTCTCTCTGCCTCTCTGTCTCTCATTTTTAACTTAACTGCCCTATACCTACACCGAAATAACCTATTCTGCTTTCTTCCAGATCTGACTCAAGTTTCACACGGGGGACATCGGAAGACAGGTAGGGAACACCTCCCCTCCTGTATAGTACCTTGAGGGACTGCGGATCAGGTAAGATCCCAGGCGGGATTGCTGCTTTAGAAATTGTGAAGAGGGGGCATCCTGACACTGGTTAATGGTAATGGGTTCAGAATCATTCACATCTGGCTTTTTTTTTGGTTCGGTTAGTGAGGTCATCACACACACACACACACACACACACACACACACACACACACACACACACACACACACACACACACACACACACACACACACACACACACACACACACACACACACACACACACACACACACACACACACACTGTACTTCTCGAAATAAACCTACGTTTCTATGAAAATGTAAGTTGGTTTTTTTTGCGGCCCACCTGAACTTAAACCTTGTTTAATGTGGCCGTTGTTAGCATTTGAGTTTGACATGCTTGGTATAGGGTAATACCCGAAGTGAGAGAGTGGAAGACTAAAATTCCTCCCCGGACCTACGTATATGTGCAGAACTTCTACCCGTTCCCGATGGAGCTTGATGTCGGACGAAGTTTGGGCTGCATATATCCGGTCAGCCCTGTGGAAACAGCGCCGCAGGTGAACGCCACTGCAGTGGGCGAGCAGTTAGTTGATCTGGATGTCAACTTTGGGGACTCGACGCTGCCGATTGAGTGGAAGGGTCGACTGACGGCCAAGCTGAATGAATGAAGGACAGTGTTTTCCACAAGTGAAATGGATGTGGGCCGCAGTCGCAGCGCCCAACACACCATTAGGTTGAGTGATGCCACTCCGTTCCGTGAATGCTCTCGTCGCATCGCCCCCAGGGATGTGGACGATGTAAGGAACGTCCTGAAAAAAAATGGAGACCGCTGGGATTTTGACGGAGTCTCGGAGTCCTTACGCCTCACCCATAGTGGTGGTAAGGAAGAAGAACGGATCTGTAAGACTGTGTGTCGATTATCGAACCCTGAATCATCATACGGTACCCGACCAATACAACCTTCCTCGCATTGAAGAGATTATGAATGCTCTAACCGGGAGCCAGTAGTTTAGTGTTCTCGATTTACGATCTGGGTACTACCAGGTGCCTTTGAGTGCAGAGGATCAGGAAAAGACAGCCTTCGTCTGCCCCCTGGGCTTCTACCAATCTACGCGTATGCCCCAAGGTATATGTGGAGCTCCTGCTACCTTCCAGCGACTGATGGAGAAGACAATCGGGGACATGAACCCTCGGGAGTGTCTTGTCTACCTGGACGACATCATTGTCTTCGGAAAGACCCTGGAGGAGCACGAAGAGAGGCTGCTTAAGGTGATAGACCGTCTTGGAAAAGAAGGATTGAAGTTATCCCTCAACAAGTGTCGGTGCTGTCACACGTCGGTGACCTACGTGGGACACATCGTGTCTGCTCAAGGAATTGCTACCGATCCGGCCAAAGTAGAAGCGGTAGTGAACTGACCGCGTCCCGAGAATGTCACGGAACTGCGATCATTCCTGGGTTTCTGTGGGTATTACCGTCGCTTCGTGGAAGGGTACTCTAGTCGAGCCAAACCCCTGAACAACCTCTTGAAGATATACCCCGAAGACACCGGAAGGAAGGCCACGTCGGCCCGTCAAGCGTTTGGCGATAAGTGGACGCCCGAGTGTGAACAGGCCTTCCCGAACTTGAAGAAAAGCCTGACAGAAGCACCAGTGCTTGCGTATGCTGATCCCGAACAACCATACGTTCTGCATGTGGATGCCAGCCTCAATGGACTGGGTGCTGTCCTACATCAGAAACACCCGGAGGGTCTTCGACCTGTAGCCTATGTCAACCGCAGTCTGACCCCCAGTGAACAAAAGTACCCCGTACACAAGTTAGAGTTTCTGGCTCTAAAATGGGCAATCACAGAAAAACTCCACGAATACCTCTACGGTGTCACGTTTGAGGTAAGGACGGATAACAATCCCCTCACGTACATCAATACCTCTGCCAAATTGGACGCAGCAGGACACCGATCGCTGGCAACCCTATGTAACTACAGATTCTCTCTGAAGTATAAGCCGGGGCTTTGAACATTGGAGCTGATGCACTATCACGACGACCAGGACTAAGTGCTACTCCCGACGATGATGAATGGGAAGAGATACCGGGACCAGGGATGCGAGCAATGTGACAAAAAGAAAAGAGGCTGGGGCGCTCCCTTGTTTTTATAGGCTTGTGATGCTGCCTGTTTTGTGATGTGTAACCAAATAAAGGGTAGTGTATACTTGCCCTTGTTGTTTACCAAATAAAGGGTAGTGTATACTTGCCCTTGTTGTTTAGGAATAGTATTGTGACCTTGGAATCAAATCCCCGATGCACCACATACAACCACACTTGCGATACAAATTTTTTTTAGAGTCTAACATAACTTTAAATACAAAACTATACATCACAAAGATACCACTACCATTCACACAAATTTTCAAACCAACCACAAGGGGGAACCAAAACCTCTATCATCTGGGCAATCCAGCATATTTTTAATTCAGAATATTAATGAAGACACATGTGATGCGACACATTTGCCACACATGAATTCTACTAGCTATATCTATATTATAATTTTTATTATAAATTCTATTATCCACATAGCCTTTTTTGACATCCTTTCATCCATATAGTCCTTTTTGACTTTTTAACCATCCAACCGCTTTTTAACTATCCAACCATCTTCTAACCAGCAATAGAGCTATTATACTTAATGGTAGAGCCATGCATACACTCTGAATTGAAGGCCTCTTATGGGATTCATTCAAAGGTTGAAATACAATATATTTCTGTAACTGCACTCATTTTAAGAAAACTGTTTAAAGATGTGTGTATATTATCCTAATTACTGAATTGTCTACACCACATGCGAGATAATCAGGATCCGAGTAATCCACTCTGCAGAATTGATGCCATGTGTACATGATTAATTGCCTAACATATTATCACCATTGTATAAAGCACAACCGAATCATGCATCCACATTTTTTCCACTTTTAATTACTTATTACAGTCAATGTACGATAAGTCCAACACCCACTATTGTATAAAAGTTGTTTTTATCATGTAATTATACAAAGCACTAATTGATTGCAATCAAACAATCAATTAGGTTTCAAGCCTATAAGAAGGGAAGACACAGGGCATCCGGCAGGAACCTGACGAAGCATCACTGCGAAACGCGTAGTTCCCTGCCGGAGCCCATTGACTGAAGGACCCAGCCAGCCTGCTGACATCCGGTAAGCCCTCCTCTTCCGGTCCCGCCGTCGGACGCGACCACGGGAGGCACACTGGTCAGAGGAGCGTGAACGGACGATCGGGCTGATGCTGGGCTGTTGCCTAAGCTGTATCGTGAGTGTTATTCTTTTTTGCTGTTTTTTTGCACTTAATAAATCTTATTTTACTTACTCACCGTGTTCGGCCCTTTTTCTTCTAATTTGGGCACCCGGGAGATAAGTCACTTGCATACTGCCTCCATTGGGAGGGGGAGGAAGCCATTCATTGCTTCTGGCAGCACTTTGTTAAAGAAAGACTGCCCTTCATATTCTGCTAATCAGCACAACTATCTCTGACAGACAGCAGGCTATAGAAAAGCCTGCTAATCACCCGCTCCCACCACCCTTTTCATTTCACTTACCCCCAATCTTATATCACTTCAATTAATCACAGAACTTCATTTTAAATATTTGAAAAAAAATTATTTTAGCATTTTATCCAATATTTTATGAGACAACTTTTTATCACTGCATACTGTACTGTTTGGCTATCTAAACACTAATCACGTGTTCCTTATCTTCTCATTTCATCTTGTGAGCGAAATCCCGTGCGCTGACCAACCCTCCGTCTCCAATGCGAGCAATGTGTAGCATAGCGGCCGTCATCAATGATCAAGTGGCCTTCTCCGAATTGCGGGTTGCAGTTTCCTTAGGATGCTAGTAGCAGGTTATACCCGCCGCCTACTGCGATCCCAAGTGAATTAACGCATGATAAGGTCATACGATGGAAAGACCTAGTGGACTACTGTACCAAATGAGAGACCCAGTAATCAGCATCATTCGGCAAACTTTTCAAAGAAAGAATCCAGCCTTACTGAAACGTGCTCCCAGAGACATGGTTGCATTGCCAATGCGTGAGGTGGACAAGTTTGAGATTGACAATTGCTTGCTCTATAGGGTAGTACCATATCACGACCACCCTGATAGGCGACAACTGGTTCTACCCCAAAACTTAAGATATATGGTGTTGAAGTCGCTACATGATGAACATGGGCATCTCGGAGTAGAGAAGACCTTTGGATTGATCAGAGATCGCTTCTTCTGGCCCAGGATGCGGGAAGCGGTAGAACAACACTGCCGCCGTTGTTCTCTGTGTATTCCACGTAAGACCTTGCCTACAAGAGATGCGCCCATGGCCCATCTGAAGAGTTCTGGGCCAATGGACCTAGTGTGTATGGACTTTCTGTGCATTGAGCCTGATAGCCGAGGAATATGCAACGTGCTGGTCATCACGGACCATTACACCCGGTATGCGCAGGCCTTCCCCGCAAAAGACCAGAAAGCCATCAGAGTGGCAAAAATATTATGGGAGAAGTACTTCCTTCATTACGGTCTTCCAAATCGGCTTCACCCAGACCAAGGTCGCGATTTTGAGAGCACTCTGATCCGGGAGTTGCTCAAAATATTGAACATTGCTAAATCACGGACGACTCCGTACCATCCCAAAGGAGATGCTTTACCAGAACGATTTAATCGGACCTTATTGGACATGCACGGGACTTTAAAGGGTGCTCAGAAGACTGAATGGAGTCGACACGTGGAGACCCTGGTCCACGCGTAAATTTGTACCCGCCACGAGTCAACTGGATTCTTCCCATACTTCCTTATGTTTGGGCGAGAGGTGAGACTACCAGTAGATGTATGGCTTCGAGTATCAACGGATGGGATACACTATGCTACCCATTTCAAATACGTACAAAGACTCAAGGACAGTTTGCAGCAAGCCTACCAACAGGCTGAGGAATCTACGGCTAAACTGAATGCTGGCAACAAAAGACGATATGACCATAAAGTCAAGTATCGGGAGCTACGTCCTGGGGACGCTGTGTTACTTCGTAATCTGGGAGTTCCTGGAAAACATAAGTTGGCTGATCGATGGAGAAATGGAGTATACGAAGCAGAATCTCAGATGCCTAGCCTCCCGGTCTATCGCATCAAAGACACTGAAGGCCGGGTAAAGGTATGGCATAGAAATCATCTCCTGCCCATACCTCAAGTAGGGGATAACGAATTGGAAGTGCCCTCTGCTTCGCTCGATGGAGTCAGATAGTACAGAGGATGGCCCAGAGACTGTAGTAAATGCCACCTCTGAGGATCCTATGGAAGGAACCTCTCAAAGGGTCTTTCTGACCGCGGGGGTATCTCCCGAAGGAGCTACGGGTAAAGGACCCCTTGGTCCAACGATAGACACGTTGACTCCAATGAGCCAGCCATTAGATCCACAGAGCCCATGCTTTGTGCCTCAAAGAGACTGTTCAGAGACATTTCTCCCCTCAAGGGAAGAGGCTGAGCCTCAGGACTGTACTTATCACTCCCCCGAGGGAGTTGCTGAAGAACAGCTCCGTAGGAGCCAAAGAGTCAGGTACCCTCCAAACCGGGTAACCTGTGATCAAATTGGGGCACCCCATTATGAGGCTCAGCAGTGGTCTCGGAGCAAAATCCAATCCGTGATTGTGATGCTCACAGAATTGTGTAACATTGTTTAAAGTTGATGCAATGTGCTAAATTATATTCATATAAGATGCATTTTTATTATATAACGTTTGTGTATAGTAGTAAGTTGCGTTCCAAGTGGTGACGTTGGGGATTTTACCAGGGGGAGGATGTAGCCATGTCACCCCTCGTTGCCCAGCGACCCCCATTACCTCCATGGCCGGGATCGATGGTGGGTGCTTCAGAGCCAAGCGGCAGACCCGACGGCCATTCTGGAGGGTGGGGGCCGAGCAGGGAGCGCTCCGGTGCTCCCCGGCGGCTCCCGTGCAGGGCGCTGCCATGTTGCGCGAGTTTGCGCATGCGCAGTGATTGCTGGCAGCCCCGATGAGTTGCGCATGTGCATTGATACGCGCGCGAACCCTTGCCTACCAGGGAAGGCTCTTGGAAGGGATTACAAGTCCCATGAGCCTCAGCAGCACCCCATGTGATGCAAGGGAGCCAATAGGGCTGTAGGATTGCCCTGCAGGGAGAAGTAGATACAATTCGCGGGGTTTTTGCAGACATGCAGTCCAGACCAAGAAGAGCTAGGGGAAGGACGTGAGTTTCCGGGGTCTATGACCCGCTGCATTAGGCCAGCAACCCCCTAGGCCCCAGATAGGTCCTGAGTCACCTTATAGCTTGTGGTGCTGTAGGGCCAGGCCCTAGGTTAGGGACCCTGCCCCATTAGCTGTTTGAAGCTAGGGACACAGCGGACGCTGCGCTTCCCACCAAGAGGCTTGGGCTCAAGCCTACGCCATTAAAGAGAACTGGACTATCTTCAGGGTGGGATCGCCCCTGACGGATCACCACGCGGGTGGATCCTGGATGTCGGGCAGGAACTCGACTGATCCTTTGTGAAGATCTTTAAAGCCAGGTGCCGCCGCACCGGGCAGGTATTGTTATAAGTGCACCAACAAAGTACTCACACATAGTGGCAGCGCTGACCACGGGACAAGGGGTTATACTATGAACACAGTGTGGGGGTACACGGTGGTGGGCACGGGGGTACGCTCCTAAGCGGGAGTGACTGACACTTGAGACTTTGGTACAGTTATTGAGTTGATAACATATGGTTAATGTGAGTGTATTGTGTTATGTTGATGCTGCATATAGTAAATGGTTATACCTATACTCCAGTGTATGTGATTACTATATGCGGGTCCTGTGTAGGGGAGATTCTATACTCATAGAATCCTGCACAGGTGGAGGCGCTGATCAAGAAACGTTCCAGACAGCACCCCAGGTTCCCATCAAGCAGAGGCTCAGGCCTCTTGTGAACCTGCAGGTATACGCACCACACCTGGTAACACATAGGTTCCCCCTCACATAAACTCTATATGCGGTTGGGTGGGGAAATACCCGTTACATATACGTCTTATAACAGTGTATTACTGCCAACTGCAGAAAGGAAAAAAGTTTTTAAAACTCGTCAGCATGCTGCATAGCTGTCAGGGTCTCCTACCCATCCAGTTCTTGGCCTTAGTTCCTTTCCTTGTCCATCGGGTGTGCTGCTGCTTTCTGTCTGCTCTGGGGTTTGTGTGTCTGTCTGTCTCCTCTTGTTGCTCTTGTTCTCTGTGCTTATAGTTCCTGCTTCCTGTTTGGGCCTTTGCTTAGTGTCAGACTCCATGCCTGTGCTTCTGCCGCAGCCTGTTCCTGTTCTGTATTGGAGTCCTGTTCATATTAAAGGCCGTTGCTATTTAACTAGATTGCCCCAGTCTGTTTCCTGCTAGCAAGTCCCAGACCTGTTCCTGCTCCCCTGCCCTTAGGGTGACCAGATTTTGAAAATGAAAAACCGGGACACATTTTTTTTTTTACATTAACAGTTTAATTATTGTATTACACTTAAACGTTACTACCATTAGTCCTTGTAACATAGGTGTGTGTGTGTGTGTGTGTGTGTGTGTGTGTGTGTGTGTGTGTGTGTGTGTCGGATGGCCTCACTAATCGAACAACAAAAAAAGCCCGATGTGAATGACTTCTGTACCCATTAACCAGTGTCAGGATGCCCCCTCTTCACAATTTCTAAAGCAGCAATCCCGCCTGGGATCTTACCTGATCCGTAGTCCCTCAAGGTACTAACTGGAGGGGAGGTGTTCCCTACCTGTCTTCCGATGTCTCCCGCGTGAAACTTGAGAATCTGGAAGAAAGCAGGATAGGTTACTTCGGTGTGGGGATACGGCAGTTAAGATGAGACAGAGAGGGAGACAGATGGAGAGGGAGAGATGGAGACAGAGAGGGAAATATGGAGGGAGAGAGGGAGGAAGAGGGAGACAGAGAGGGAGGGAGAGGGAGACAGGGAAGAAGAGCGAGACAGGGAGGGATAGGGAGAGAGAGACAGGGAGGGAGAGGGAGACAGAGGGAGAGAGTGGGAGAGGGAGACAGTGAGAGAGTGGGAGAGGGAGACGGAGGGAGACAGGGAGGGAGAGGGAGAGAGTGGGAGGGAGACAGGGAGGGAGTGGGAGGGAGAGGGAGACAGGGAGGGAGAGAGTGGGAAGGAGACAGGGAGGGAGAGAGTGGGAGGGAGACAGGGAGGGAGAGGGAGAGAGTGGGAGGGAGCCGGAGGGTGTGGGAGAGGGAGACAGGGACGGAGAGGGAGACGGAGGGAGACAGGGAGGGAGAGAGAGGGAGACAGGGAGGGAGAGGGAGACAGAGAGGGAGAGGGAGACAGGGAGGGAGGGAGATGGAGGGAGAGGGAGACAAGGAGGGAGTGGGAAAGGGAGACGGAGGGAGAGGGAGACAGGGAGGGAGAGGGAGACGGAGACAGGGAGGGAGACAGAGACAGGGAGGGAGGGAGACAGAGACAGGGAGGGAGACGGAGACAGGGAGGGAGGGAGACAGAGACAGGGAGGGAGACGGAGACAGGGAGGTAGGGAGACGGAGACAGTGAGGGAGAGGGAGACGGGGAGAGGGAGACGGAGACAGTGAGGGAGATGGGGAGAGGGAGACGGAGACACAGAAAGAGAGAGAGGGTGACACAGAGAGAAGGTGACACAGAGAGGGGGTGACACAGAGGGGGTGAGGGGGGTGACACAGAGAGGGGGTGACACAGAGAGTGGGTGACACACACAGAGAGAGTGACACACAGAGAGAGAGAGTGACAGAGAGAGGGTGAGAGAGCGAGAGTGGGTGGCAGAAAGAGAGAGAGAGTGGGTGGCAGAAAGAGAGAGTGGGTGGCAGAAAGAGAGAGAGAGAGAGTGGGTAGCAGAAAGAAAGAGAGAGAGACAGTGGGTGGCAGAAAGAGAGAGAGAGAGTGGGTGGCAGAAAGAGAGAGTGGGTGGCAGAAAGAAAGAGAGAGAGTGGGGCAGAAAGAGAGAGAGAGGCAGAAAGAGAGAGAGAGAGTGGCAGAGAGAGAGAGAGAGAGAGAGAGAGAGAGGGGGTTGCAGAAAGAGAGAGAGGGTGGCAGAAAGAAAGAGAGAGAGTGGGGCAGAAAGAGAGAGAGAGGCAGAAAGAGAGAGAGAGAGAGTGGCAGAGAGAGAGAGAGAGAGAGAGAGAGAGAGAGAGAGAGAGAGGGGGTTGCAGAAAGAGAGAGAGGGTGGCAGAAAGAGAGAGAGAGAGGGTGGCAGAAATAGAGAGAGAGGGTGGCAGAAAGAGAGAGAGAGATTGGCAGAAAGAGAGAGAGGGTGGCAGAAAGAGAGAGGGGGTGACAGAAAGAGAGAGGGAGTGGCAGAAAGAGAGAGAGAGAGAGGGAGTGGTAGAAAGAGAGAGAGATTGGCAGATAGAGAGAGAAGGTGAGAGAGGCAGTGTAGATGGACGTTCACAGAGGTACACAATTGGAGACTTTTATAAGGTGAAATTATAATAAGGCTTTATTGTGCCTTTTCCTTTTCATCAGGAAATCATCCAAACACAGGGGGGGGGGAACAAAGCTTCTATTCACAGGGACGGAGAGGGAGACGGAGGGAGACAGGGAGGGAGAGAGAGGGAGACAGGGAGGGAGAGGGAGACAGAGAGGGAGAGGGAGACAGGGAGGGAGGGAGATGGAGGGAGAGGGAGACAAGGAGGGAGTGGGAAAGGGAGACGGAGGGAGAGGGAGACAGGGAGGGAGAGGGAGACGGAGACAGGGAGGGAGGGAGACAGAGACAGGGAGGGAGGGAGACAGAGACAGGGAGGGAGACGGAGACAGGGAGGGAGGGAGACAGAGACAGGGAGGGAGACGGAGACAGGGAGGTAGGGAGACGGAGACAGTGAGGGAGAGGGAGACGGGGAGAGGGAGACGGAGACAGTGAGGGAGATGGGGAGAGGGAGACGGAGACACAGAAAGAGAGAGAGGGTGACACAGAGAGAAGGTGACACAGAGAGGGGGTGACACAGAGGGGGTGAGGGGGGTGACACAGAGAGGGGGTGACACAGAGAGTGGGTGACACACACAGAGAGAGTGACACACAGAGAGAGAGAGTGACAGAGAGAGGGTGAGAGAGCGAGAGTGGGTGGCAGAAAGAGAGAGAGAGTGGGTGGCAGAAAGAGAGAGTGGGTGGCAGAAAGAGAGAGAGAGAGAGAGTGGGTAGCAGAAAGAAAGAGAGAGAGACAGTGGGTGGCAGAAAGAGAGAGAGAGAGTGGGTGGCAGAAAGAGAGAGTGGGTGGCAGAAAGAAAGAGAGAGAGTGGGGCAGAAAGAGAGAGAGAGGCAGAAAGAGAGAGAGAGAGTGGCAGAGAGAGAGAGAGAGAGAGAGAGAGAGAGAGAGAGGGGGTTGCAGAAAGAGAGAGAGGGTGGCAGAAAGAAAGAGAGAGAGTGGGGCAGAAAGAGAGAGAGAGGCAGAAAGAGAGAGAGAGAGAGTGGCAGAGAGAGAGAGAGAGAGAGAGAGAGAGAGAGAGGGGGTTGCAGAAAGAGAGAGAGGGTGGCAGAAAGAGAGAGAGAGAGGGTGGCAGAAATAGAGAGAGAGGGTGGCAGAAAGAGAGAGAGAGATTGGCAGAAAGAGAGAGAGGGTGGCAGAAAGAGAGAGGGGGTGACAGAAAGAGAGAGGGAGTGGCAGAAAGAGAGAGAGAGAGAGGGAGTGTTAGAAAGAGAGAGAGATTGGCAGATAGAGAGAGAAGGTGAGAGAGGCAGTGTAGATGGACGTTCACAGAGGTACACAATTGGAGACTTTTATAAGGTGAAATTATAATAAGGCTTTATTGTGCCTTTTCCTTTTCATCAGGAAATCATCCAAACACAGGGGGGGGGGAACAAAGCTTCTATTCACTTGAGAGTATCTCTAGTGAAAATACCATGGAATTAATTCACAACTCCCTAAGTCAAGCATGTCTCGCAGCCCCAAAACATATAGCATGAAATAAGCAGATATACAGTAAGCAGTCTCTTAATAATGAAAGTCTTATCTGTTAGCTGCTGTAGAGTAAGCTTCTCTGCTCTCCTGGAACAGCACCCGTGCGTGCACAGAAAATCAGCATCCAGGTTTAGAAGTCTTATTTGGTGTCTTGCAATCAGCTATGCTGTGCAGAGCTCAAGACTGGTCAGCTCCAGAGATCTGTGTTCTCTTGGTCCGTCTCTCCTGTGAGACTCAAGAACACTGCTCTGTCTCCAAAGTTCAGCTCTCAGTCAGAGCTAAGGAGTCACGTCCTGTCTCACAGGACAGGCTTTTATAATCAATCTAAATCAGGCAGGTGGTGTTTATTAATTGACTACCAGCAGTTAACCACCACACTGCTAGATTAAAGGCACATTTCTTGAACAGGGATTACTCCCTTGTTACAGGCAGAAAGAGAGAGAGGCAGAAAGAGAGAGAGAGAGAGAGAGAGAGAGAGAGAGGTGGTGGCAGAAAGAGAGAATATGTATGTGAGAGTGAGAGACTGAGAGTGAGTATGTATGTGAGAGTGAGAGACTGAGAGTGAGTGTGTATGTAAGAGAGAGAATGAGGGTGAGTATGTATATGAGTGTGTACGTGAGAGTGATTGAGTGTTTATGTGAGAGAGAGAGGGGACAGACTAAAATGCTTAATGTGAAAAACGCTTAATGTGGATAAATGTGCCAAGACATACACCAATTGCCTTCAAACGTTGCACAGCACATGCTTTGCACTACCCCAATCTACGGGTATTCTGAAAATGTCTTTTCATAACATGCACTCAAATTATGTACATTAAGCACTTTCTGAAAGTGGAAAATGCTTAATGTAAAGTGCTTAATGTGAATTAAAGTGTCAAAACATAAAGCCTTTAACTTAAAATTTGGAACATGATGTGCTGTATACTGCCCACAACTATCCTGAACAGTCCATGGCATTAGCAAACACATTCTGCTAATTATTCACATTAAGCACTTTAATAAGGGCTATATGTACATAATTTTGCTTAATTATTTATTTATTTATAAAAAAAATAACAGGAAGTAATACATTGAGAGTTACCTCTCGTTTTCAAGTATGTCCTGGGCACAGAGTTAAGACAAATAATACATGTTTACAAATACAGTTACATAATGAGCAGGGTATACATTATATAGAAGACATTGCATGCACAGTAATTAACTAACCATTTACCATATTCCCTGTGTAAGTGGAGTTATTTGAGTGAATTCTCCTTGCGCGCTGCGGGTTTAAATAGCCCGCCCTCCTCCTCCTCCCCCTGCTGCTGCGCGCGCAACTCCACACCGCCTCGTGGTGAGGAGGAGGGGAGGAGAAAGCCAATCAATGCAAACTCCGGAGGCCCGGCGGCCATTATGTGGGCGACGGGTCCATTTTGGATCCTCTGCCCTTCTTAACGGCCTAGAGGGCATACTGCGTGGTTTGCCTACCGCACCATACAAACTTAGACGACACAGTTTTTTGTGGAAGTAAAAATGGTCACAGCTTTATTGCTTAACAATACTATCAAATAACTGTCAGCCATAAATGACGACACGCGTCAACCGGGAGACACAGTCTCCGCCGCGAGGGGCACTCTCTCGTCCCTTACCACGGCCCCGTAATCCGTACACCCTAGGTCCCCCTTTTCATGGCCGCCTGGGCCTACCCGCATAGGATAGAGCCCAGCTACCTAAGATTGGTGCCAGTGGTACAGCGACCGACCGCCTGCGTCGGCGCCTCCAGCCCGCACGATCTTTTCCGGGGGACCGTTACCTGGCGGCCCATCCGCATCGGGTGGAGCCCCATTTCGGGTATTTACGGTGTCCTTACGATGACTGGCCTGACAGTTCCGCCACCCCGAGGACCCATTAAGGCCACTTACTGAGGACTCACCCCACACACCAAGCTGTGACCCTGAACCCTAACTGCTGATCGCTTGCCAAGGCCTGCGCATGTTATTAATAAACTTATCCAGGCCCTCGTCTGTTACTTCTCCCACTGTGAAGACAGAAACATGTTAGAAAACTGCACAATCATCTAATTACTCCCCTGCTGGGACCTAATGTACCCTTTGTAGGCGTTTGACTTCCACCTCCCCAGTTCCTTAATCTGCGCTATAGGCAGCGCCTGCTCAGAGGCTACCGTTGCAGCCCCAATCCGAAACTAGTGGGTCCCAAAATTAGTGGCATCTATGCCTCCTGCCTCCAGGCAACACTTAAAAATCCTTTAAACTGAAACTTGGTTAGGGGAGAGGAATCTTTATGCGTCAGGAAAACCTCGCCCCCTTGCGATCGCTGCCTGGCGTAGCACTTTGCCGCCCTCACAGGGCAAACCTTCCTATTCTCGTGCTGTCTCATGTGCACCCAGGCCCCTTTCCCTGCTTGGTCAGTTTTTGACCTGTGTATGTGGCATGCCACTGTCTCCTCCCCTATAATCACATTTCCTAGCAACAAGCCAGTGTCCCTGCTAGTTTTTGACGCTGCTACCAATTCTCCTACTCTAAAGGCTCCAAAAAAGGCAAAAGTGAAAGCCGCTTTAAATAAATCTATTTCGAACGGTCCTGCGCATACTGACTCCGCCGCCTAGTTCAAGCTCTGTAACCTCTCCACCGTTACCGGCTCCCTCTTATCCCCCCCGCTTGCGCTCCCCTTTGCCCCAACCGATCAGTATTCGCCTGAGGAGAAAGTCCTTGTGAATTCTCCTTGCGCGCTGCGGGTTTAAATAGCCCGCCCTCCTCCTCCTCCCCCTGCTGCGCGCGCAACTCCACGCCGCCTCGTGGTGAGGGGGAGGGGAGGAGAAAGCCAATCAATGCAAACTCCGGAGGCCCGGCGGCCATTATGTGGGCGACGAGTCCATTTTGGATCCTCTGCCCTTCTAAATCATTTGGGCTAGACAACTCTCACTTCATGCATTCTCATCTAATTCCAAGCTGCTAGGATGTCCCTAACAGTATTGGCAGCCGATACTTAAGCCGGGTAGTGGGAGTAACCTGTCCTAGGCCACATTCTATACAGTGCTCTCCATGAACATTGTCAATCCCTGCCTCAACACCCTTAGGGGATGCCGATATAATCTCAGTAACCCGTAGTCTCCCTGTACTTTAAGGAGTCTCCCTGATTGGCGTTAATCTCACTGATTCTGATATTGACCCGAAATCTCAGAGTTGGATAAAATTACTCCAGATCTCCCTGGAAAAGGTTAACAATAACCTGATTCTTCCTGAAATGGATTCAGTTACCCCAGATCTCCATAACATTGCTAAAGTAAGAATGAGAACTGCGTTTTGGGATGAATACATTATGTAGAGGAGGTACTAACTGCTTCGTTGGCTGAGCGTAGTTCATGGTAGTCTTGTGTTCCCTCGTCCCTGTTCCTGCTTGTTCCTGTTTGTACTATTAACTTTGTTGCTGCTTGTTTCCCTGTGTACCGACCCGAATTGACTTAGGACCCTTCTCTGGATTACCGACCCCGGATTGCCTCTGACCTTCCACTGTTCAATAGCTTCCATCATAGCTATATGATACACACAGATAGGCACAGGTGGTAAGATCTAAGATTTATCTGATCAGGCAGTGTCACAATAGATCTATACCGATGTCGCATAGGAGGTAATTCAATAATCTAGGCAGTATACATTGTATATGAACACACACAAACAGGATATGTTTAGTTGTATTCAATTTAGTTTATTTGGCACTTATTCTCTCATTATTGTGAGTCTTGCGTTTAACATTTCCCACTACTTAGTGTACACTTAGTATTTCTGTTGAAGCACCAGCACATATGCCTGGATACAGTAATTATTATATGCAGACATCTGCCATGGCTGTTCACATCTGTTAGGTTAGGTTCACAGTTTCGTATTAGCAGGGACAATATTATTACACATTGACCTGCAGTTCTACAATAAGCACTGTTGCGAGTTTTAGTTTTAATCTACTTTTTTGTTTTCCTTTTGTTCAATAATAAATTAAATATTTTTTCAAATCAGTGGAGGTGGTACATACCACCTCTTTCCAGTATGTATAATTTACACATATAAGGTGGAGTGCATATTCAAACAGGGACTCTGTTTTTCATATAGATTCCTGAATATTATCCAGTATTAAACCTTCAAGTAGTTTCCCCACTATTGAAGTCAGGCTTAAAGGTCTGTAATTCCCTGGTTGTGATCTAGCTCCCTTTTTAAATATAGGCACCACATCTGCTTTTCACCAATCTTCTGGTACTGAGCCTGTGGAAATGGAGTCCTTGAATATTAAATATAATGGTTTGGCTATTACTGAACTTAACTCCTTGAACTCTTGGATGTATGCCTCAGTTAACCAATTATTCATTAATATGGAGGCTGTGCTTTCTTCTGTGACACTACAATTGAAATTGATTCTTCCCTGGTAAACACAGAGGCAAATAATTTGTTTAATACCTCTGCTTTTCCCTTATCTCCAATAATCTGCCTGCCCATCTAACACTGAAAGGGTCCTATATTTTATTTTCTGATTTTGTTGTTATTAAGGTACTTAAAGAACTTTTTAGGGTTGATCTTACTTTCTATTGCAATCCTTTTTATATTATCAATTTTTGCTAATTTGATTGCCCTTTTGCAATTTTTGTTACATTCCTTAAAATCCTGATATGATGCCTCCATCCCTTCTGACTTAAAGAATCTAAAATGCCTGCCTCTTCTTTTCAATTTCCTCCCCAACCTGTTTATTTAGCCACATTGGTTTTGACTTATTTCTTTTAAACTTATTACCCATGGGTGACACTGATGAGTGTGCTTTTCTAACAATGTTTTAAAGACTGCCCATTTTTTACATTTTTGCCTGCAAAAACATCATCCCAATGTATTACTTGTAGATTAGTCCTCAGTTTATTAAAATATGCCTTTCTAAAGTTTAAGGTCTTTGTTGTACCTAAGTAATCTGTTTTTTGATCATTTATTTCAAATGAGACCATGTTATGATCACTGTTACCCAAATGTTCCAGGACTTGAATATTTGCTATTACTTCTACATTGTTTGATATTACCAAATCCAGTATTGCCCCTCTCCTAGTTGGTTCCTCAAAAATGTGGGTCATATAATTGTCTTTAAGCACCCCTAAAAACCTGTTTCCTTTTGTTGTAATTCTAATCTCATTACCCCAGTCTATGTCAGGATAATTAAAATCACCCATTATGCAAACATGACCTAGTTTTGATGTCTTCTTCATTTGCAAAAGTATTTTAGATTCCTCAATCTCACAGATATTTGGTAGTTTAGAGCATAGCTCTACAAACACTTTCTTTATACTTTTACCTGTACTGCGAATTTCTATCCACAAGGTTTCTACATTTTCATAATTCCCTTCATAAAAATCTTCCCTTGTATTTGCTTGATCCTTTACGAAAAAGGGAATAACCCTCTAAATTAACTGCCCAGTCATGAGTTTCATCCCACCATGTTTCAGTAATGCCTAAGATATCATACTGCTCCCTTGTAGCTATTAATTCAAGCTCACCCATTTTATCGGTCAGGCTTCTTGCATTAGCAAGCATGCATTTAATTTTTTTTTCAGCCTGTACTTTTATCTTATCTTCTCCTTCCTTTCTGTGCCAACTTGGTTTAGTCTTTAGAAGTTTTCTAGTATTATCTGTATTTACTTTGAGTGTCTCGCTGCTTGTCAAACTCACACTTGCCCCCATTCTACCTCCATAACCCCTTGTTTCCTCATCTATTCTATTTAGTTCGTTATCTGTTTCATTCCCCTCCCCCCTCCATCCTAGTTTAAAATCTCCTCCAACCCTTTTAGCATTCTCCCCCCTAGAACAGAAGATCCTTCTTCATTGAGGTGCAATCCGTCCCTAGAATAAAGATGGCAACTCTCAGAAAAGCATCCTGAGTCCCCACTGTGCTGGAAGAACTATTCCCCTGGCTGCTAGAGGAATCAGTCTCTCCCAGCCTTGCCATTTCTGCCCTGATACTCCAAATATCTTCACTCAACATGGCAAATCTATTGGGATGGGTCAGCTCAGAACTGGCCTGGCTCTCCCTATTGCCCCTGCTTTCTCTTCTAACTGTTACCCAGCTACCGACCTGCTCCTCACTAACAGCGCCACCATCTGCACCACTATACAAAGCAAGGGCCTGCTCAGTGAGCACTAAACCCCTTTCAAGATTGTCAATGTCCCTGAATATTCCAAGTTTCCTCATCAGATCAGATGCTTTTAGTTCTAACTGCACACTTATTACAACCAGCACTTGAAATCAACCAGTCATGCACATCAGCACACGCAAGCTCAGGATTCGTGAGCAACCTCTGTTTAAATAGGGACACCCATCAGGTGTGTTACAGTTAGGTTAGCAATTAACTAACCACACCCACTGCTGTCTCAGGTAGGAGAGAGACTTTTCTTTCCTCTTCTCCCCTACAGGCTTTTAATTACCACACACTTTGAAAATCAATTAACCCGCTGCACATTCCCCAAATTCAGCCCCCCCTGCTAGTATACACCAGTATAGACAGCACTTCCCTTTCCTTCTAGTTCTAACTGCAAACTTAATACAACCAGCACTTGAAATCAACCAGTCACGCAGATCAGCACACGCAAGCTTCGGACGCCTGTGAAGAGGCATTCATTGGCCTGAAGAAAAGCTTAACAAAGGCACCCGTTCTTGCTTATGCCGATCCCGAGCAGCCCTACATCCATCATGTGGACGCGAGCTTCAACGGCCTGGGCGCAGTCTTACACCAGAAGTACCCGGCTTCTATTGTCGTTACACTGACAATGTGTTTTTCCTGTGGAAGGGCACTAGAGAACTTACGGATTTTTTTTGATTATTTAGATGGTTTGCCAACCACGGTTCGTTTAAAATAAAATTGGAGCCGTGAACAAATTTCCTTCTTAGATGTTTTATTTACACAAAAGGAAGGAAAATTGAACAGTGATCTTTACAGAAAGCCAACGGACAGAAATGCCACTTTGCATGCCAACAACTTTCATCCTACATCACTGAAAAATATGCTGCCATTTTCACAAAATGTAAGGGCCACAAGAATAGTTGACAGACAACCACAGTTAAACATAACTCTTAAGGAGATGGAAAAACGCTTCCGTGAGAGAGGACATAGCCAAGAAATTATATAAAAGGCCTTTACACAGACACCAAAGGTCACCACACCGGCCACTGATACTGAAAGGATAACAATTGTGACCAAATTTACCACTGCTAGCAATTTTATCAAAAAAAGCATCAACCAACATTGGAAAATGTAAAAAAATTACAATTTGTTAGGCAAATTCTGTACACTTCCCCCTAGATTTGCATATCGTAGGGGAGAAAACATAATGGATATATTAATCAAAGCCGATTCAAACAATTTTTATACCAAATCCCATTTTATGAGTAATCCAAAATATGGATGCTCTAAATGCAATAATTGTAGTGTCTGGAACAGCTTGAATACGGGTGAACACTTTTACCATCCATGGAGTGGCAAATCATATAAAATAAAAAAAACGGGTAATTTGTACAACAATGAACGTAATTTATATGATCAAGAGCGGTCTTTGCTATTTTGGCAAAACTAATAGAATGTTAAAGACACGTTTTATCGAACATAAAAGCAAGATCATTAATTCCAAAGAAGAGACTATACTCATAAAACACTGCAGGGAAATTAATCATCCCATTGCTTCTCTAAAACTCATGGGCATAGAGCAAGTGTCAAAAGTCAAAGGAGGGATTGAAAGGGACAGACACCATGCTGCTTCAAAGGGAATCCTATTGGATGTGCACGCTTAATACTGTTTAGTAATAACATAGTGGATGATATATATATACGGGGTCTTCCAGGTGAAGTCAAAGTTTATGCAGTAGGGGGGCGCAGGCGGCGTGCGGCAAACCTGCTGTGCGTGGGCCGGCAGAGCTGTGTGCGGGAGGGCAAGAAACTCAAACTCCATGCTGCTTCTCTGTGCTGTGGCTTGCAGCGGGGGCGGGGCCTTGTTGTATTGGGTTGTATGTCTTTATTTGTGGGGGCGGGGCCTTCCCTGCACACAGACAAACCCCTCCTCCTCTCTGTTTGCAGAAACTAGCACACGGGGGACAGGAGCATGCTTGCACTTCCCCTCCCAGGTGAAAGTGTGTGACTGTTACGATTGTATGTTGTGTTGTGTGTGTTGTGTCTGTGTTGGTTATGATTGAGTGTGTGTTGTGTCTGTGTTGGTTGTGATTGTGGGTGTGTGGGGGTGTTGTGATTGAGCGTGTGTGAGAGGAATCCGTTCCTGATTTCTGCTAGAGCTCATTCTTGCAGTGTTAGTGAGCTCTCAGACTAACCTTCTCCTGGAATTACAAGCACTAGCACATGTGCATGCAATTACTGCAGTCCTGCCTCGGTGCTCTCTCATTGGAGGAATGCTCTCATACCTCTCTCCTGGTATTGGCCTGCTGGCCTTCTTATACTGCTCTCTTACATTGCCTCAGTGCCGAGCATAGTCCTTTGTCATAGGATGTAACTGTGTTTGCCACATGCTACCTGTTTGGCTGTCTTGTTCCTAGTTCTGGTTGCTGTTCCCTGTTCCTGGGGCCTGCTGTGTACCTCCATTGCAGAGGCCGTGTCCTGGTTCCTGTGTTGAAGGGTTGGATTCCCAGCGTATCCTTCAGCCCGTTCCTTGAGGCCTACAACCTTTCCCATAGCAGAGGCCTGCCTTCTGAGTCCTGAGGTCTGCTGCTCTCTCTCCTCGCAGAGACCCGTTCTGGACTCATGCTCTGAAGCACTGGTTTGCCCTGCGGTGTGCCTAGCCCGGTCCGCCTTCTCCCTTCATGGTGACCGGTACCATGGGCCGTTCCTGCTCCTCGCGCAGAGGCCACTCCCGCGCTGCTGCTGCTCCTTCGCTGAAGCGGAGCGCACCTGACTTCCTGTTGCTGAACCCCTGCTTGGATATCGATGCTGCTACTGTCTCCAACCCTGACCGTGCTATGAACGACTACGAACTGCGCAATCTTGAACCGGCCGCGTGGCCTAAGGTCAGTGTATTCTCAACCCCACCTCAGCCCCTCAGTCCGGTCCCGGTTTGTGGCAAGCACGACCGTTACAGTATGCTTGGCCCCACAAACTCGGACCCCGCTGTGGTGAGGGTTGGGCTATTCCTGTCTGAAAACCACTCCCAGTCTGTAAACTCGCCCCTGTCTAAAGATCGGTATACTGCCCTCGCCTGAAACCCAGTCCCTGTATATTGGCCTTACTCGTCTGAAAAACAGCTTTGTAAAGAACTCCTTATTAAGGCCCAGTACCATAGAGTTTAAACAGAGACTGATCTCCTATGTTCCTTCCCCTGGCTCTCCTGTGACCTGGGAAAAATGTGGATCCTGTGGAACTGGCGCAGTCTCAAGATATGTTTCATGAACTGTCCCTATCTTTGGATCACTACATAAGATTGTGGGACCCTATCCTCGCCTGCGATGCTGTTATGGGACTGCTTCCCTGCGCTGCTAGTCCTGTTACTAAACCCTTGGGGGTACTCCCTTCCCCTGGAAATTACCAGGTAAAAGATAAGGCAGTGCACTGCCAAAAGGAATAGAAGGAGGCTCACGGCATGCAGCATCAAAAAGATTCCATGTTAAGTGGATCAAAGGTCCCCCCTTAGGTCACAACAGGGGTCCACCAACGCGTTTCGGGCAGTATGCCCTTTCTCAAGGTGTACACAATACTATTTGAAGCTTCAATTTATATCCTAGCGCCGATCGCGCTATCGCGTTACGTCACAGACAGTGCAACCAATCGGATTGCATCTCCCCTTAGGCGCGTCCCGATTGGCTGCTGGGATCGCGTCATATCAACAAACTTTATTAAACATCACATATCTCTCCCTGCAATGTAAGGGCTATGGGATAAACGGTGGTGCTTTCCGATTGGTCCACTAGACCATACAACAAGTACAACTTTATTAAATTTGACAATTTGACATAAAAACGTCCATGACTTCAAAACAAAGCTTCAAAACCCAGGTGCAAAAGAAAAAAAAGGGAAAATAACACAAATAAACGTTTTTCAAAGACAAAAAATACTACTAATGTTTAAAAATGAAATAATAATAATAAAAGTAAAAATAAAAAGTGATTGAATAATATACAAACAAAGAAAAACAATGTTTAAAGCTAAACATAAAATTTAAAAATTAGAATTTTAAAAAAGTGCTATTAATTGAAATGGTAATAGAGAAATATATATATATATATATTAACTCAATTTTAAAGGATACACACATTTTGGAGGAACAACGTACTTTTATTTTAGAGAGCATAGGTTTTATTTTAGGACATAACGCCTTTTGGTTTAATGACGATATATATCTTCAGCTGTGCGGCACGGCTATACGGACCCGGTTTGCGCCTAGTTTTGCTAACATCTTCATGGCGGATTGGGAGGACAATACCATCTGGTCCAACCATCCGTTTGGCGCAAACCTGGTCTCCTGGCACCGCTACAATGATGACGTGCTTTTCTTATGGAAAGTAAGTGAAGAGGGACTGAGGGAATTTATTAACTACATAAATAACAACGAGGTTAATCTGGAATTTACGTCAGAGCATAGTGGGGAAACAATTAATTTTTTAGATCTCACCATTTATTTAGAAAACAATGAAATAAAAACAAAAACTTTTTTTAAACCTACAGACGCAAATAATTTTTTACTTACATCAAGTTGCCACCATCCACAGTGGCTTAACAACATCCCTTACGGTCAGTTCCGAAGGATTAAGAGGAATTGCACAGACACTAAGGTATTCCAAGAACAGACCCAAATATTACAGGGGAGGTTCATGGAAAGAGGATACCAACCTAAACTAGTTGACGCAGCAGTAAAAAGAACAAAATCCAAAAACGACGCAATTACACTAAAACTTTAATATTACATATCACAAAAAAATATAAGGTGCATAAAAGATGCTAATAGATATTAAAATGTTTATAATGTTTAATGTTTAAATTAAACACCTTAATACCACACTTAATACCACACGGTCTGAATGCAGACTTTGAAATAATACCATTCTTAATCAACTAACATCTGTCCAATAGTCCTAATATCTCTGCTGTACCCACTTGTATACCCTACCTACTCCTTCCTTTATCCCCATTACCACAGATCTCTCTCCTGTTCCCTTCCCTCCCCCCCCCCTTGATCTCAAGCCTTTGAGATCTTATGAACATAAGAATACGCTACTATCTATGTCACTGATCATATTTTATTTCTCTCCCCCTTTTTATCTCTCCGCCACCATGCTGAGCTATATAGTCTGCATAGTTTTATTGATGTATAGGGCATTTTTTATAAACATTATAAACATTTTTTATAAACATTATAAACATTGTAATATCTATTAGCATCTTTTATGCACCTTATATTTTTTTGTGATATGTAATATTAAAGTTTTAGTGTAATTGCGTCGTTTTTGGACCATAGAGTCATGTACCTTTAAGAGGAGGACCTATGTAAAATCAAGCTTTTATTGAGTAATTGTCTCTGGTATATAAACTGCACACCCACTAGGGGTATTCACTTGCTCCTGAGGAAGCTGTGGTGTAACACAGCGAAACGCGTTGAGCCTATTCCTGCAGCCTGCACAGCTGCCCAGAAGGAGAAGGTGCCTAGTCTGCGGTCCCCCTGCTGTCTGCCAACCTCTGTGTTCCGGATCGGAAGCCGTCACCCTTGCGCCGGTAGTGACGTCAGACGCCAGTCATCGCGATCCGACGAGGAGGACTGGGAGTTGCAGCAGCTAGAGGCTACCCACATAGACGCCGGTTTCACCTCTAAAGTAAACGCTACGTGTACATTGTTTATGTACTTATTGTAAGTACAACTTTTACCCTGCTTTTAATACAAACTGATTTTGTCCGATCTGTACTATGGTCTTTTCTGTATCTTTTCCTGTGGCATGTGTACCTGAGTGAGATCTCCTTCACCTCAAACTCGCGAGGATCCTGTCTCTGCAGCCTGCTACACACCACCTTACTTTGCAATACGCTTTTTATACACCTACTTATTGTAAGTAGACACTCTATAGAGCCAAGACATCTCAAAATTCGCTTTATCACAACATATTGCACTATTATATTTCCTTTTATTTTTTGGATGTTCCTGCGACTGTGGCTCCCTTCCAACCACCTGTATCCATTCCATTTGAGGGGGATCTGTACATATCCCCCACAGGAAGGTTGAGACATCGTTTAAGTTACTTATATATTTTTTCCTGTGTGAATCTATCATTATACCACTGCACTTTTATTTAGCGCCTATCTAAATCATTCTGGTTTCATCACTGGTTTTCTGTACTTGATTTGGTGGCTGCTTTTTTAAGTGACTTTATTACACGTTAAATATGGAGGTTATTTCACCAAATATTTTTGCAAAGAGACAATCAAGAAAATTACATTTTAGCTTTAATGACACAAAAACATCACATACACCTGTTATCAATGATTTGTTAGAAGAAGAATTTTTGAAATTAGAAAGGCTATTAATCAAGGACACTAGAAAATGGCTGGATCTAAGCTTCCTAAATAAGTATATGGAATGTAATAGAATACCCAGAGGCCTAAGATTTTCCAAAAATCCCTCATCCAATCTTGATGATGAGGATTTTGTGAAAAACTGGCACGAGACCATTGACAAATGCTCTTTTAATCTAATGGTATCCTTGATTAACCAACACAAAAAGCATATAAATATTATTGATGAAGAAGTAGTAATAATAGAAAACAAACTAGCTCATTTGGAGGATACTGCAGAGTTCAAAATTAAAGATAGAAATCTGAAAAGAAAAATTGATAAATTAGAAAATGATTTGTATACCACAAAAATGAACAAATTCCTAAGAGATGAGGGAGACTATTTAAGAGGAGAACAGAGAGATTGGAAGAAAAAGAAAACTAGATATCAACCAGAAAGGTCACAATCAGATAGATATGGTGACAAAACTTTTAAAGAATCGGACAAATCTTTTAAAGATACCTATTTTAAACCAGACTACAAATCGAATAATTCATGGGGAGATAATAAAGATCTCAAATCCACCCACCAAAATTCTAGAACAGACTATCCTACCTATGATAAACACCCTAAAAACAACACTATATTTAGAGGTAGGGATCACCATAAAGAAGGAGAGAGTCATAAGGGAGAGGATACAGAAAGAAGTGATAGATATAGACTAGAAGCAGAGAAACAGAGGAGGGAACAACACAAAGAGAGAGAACAACATAGAGAGAGAGAGCAACATAAAGAAAGAGAGTTGCAGAAAGAGAGAGAGCGAAAGAGGGAAAGAGAACAAAGAGATAGAGAGCTCAGAGAGAGAGAACTTCAAAGAGATAGAGAAGCTCAACGAGAGAGGGATTATAGAACTAGCAAATATCTACGTGAGAAAGAGATTAAAGAGAAGGAGACGAAAGAGAGAGAACATCAAAGAGAACGTGAATTAAAAAGAGAGAGGGAACTCAGAAAGGATAGAGAAGAGAGAAGAAGAGAAAGGGATAGGCATGAATGTACAAAACATGCCAAAACCAGCAGATCCCGCTCACCTATAGGAGCTACAGGGCCAAGTAACTTTTTAGAGATAGAAGATACACTAACACTATGGGAATCAAAAAACCCCTACACTCCCCTCTCAGACCAAGGAGAGGGGTTCACACTCCCGAAAGGAGAAACAGGCAGAGAGGGAAGCGGGGGAGAAGAAAGAAAAAAGAGAGAACAAAAGTGAATAATTAAAATAAGAATACAAGTGTATTCAACCTAAGTTCCACCATTTTGTCTACCCCACAAGTAAACCTCATTTCAAAGGGACTGTCTTTTGCCCCTACTGTTGGACCCAACAGCTTTGAATTATTCCTAGATGCTAATAAGTATCTGAGAAAACTCACGGTCAAACGCTTTTTTCTAAGCAAAAATGCTGAATCAAGAATGACAAACCTGAACCCCCCTATCTTAAAAGAGGCAGATAGTTTTAAACATACCAATTTAAAGAAAAAATCTACATTTTACCCCACTTACCTTAAAGGTAATCATTTGGACGTATTTTACAATCTAATAACAAAAGATTTTGAAGAACTAACCAAAAACAAAAAGATAAATGGTAAAAACAATCTGACAAAGGTTGAAAAAACAGCTCTAGAGGAAATCACTAAAAACACCAATTTGGTAATTAAACAAGCAGATAAGGGAGGAGGAATAGTTATCTTGAACAGAGAGGATTATCTTAAAGAAGCCAACCGTTTATTGGGTGATGTAAATACTTATGAGATCTTACACAAAAATCCCAGCAAAATATTCTTTAAGGAACTTAAATCCCCCTTAGATAGAGGTAAAGATCAGGGTATCCTTACAGACCATGAGTATAACTTTCTTCTGAACGAGACCCCGCAACTACCTATCTTTTATATATTACCAAAGATACATAAATGTCTGGTAAATCCTCCGGGAAGACCGATAATTTCCGGTATTAACTCCCTTACATCGAACCTCTCAGCATATATAGATACTTTCCTGCAAAGCTATGTAAAAACATTGAAATCTTACCTCAAAGATACGACGGAAATATTGCTTCTATTAGATAATTTAGAATGGAAGGAAGATTTCATTATGGCTACCATAGACGTTACCGCACTATATACCTCCATTAGACACAATCTGGGGTGTGAAGCTGTCAAATATTTTTTAAGCCAAGACCCAGAATTAAAAGAGATACAAACACAGTTTATTATTGACGCCATTTTATTCATATTGGAGAAGAACTTTTTTCTTTTTGAGGATGTGTTCTACATTCAGAAGTGTGGCACCGCCATGGGAACGAGGTTTGCCCCCAGCTACGCCAATCTCTTTATGGGATACTGGGAGGAAAATAACATCTGGCCCGGTGGTGTGCTGGGGGCCGGCATTGTCCTATGGCGGCGCTACATTGATGACATCATCCTCATTTGGCAGGGCGAGCAAAGAGAGTTAGATGCTTTTCTGGCTAATTTAAACATCAATACCTCTAATCTCATTTTTACTTTTGAAACAAATAAAACATCTTTAAACTTTTTGGACCTTAACATATATATAGAGGAAGGTATCCTAAAGACCAAATCGTTCTTCAAAACGGTTGATAGTAATAACTATATTCTCCGTTCAAGCTGTCACCATCACCAATGGATGGACAATGTTCCTTATAATCAATATAGGCGTATGCGTAGGAACTGTACCGATGAAATTACCTTTGAAGAACAATGTAAAATCTTAGAGTCACGCTTCCTAGAGAAAAGATATAATGGAGCAATGTTGGATACCGCCCTGACCAAGGCAAAAAGCCTAGATAGGAAGGAGCTGATTAGGCCTAAGAATACACCTGCTATTGAAAATAATTCTTTTGATACTGCTTTTCTAACTTCCTTTAATATAGAATCAAAGAACATCTGTAAAATAATACGCAAGCACTGGCATATTTTGCAAAATGACGAAATACTAAAAGATATTATTCCGGAGCACCCAAAAATAATATTTAAAAAAGCGCAAAATCTTAAAAACATCATTGCACCAAGCGCCATAAGGAAAACTGATGGCCCTAAAAAAACAGGTTGGCTTCAAAAACTTGAGGGCTTTTTTGGATGCTCAATATGCAAAGCATGCGAATATAAACAGACAGACAAAAGAGAATTTATGGGGAATAATCGGAAGGAAACCTTTAAAATTAAACAGTACATGAACTGCCACACGGAATATGTAATTTATCTATTGGAATGTCCATGTGGACTCCAATACGTGGGCAAAACAAAACGAGCAATAAAAACACGTATTTTAGAGCATTTGAGCAACATTCGTAGAGGAGTTTTAACCCACAGTGTTTCCAAACATTTTGCACTGTTTCATAATTCGAGCACTAAAGGTTTAAAATTTACGGGTATAGAAAATGTGTTACAGCATTGGAGAGGTCGCAGCAGAGATATTGACTTAAGTAAACGTGAAATGTTTTGGATTCACAAATTAAACACCTTAATACCACACGGTCTGAATGCAGACTTTGAAATAATACCATTCTTAATCAACTAACATCTGTCCAATAGTCCTAATATCTCTGCTGTACCCACTTGTATACCCTACCTACTCCTTCCTTTATCCCCATTACCACAGATCTCTCTCCTGTTCCCTTCCCTCCCCCCCCCCCTTGATCTCAAGCCTTTGAGATCTTATGAACATAAGAATACGCTACTATCTATGTCACTGATCATATTTTATTTCTCTCCCCCTTTTTATCTCTCCGCCACCATGCTGAGCTATATAGTCTGCATAGTTTTATTGATGTATAGGGCATTTTTTATAAACATTATAAACATTTTTTATAAACATTATAAACATTTTAATATCTATTAGCATCTTTTATGCACCTTATATTTTTTTGTGATATGTAATATTAAAGTTTTAGTGTAATTGCGTCGTTTTTGGACCATAGAGTCATGTACCTTTAAGAGGAGGACCTATGTAAAATCAAGCTTTTATTGAGTAATTGTCTCTGGTATATAAACTGCACACCCACTAGGGGTATTCACTTGCTCCTGAGGAAGCTGTGGTGAACACAGCGAAACGCGTTGAGCCTATTCCTGCAGCCTGCACAGCTGCCCAGAAGGAGAAGGTGCCTAGTCTGCGGTCCCCCTGCTGTCTGCCAACCTCTGTGTTCCGGATCGGAAGCCGTCACCCTTGCGCCGGTAGTGACGTCAGACGCCAGTCACCGCGATCCGACGAGGAGGACTGGGAGTTGCAGCAGCTAGAGGCTACCCACATAGACGCCGGTTTCACCTCTAAAGTAAACGCTACGTGTACATTGTTTATGTACTTATTGTAAGTACAACTTTTACCCTGCTTTTAATACAAACTGATTTTGTCCGATCTGTACTATGGTCTTTTCTGTATCTTTTCCTGTGGCATGTGTACCTGAGTGAGATCTCCTTCACCTCAAACTCGCGAGGATCCTGTCTCTGCAGCCTGCTACACACCACCTTACTTTGCAATACGCTTTTTATACACCTACTTATTGTAAGTAGACACTCTATAGAGCCAAGACATCTCAAAATTCGCTTTATCACAACATATTGCACTATTATATTTCCTTTTATTTTTTGGATGTTCCTGCGACTGTGGCTCCCTTCCAACCACCTGTATCCATTCCATTTGAGGGGGATCTGTACATATCCCCCACAGGAAGGTTGAGACATCGTTTAAGTTACTTATATATTTTTTCCTGTGTGAATCTATCATTATACCACTGCACTTTTATTTAGCGCCTATCTAAATCATTCTGGTTTCATCTTTAGATTGTTTTCACCAAGGGCTATGCAATTATTAATGCCACTTTTGGCTGCATATTAGGAAAATATGTTTTCTAGTATTTATCACTAAATAGATTTATAATTATATCTAGATAAGTTCACTTTATCCACAATTGGATCACACTAATGTCTTTGTATAAAATCTGTTATTGTAGTTCACCTTTTATTGTATGACATTTCACTTAATATGGAGGTAAAAGACCATGACATTTCACTTATTATGGAGGTAAAAGACCATGACATTTCACTTATTATGATTATGGACACTTGTTATTACCTATTAGTGTTTGAATTTAATAGCACTTTTGAGACCCAGTGTTACCATAACATTGGGTTTCCATATATCTTACCTTTTTTTCAATTGTTTAATTATATAATCGATTAGCACTTCTATATACAAGTAGGTTATTTCATTATTTTATTATTTATCCTGATAAAATATACACGGAGTATTACATATGGCCAAAGCTGGGATTGAACAACTCAGAGACTTAAACGGCCTTTTTACCATTCTTTAGAGCACATACTTATTATCTGTGAGCTCTAAGTACCAATTAGAGGGAGTATGCTTAGAGGGAACATGGGATTGGTTGACATTGGCGTATATATCACTATGAGCCTGACCATCACCATCTACGGAGCCTGAGGAAGCCCAAGAAAGAGCGAAACGTGTTGCTCAAAACCCCTAAGTTTTTTGGACTAGTGAGGCCACCGTCAGGAGCAGGACAAAAGAGCCCAGCACTATACCCGGACGCGGGCAGAGTTAGCTGCGCACTACGTGCCCTGCAGTAATATCCTAAAGACTGGCTGGCAATTTTATATTTGGCTCTTATGGTTTTTGACCTAAGGGCTTTTTGTATTGGTTTTTAATTGTTATTTTTTTTTAATAAAGAACACGTTGGTTA
This sequence comes from Ascaphus truei, assembly GCF_040206685.1. Lineage (NCBI taxonomy): Eukaryota > Metazoa > Chordata > Amphibia > Anura > Ascaphidae > Ascaphus > Ascaphus truei. The sequence goes on along the minus strand of NC_134497.1, from coordinate 30,428,690 downwards.
ACTCCATTTTTGAGTTACTTTGTGCAAGGACACGGAGAGCAACTTCAATACACTCTGGGGATTGAAGTTCAAAGGAGAAGAACAAAGATACCAATCCCTGCGTGAGCTCACACGTGGCCGTGTATTAATGTTATTTTCCCTTTTATCTACTAACCACCCATTTTCATTATTTATGAAGAACATGAGGATCTTCTTTTGAGAGTTTCCTTATGTGAAGAGGATAGAGACACCTCCCAAAAGACCACACTCACACCTGCCCGTGTGAGTGTTTGCAGTCTTTTTCTGCTTTTGATATATACACTCTTAATCATTGGAATTAGGCATTTTTTATTATTTATTTGTATTGTCCCTAAACATTTTCACTCTCATCCATTTACTCTGAGGGAGACACCGCAATTGAGGTTTGCTGGTTACTTGAAGAGGCTATCAACTGAATCAGAAGAGAAGAAAGTCCACATCAGGAGAATATAGAAGAAAAGAAGTGTAGCCCCGGATCCCTTGAGCTTCCCGAGATCCCCCTCCTTGCGGGCATCGCGGTCGCGAGTGCCGGCGGAGCCAGCGACGGACCCGCCGGCTGCTTGCAAGGGTAGGGGCCGGAGCAGGGAGCGCTCCGGGTCCTGGGAGTCTCGTCGGCGCACCCGGCTAGCGGGGGCCGCCATTACAAAGTTGCGCGCATGCGCAGTGGTCGTGCTTGCGCAGAAGAGACTAGGGAGTTGCGGCGGCCATTAGGAAGTCGCGCATGCGCAGTAAGAGCATGCACGCGGTCCCAATGCAGCTATAGCCTCCGCGGGACTACAATTCCCATGAGGCCTAGGGAGGAAGCCCCAGGGGACCCAGAACAGCCAATAGGGCTCAAGGAATCTCAGCAGTTGCAGTTGGCAGTTGCAGTTGGCAGTTGCAGTTGGCAGTTTGCAGATGGCATTTGGAGCTGGGAGCTGGGGGAGTTAGGGTGTGTGTGCAGGGAGCAGTAGTCCCTAGCACTAGGCCTAGTTACCCCCAGAGGTCCCAGATAAGTTACCATTCCCCAGTTTGTGGTTGCTTCAGGGACAGGCCCTACGTAAGGAGATCTGCCCCTTTAGCTATTTGGTTAAGTTAGGACACCCTCAGTGTCGAGCAGCCTGATTGCTGGGTCTGGGCTCAGACCCCTCAGTTACATAGAGACTATCTTCGTGGAGGCCAATCCAAGCAGTGACTGTGGCCTGCCGGCTACAGGCGGATCCCCGTCAAGGTACAGACGGTGTGGAGCTGTGGTGATATTATCCACGCTGGAAGTCACCCCACGCGTAGGAGGACATTACGTCGGATCAGACGGATCCATACCTGTTGTATAGCAGTACCCGCGGGCTGGAGCCCCGGGCAGGTATCTATAAATAGTGCACCAACACGTCCAGGGATAGCGCTATCTCCATCACACGTGGGTGGGTTTGGACATAAGGTACCCTGGCGAATACTTATGTTGATGTGTGCACCCGGTGCACTTCTATGTGTACGGATATATGCATTATTCTGTGTGGTACAGGTACCAAAGTTATTATTAGTATTAGCAATAGTAAACAGTTATTAGCATACACTGTGTGCGTGTCTTATTATTGTGGTTCCTGTAAGAGGACCATCCCACTCAGGTGGGAACCCTTACAGGTGGAGGCGCTGTGTACGACGAATCAGGTAACCCCAGGCTCCCAGTGGCGGAGGTTCAGGTCTTCTGTGAGCCTATCAGGTAATGCACCACACCAGGTAACATAAGTGTAGATTTCTCCACATGGTCCCCATCTGCGATAGGGGGGGGAAGGTGTTACATTTGGAGGCGCTGCTGAGATCTCAGACCTGGGGTGCCCTGTCCTATTTTTCATGCAAATTGTCCAATTTACTTTTCCACTATGTGGGTGCCCTCAAGACAGGAGGTCCACGCATGGGCCACAAAACTTAACCCGACCCCGAACTGCCTGGTCGTTGTGGGCGGAGTTCCTGCATGTGCATTCGCGTCAGACATCCAGGCGCATGTTCGCAAACTCCCTGGACTGGCACAAGCATGGGTCATAGGGCGAAAGTATGATTCCCTCTGTCAATGGAGTGCCATGATAATAAAGGTAGGCCATGCCATATGTGAGGAAGACGGTCCCCAATTCCTAACTCTGCCTGAGGGTCCGACCAATGGGTGCCCAATTATCTATCCTGACCTAGAAGTTTCTTTGGCTCCCGCATCCGGGAGGCTAATGAGTCCCACTCAAAATGGCGTCTCCCACCAAGTCAGGAGAGCGCACGTGCTAATGGCAGCCAAGCTGCGCCACAATGCGTTACAGTAAACTGCCCGGGTCTGGCGAGAGAACCAGAGCCCCAACCCCGTGACGTCAGTGAGTCTCAGTCCACAACTTCTGTTCCCCAGCAGGGAGGGACAGGATGCAGCGAACCGCACCCTCAGTTATACAGAGTGTGGCGAGTAAAAGGAGTGAAAGCACCCTATCTTTTGTGCCCGTGCTTACAAAAGGAGTTGAATAAGTATGGCGGTATGGACTTTGACCCTTATCACCTACCAGTAGAACTTCTGGTGGCAAAAGTGGACAGGCAGGGGTGCGTACGATGTTTCTGCAGCAAATGTGATTTTCCAGAAGGAGAACTGACTTGGGGACCCAAGAGTGCTTGCTGCGGAGCACAGTTCCTGCAACCCATGCTGCTGCGGCCCACGGAAACCGCAGAGAAATATGCGACAGACCCCTCTACTGGGTCGGTCAATGCTGCCAATCTACCTACCTCAAGAGCAGAGGTTTTGGAGGGCCCGTGCGCCCTAACAGCGGTTCCAGACTCAACTCCAGAATCGGTTCCAGATTCGGTTCCAATGACGGAACCGCAGGTGTTTGAACCAACGAAGGGTAAGGCGTCCCTACCCCCATTCTCTTCTACTGACAACAGTAGTCAATCAGCCGTGGTGATGCGCCTGCCGGCAGACCACTCAAGTGAAGCTGAGGACAACGGGCTCCACCCATTTGCCCCACCTACTGCCGACTCTGTTGTGGGCCCGTGTGCCCTACTGCGGCTGGTCAGGCCTACAACGATGGTACCATCGGTCCCAGGCTTGGGATCAGTACCTCCCAATGATGACAGGGGTAAGTTGACTGCCCCAGGGGTGCCGGGTGTGAGCTCCCCAGTGATCGTGGAGCATGGTGGCTCCAAAGGTAGGGTCAACCAGGCGATGGGCTCACCCTGTCATCGCGTCCTAGTGGAGGTGTCCCCCCTAGAATATCTCTGCAGACCAGAGAGCAGATTTGACCCCATCAAGATATCCAGTACAGCGTCCATGCGCGGTGCTTACTTCTACCAGAGGAAGCTTCAAGCTCTTTCGTCCCAAGACATGGACCTGCCCGTAGATATTGTGTTGTCCCCAGAAGACGTCGCCGCTCAAGAGATTATTGGAGCGAACCAAGACTGTGCTGAGACCGCTCTGGTAATTATTGCCTCCTTCATGCGCACTATGGAGCGCTTCATTCACCATGTGGTGGACCGAGGCAAGGGGCGAGACCCCCTGGCCTGTATCATCCATGCTGCGGATGGCCGGGCAAATGTCTGGCACCAAGATCCCTTACTATTCCTTCTACCAGGGGGAGGAGAGGGTTTGGGATTAGAGACTGTATCCCCCGATCATGAGCTCCAAAAGACTCCCAGGAGTCAGTCACTCAATCAGTCAGGGGTACCCCACTATGAGACTCAGCTGGCCTCGGGTATCAACGTGATGATGTTGGGTACCGTTGATCAAGTGCATGTGATTTGCTGTATAACTGATGCAATGCATTTTTCATTTTATAAATCTCTGTTATATGTCTGCTACCCAAGCGAGGTCGTTGGGATTTTACCAGGGGGAGTGTGTAGCCCTGGTTCCCTTGAGCTTCCCGAGAGCCCCCTTCTTGCGGGCATCGCGGTCGCGAGTGCCGCCGGAGCCAGCGACGGACCCGCCGGCTGCTTGCAAGGGTGGGGGCCGGAGCAGGGAGCGCTCCGGGTCCTGGGAGTCTCGGCGGCGCACCCGGCTAGCGGGGGCCGCCATTACAAAGGCGCGCGCATGCGCAGTGGTCGTGCTTGCGCAGAAGAGACTGGGCCATTAGGAAGTCGCGCATGCGCAGTAAGAGCACGCACGCGGCCCCAATGCAGCTATAGCCTCCGCGGGACTACAATTCCCATGAGGCCTAGGGAGGAAGCCCCAGGTGACCCAGAACAGCCAATAGGGCTCAAGGAATCTCAGCAGTTGCAGTTGGCAGTTGCAGTTCACAGTTTGCAGTTGAAGCTGGGAGCTGGGGAAGTTAGGGTGTGTGTGCAGGGAGCAGTAGCCCCTAGCACTAGGCCTAGTTACCCCCAGAGGTCCCAGATAAGTTACCATTCCCCAGTTTGTGGTTGCTTCAGGGACAGGCCCTACGTAAGGAGATCTGCCTCTTTAGCTATTTGGTTAAGTTAGGACACCCTCAGTGTCGAGCAGCCTGATTGCTGGGCCTGGGCTCAGACCCCTCAGTTACATAGAGACTATCTTCGTGGAGGCCAAGCCAAGCAGTGACTGTGGCCTGCCGGCTACAGGCGGATCCCCGTCAAGGTACAGACGGTGTGGAGCTGTGGTGATATTATCCACGCTGGAAGTCACCCCACGCGTAGGAGGACATCACGTCGGATCAGACGGATCCATACCTGTTGTCTAGCGGTACCCGCGGGCTGGAGCCCCGGGCAGGTATCTATAAATAGTGCACCAACACATCCAGGGATAGCGCTATCTCCATCACACGTGGGTGGGTTTGGACATAAGGTTTCCTGGCGAATACTTATGTTGATGTGTGCACCCGGTGCACTTCTATGTGTACGGATATATGCATTATTCTGTGTGGTACAGGTACCAAAGTTATTATTAGTATTAGCAATAGTAAACAGTTATTAGCATACACTGTGTGCGTGTCTTATTATTGTGGTTCCTGTAAGAGGACCATCCCACTCAGGTGGGAACCCTTACAGGTGGAGGCGCTGTGTACGACGAATCAGGTAACCCCAGGCTCCCAGTGGTGGAGGTTCAGGTCTTCTGTGAGCCTATCAGGTAATGCACCACACCAGGTAACATAAGTGTAGATTTCCCCACATGGTCCCCATCTGCGATAGGGGGGGGGAAAGGTGTTACAGAAGAAAAAGAAACCTTGATGTGACAGCATTTGCACAAGGCCGTGTAAGTGTTTATGGAATGGAAGGGCTCCGGCGCAACTGCGCATGACAGACTTGAAAAAACTCCCGGATGATATCACCAAACTTTATTGCACATCACATACTGGGGCTACACCACGATCTCCCCCTCTACGCGTTTCACCCTCTAGGATAGGGCTTTGTCTCGGAGTCATATGCGGTCATTACAAAATATGCCCAAATACGAGTAAAGTAACACATTTTACCAACCGTGATGAAACACGTAGATTCAAGATAAAATCCTTCATGTCCTGTCAGACAAATTTTGTGGTTTATCTGTTGAAATGCGGATGCAACAAGCAATACGTGGGTTTAACCAGCAGAGTCCTTAAGATTCGCATCTTAGAGCATGTAAGACTCATACGGAACCATGATATGCTGCATCCGGTATCTTCACATTTTAACACCTGTCCATTGGGTTCAGTGGATGCTCTGCAATGTTTAGGCATTGAGCACATTCCATTACCTCCTCGCGGAGGAGATCGGATTAAAATCTTGCACCAGCGAGAGGCTCATTGGATCTTTGCATTGAGCACCCTACAACCCAATGGACTTAATGTGGAATGGGATCTGCAATGTTTCCTATAAGATGAGATGGTTCTCTTTATGTATAGAGTATTGGAATCTGCTTTGTCTTTGTACTTTTCAAGTTTTAATTAGGATCATTCTGTTTATTTTATTACAGATGAATTGCAGTTTACCTTCCGCATCTGTTTTCCTTTTCTTTTCTTTCTTTCCCTCCCTCTCCTTCCCCCGTCCCCCCCTCTCTTTCCTTCCCCCCTCCCCACCCCCCTCTCTTTCCTTCCCCCCTCCCCCACTCTCTTTCCTTCCCCCCTCCCCCCCCCATCCCTCCCTACCCTTCCCCACTCTCCTTTCCCCACCATTTGCCTACTACTGTTTCCCCAGAATGACCTCATCATCGATTTAGCCTTTATATTTGACTAGCTGAGAGACCCGGCGTTGCCCGGGATGTAAATGCGTAATAGGTAGTATTATTTATAAATCGTGGTACAATAGGTGAGTATTTGTTGTAAAGGTTTGGGGGGGGGAGAAAGGGGAGCGGGGGGGGGAGAAAGGGGAGCGGGGGGGGGAGAGAAAGGGGAGCGGGGGGGGGGAGAAAGGGGAGAGGGGGAGGGGAGAGGGGGGGGAGAAAGGGGAGCGGGGGGGGAGGGAAAGGGGAGCGGGGGGGGGAGGGAAAGGGGAGCGGGGGGGGGGAGGGAAAGGGGAGCGGGGGGGGGAGGGAAAGGGGGGTGGGGGGAAAAGGGGAGCGGGGGGTGGGGGGAAAAGGGGAGCGGGGGGTGGGGGGAAAAGGGGAGCGGGGGGTGGGGGGAAAAGGGGAGCGGGGGGTGGGGGGAAAAGGGGAGCGGGGGGTGGGGGGAAAAGGGGAGCGGGGGTGGGGGGAGCGGGGAGCGGGGGGAGTGGGGGGAGCGGGGAGCGGGGGGTGTGGGGAGCGGGGTGGGGGGAGGGGGGTGGGGGGAGCGCGGGGTGGGGGGAGGGGGGTGAGGGGGAGGGGGGTGGGGGGAGCGGGGGGTGGGGGGAGCGGGGGGTGGGGGAAAGGGGCGCGGGGGGTGGGGGAAAGGGGTGCGGGGGGTGGGGGAAAGGGGCGCGGGGGGTGGGGGAAAGGGGAGCGGGGGGGGAAAGGAAGCGGGGGGGGGAAAGGAAGCGGGGGGGGGAAAGGAAGCGGGGGGGGGGGGAAAGGAAGCGGGGGGTGGGGGAAAGGGGAGCGGGGGGGTGGGGGAAAGGGGAGCGGGGGGGTGGGGGAAAGGGGAGCGGGGGGGTGGGGGAAAGGGGAGCGGGGGGGTGGGGCGCCCGTGTGAGTGTTTGCAGTCTTTTTCTGCTTTTGATATATACACTCTTAATCATTGGAATTAGGCATTTTTTATTATTTATTTGTATTGTCCCTAAACATTTTCACTCTCATCCATTTACTCTGAGGGAGACACCGCAATTGAGGTTTGCTGGTTACTTGAAGAGGCTATCAACTGAATCAGAAGAGAAGAAAGTCCACATCAGGAGAATATAGAAGAAAAGAAGTGTAGCCCCGGATCCCTTGAGCTTCCCGAGATCCCCCTCCTTGCGGGCATCGCGGTCGCGAGTGCCGGCGGAGCCAGCGACGGACCCGCCGGCTGCTTGCAAGGGTAGGGGCCGGAGCAGGGAGCGCTCCGGGTCCTGGGAGTCTCGTCGGCGCACCCGGCTAGCGGGGGCCGCCATTACAAAGGTGCGCGCATGCGCAGTGGTCGTGCTTGCGCAGAAGAGACTAGGGAGTTGCGGCGGCCATTAGGAAGTTGCGCATGCGCAGTAAGAGCATGCACGCGGTCCCAATGCAGCTATAGCCTCCGCGGGCCTACAATTCCCATGAGGCCTAGGGAGGAAGCCCCAGGGGACCCAGAACAGCCAATAGGGCTCAAGGAATCTCAACAGTTGCAGTTGGCAGTTGCAGTTGGCAGTTGCAGTTGGCAGTTTGCAGATGGCATTTGGAGCTGGGAGCTGGGGGAGTTAGGGTGTGTGTGCAGGGAGCAGTAGTCCCTAGCACTAGGCCTAGTTACCCCCAGAGGTCCCAGATAAGTTACCATTCCCCAGTTTGTGGTTGCTTCAGGGACAGGCCCTACGTAAGGAGATCTGCCCCTTTAGCTATTTGGTTAAGTTAGGACACCCTCAGTGTCGAGCAGCCTGATTGCTGGGTCTGGGCTCAGACCCCTCAGTTACATAGAGACTATCTTCGTGGAGGCCAATCCAAGCAGTGACTGTGGCCTGCCGGCTACAGGCGGATCCCCGTCAAGGTACAGACGGTGTGGAGCTGTGGTGATATTATCCACGCTGGAAGTCACCCCACGCGTAGGAGGACATTACGTCGGATCAGACGGATCCATACCTGTTGTATAGCAGTACCCGCGGGCTGGAGCCCCGGGCAGGTATCTATAAATAGTGCACCAACACGTCCAGGGATAGCGCTATCTCCATCACACGTGGGTGGGTTTGGACATAAGGTACCCTGGCGAATACTTATGTTGATGTGTGCACCCGGTGCACTTCTATGTGTACGGATATATGCATTATTCTGTGTGGTACAGGTACCAAAGTTATTATTAGTATTAGCAATAGTAAACAGTTATTAGCATACACTGTGTGCGTGTCTTATTATTGTGGTTCCTGTAAGAGGACCATCCCACTCAGGTGGGAACCCTTACAGGTGGAGGCGCTGTGTATGACGAATCAGGTAACCCCAGGCTCCCAGTGGCGGAGGTTCAGGTCTTCTGTGAGCCTATCAGGTAATGCACCACACCAGGTAACATAAGTGTAGATTTCTCCACATGGTCCCCATCTGCGATAGGGGGGGGAAGGTGTTACATTTGGAGGCGCTGCTGAGATCTCAGACCTGGGGTGCCCTGTCCTATTTTTCATGCAAATTGTCCAATTTACTTTTCCACTATGTGGGTGCCCTCAAGGCAGGAGGTCCACGCATGGGCCACAAAACTTAACCCGACCCCGAACTGCCTGGTCGTTGTGGGCGGAGTTCCTGCATGTGCATTCGCGTCAGACATCCAGGCGCATGTTCGCAAACTCCCTGGACTGGCACAAGCATGGGTCATAGGGCGAAAGTATGATTCCCTCTGTCAATGGAGTGCCATGATAATAAAGGTAGGCCATGCCATATGTGAGGAAGACGGTCCCCAATTCCTAACTCTGCCTGAGGGTCCGACCAATGGGTGCCCAATTATCTATCCTGACCTAGAAGTTTCTTTGGCTCCCGCATCCGGGAGGCTAATGAGTCCCACTCAAAATGGCGTCTCCCACCAAGTCAGGAGAGCGCACGTGCTAATGGCAGCCAAGCTGCGCCACAATGCGTTACAGTAAACTGCCCGGGTCTGGCGAGAGAACCAGAGCCCCAACCCCGTGACGTCAGTGAGTCTCAGTCCACAACTTCTGTTCCCCAGCAGGGAGGGACAGGATGCAGCGAACCGCACCCTCAGTTATACAGAGTGTGGCGAGTAAAAGGAGTGAAAGCACCCTATCTTTTGTGCCCGTGCTTACAAAAGGAGTTGAATAAGTATGGCGGTATGGACTTTGACCCTTATCACCTACCAGTAGAACTTCTGGTGGCAAAAGTGGACAGGCAGGGGTGCGTACGATGTTTCTGCAGCAAATGTGATTTTCCAGAAGGAGAACTGACTTGGGGACCCAAGAGTGCTTGCTGCGGAGCACAGTTCCTGCAACCCATGCTGCTGCGGCCCACGGAAACCGCAGAGAAATATGCGACAGACCCCTCTACTGGGTCGGTCAATGCTGCCAATCTACCTACCTCAAGAGCAGAGGTTTTGGAGGGCCCGTGCGCCCTAACAGCGGTTCCAGACTCAACTCCAGAATCGGTTCCAGATTCGGTTCCAATGACGGAACCGCAGGTGTTTGAACCAACGAAGGGTAAGGCGTCCCTACCCCCATTCTCTTCTACTGACAACAGTAGTCAATCAGCCGTGGTGATGCGCCTGCCGGCAGACCACTCAAGTGAAGCTGAGGACAACGGGCTCCACCCATTTGCCCCACCTACTGCCGACTCTGTTGTGGGCCCGTGTGCCCTACTGCGGCTGGTCAGGCCTACAACGATGGTACCATCGGTCCCAGGCTTGGGATCAGTACCTCCCAATGATGACAGGGGTAAGTTGACTGCCCCAGGGGTGCCGGGTGTGAGCTCCCCAGTGATCGTGGAGCATGGTGGCTCCAAAGGTAGGGTCAACCAGGCGATGGGCTCACCCTGTCATCGCGTCCTAGTGGAGGTGTCCCCCCTAGAATATCTCTGCAGACCAGAGAGCAGATTTGACCCCATCAAGATATCCAGTACAGCGTCCATGCGCGGTGCTTACTTCTACCAGAGGAAGCTTCAAGCTCTTTCGTCCCAAGACATGGACCTGCCCGTAGATATTGTGTTGTCCCCAGAAGACGTCGCCGCTCAAGAGATTATTGGAGCGAACCAAGACTGTGCTGAGACCGCTCTGGTAATTATTGCCTCCTTCATGCGCACTATGGAGCGCTTCATTCACCATGTGGTGGACCGAGGCAAGGGGCGAGACCCCCTGGCCTGTATCATCCATGCTGCGGATGGCCGGGCAAATGTCTGGCACCAAGATCCCTTACTATTCCTTCTACCAGGGGGAGGAGAGGGTTTGGGATTAGAGACTGTATCCCCCGATCATGAGCTCCAAAAGACTCCCAGGAGTCAGTCACTCAATCAGTCAGGGGTACCCCACTATGAGACTCAGCTGGCCTCGGGTATCAACGTGATGATGTTGGGTACCGTTGATCAAGTGCATGTGATTTGCTGTATAACTGATGCAATGCATTTTTCATTTTATAAATCTCTGTTATATGTCTGCTACCCAAGCGAGGTCGTTGGGATTTTACCAGGGGGAGTGTGTAGCCCTGGTTCCCTTGAGCTTCCCGAGATCCCCCTTCTTGCGGGCATCGCGGTCGCGAGTGCCGCCGGAGCCAGCGACGGACCCGCCGGCTGCTTGCAAGGGTGGGGGCCGGAGCAGGGAGCGCTCCGGGTCCTGGGAGTCTCGGCGGCGCACCCGGCTAGCGGGGGCCGCCATTACAAAGGCGCGCGCATGCGCAGTGGTCGTGCTTGCGCAGAAGAGACTGGGCCATTAGGAAGTCGCGCATGCGCAGTAAGAGCACGCACGCGGCCCCAATGCAGCTATAGCCTCCGCGGGACTACAATTCCCATGAGGCCTAGGGAGGAAGCCCCAGGTGACCCAGAACAGCCAATAGGGCTCAAGGAATCTCAGCAGTTGCAGTTGGCAGTTGCAGTTCACAGTTTGCAGTTGAAGCTGGGAGCTGGGGAAGTTAGGGTGTGTGTGCAGGGAGCAGTAGCCCCTAGCACTAGGCCTAGTTACCCCCAGAGGTCCCAGATAAGTTACCATTCCCCAGTTTGTGGTTGCTTCAGGGACAGGCCCTACGTAAGGAGATCTGCCTCTTTAGCTATTTGGTTAAGTTAGGACACCCTCAGTGTCGAGCAGCCTGATTGCTGGGCCTGGGCTCAGACCCCTCAGTTACATAGAGACTATCTTCGTGGAGGCCAAGCCAAGCAGTGACTGTGGCCTGCCGGTAGGCCACAGGTGGAACCCTTACAGGTGGAGGCGCTGTGTACGACGAATCAGGTAACCCCAGGCTCCCAGTGGTGGAGGTTCAGGTCTTCTGTGAGCCTATCAGGTAATGCACCACACCAGGTAACATAAGTGTAGATTTCCCCACATGGTCCCCATCTGCGATAGGGGGGGGGAAAGGTGTTACAGAAGAAAAAGAAACCTTGATGTGACAGCATTTGCACAAGGCCGTGTAAGTGTTTATGGAATGGAAGGGCTCCGGCGCAACTGCGCATGACAGACTTGAAAAAACTCCCGGATGATATCACCAAACTTTATTGCACATCACATACTGGGGCTACACCACGATCTCCCCCTCTACGCGTTTCACCCTCTAGGATAGGGCTTTGTCTCGGAGTCATATGCGGTCATTACAAAATATGCCCAAATACGAGTAAAGTAACACATTTTACCAACCGTGATGAAACACGTAGATTCAAGATAAAATCCTTCATGTCCTGTCAGACAAATTTTGTGGTTTATCTGTTGAAATGCGGATGCAACAAGCAATACGTGGGTTTAACCAGCAGAGTCCTTAAGATTCGCATCTTAGAGCATGTAAGACTCATACGGAACCATGATATGCTGCATCCGGTATCTTCACATTTTAACACCTGTCCATTGGGTTCAGTGGATGCTCTGCAATGTTTAGGCATTGAGCACATTCCATTACCTCCTCGCGGAGGAGATCGGATTAAAATCTTGCACCAGCGAGAGGCTCATTGGATCTTTGCATTGAGCACCCTACAACCCAATGGACTTAATGTGGAATGGGATCTGCAATGTTTCCTATAAGATGAGATGGTTCTCTTTATGTATAGAGTATTGGAATCTGCTTTGTCTTTGTACTTTTCAAGTTTTAATTAGGATCATTCTGTTTATTTTATTACAGATGAATTGCAGTTTACCTTCCGCATCTGTTTTCCTTTTCTTTTCTTTCTTTCCCTCCCTCTCCTTCCCCCGTCCCCCCCTCTCTTTCCTTCCCCCCTCCCCACCCCCCTCTCTTTCCTTCCCCCCTCCCCCACTCTCTTTCCTTCCCCCCTCCCCCCCCCATCCCTCCCTACCCTTCCCCACTCTCCTTTCCCCACCATTTGCCTACTACTGTTTCCCCAGAATGACCTCATCATCGATTTAGCCTTTATATTTGACTAGCTGAGAGACCCGGCGTTGCCCGGGATGTAAATGCGTAATAGGTAGTATTATTTATAAATCGTGGTACAATAGGTGAGTATTTGTTGTAAAGGTTTGGGGGGGGGAGAAAGGGGAGCGGGGGGGGGAGAAAGGGGAGCGGGGGGGGGAGAGAAAGGGGAGCGGGGGGGGGGAGAAAGGGGAGAGGGGGAGGGGAGAGGGGGGGGAGAAAGGGGAGCGGGGGGGAGGGAAAGGGGAGCGGGGGGGGGGAGGGAAAGGGGAGCGGGGGGGGGGAGGGAAAGGGGAGCGGGGGGGGGAGGGAAAGGGGGGTGGGGGGAAAAGGGGAGCGGGGGGTGGGGGGAAAAGGGGAGCGGGGGGTGGGGGGAAAAGGGGAGCGGGGGGTGGGGGGAAAAGGGGAGCGGGGGGTGGGGGGAAAAGGGGAGCGGGGGGTGGGGGGAAAAGGGGAGCGGGGGTGGGGGGAGCGGGGAGCGGGGGGAGTGGGGGGAGCGGGGAGCGGGGGGTGGGGGGAGCGGGGTGGGGGGAGGGGGGTGGGGGGAGCGCGGGGTGGGGGGAGGGGGGTGGGGGGGAGAGGGGTGGGGGGAGCGGGGGGTGGGGGGAGCGGGGGGTGGGGGAAAGGGGCGCGGGGGGTGGGGGAAAGGGGTGCGGGGGGTGGGGGAAAGGGGCGCGGGGGGTGGGGGAAAGGGGAGCGGGGGGGGGAAAGGAAGCGGGGGGGGGGAAAGGAAGCGGGGGGGGGGAAAGGAAGCGGGGGGGGGGGAAAAGGAAGCGGGGGGTGGGGGAAAGGGGAGCGGGGGGGTGGGGGAAAGGGGAGCGGGGGGGTGGGGGAAAGGGGAGCGGGGGGGTGGGGGAAAGGGGAGCGGGGGGGTGGGGGAAAGGGGAGCGGGGGGGTGGGGCGCCCGTGTGAGTGTTTGCAGTCTTTTTCTGCTTTTGATATATACACTCTTAATCATTGGAATTAGGCATTTTTTATTATTTATTTGTATTGTCCCTAAACATTTTCACTCTCATCCATTTACTCTGAGGGAGACACCGCAATTGAGGTTTGCTGGTTACTTGAAGAGGCTATCAACTGAATCAGAAGAGAAGAAAGTCCACATCAGGAGAATATAGAAGAAAAGAAGTGTAGCCCCGGATCCCTTGAGCTTCCCGAGATCCCCCTCCTTGCGGGCATCGCGGTCGCGAGTGCCGGCGGAGCCAGCGACGGACCCGCCGGCTGCTTGCAAGGGTAGGGGCCGGAGCAGGGAGCGCTCCGGGTCCTGGGAGTCTCGTCGGCGCACCCGGCTAGCGGGGGCCGCCATTACAAAGGTGCGCGCATGCGCAGTGGTCGTGCTTGCGCAGAAGAGACTAGGGAGTTGCGGCGGCCATTAGGAAGTCGCGCATGCGCAGTAAGAGCATGCACGCGGTCCCAATGCAGCTATAGCCTCCGCGGGACTACAATTCCCATGAGGCCTAGGGAGGAAGCCCCAGGGGACCCAGAACAGCCAATAGGGCTCAAGGAATCTCAGCAGTTGCAGTTGGCAGTTGCAGTTGGCAGTTGCAGTTGGCAGTTTGCAGATGGCATTTGGAGCTGGGAGCTGGGGGAGTTAGGGTGTGTGTGCAGGGAGCAGTAGTCCCTAGCACTAGGCCTAGTTACCCCCAGAGGTCCCAGATAAGTTACCATTCCCCAGTTTGTGGTTGCTTCAGGGACAGGCCCTACGTAAGGAGATCTGCCCCTTTAGCTATTTGGTTAAGTTAGGACACCCTCAGTGTCGAGCAGCCTGATTGCTGGGTCTGGGCTCAGACCCCTCAGTTACATAGAGACTATCTTCGTGGAGGCCAATCCAAGCAGTGACTGTGGCCTGCCGGCTACAGGCGGATCCCCGTCAAGGTACAGACGGTGTGGAGCTGTGGTGATATTATCCACGCTGGAAGTCACCCCACGCGTAGGAGGACATTACGTCGGATCAGACGGATCCATACCTGTTGTATAGCAGTACCCGCGGGCTGGAGCCCCGGGCAGGTATCTATAAATAGTGCACCAACACGTCCAGGGATAGCGCTATCTCCATCACACGTGGGTGGGTTTGGACATAAGGTACCCTGGCGAATACTTATGTTGATGTGTGCACCCGGTGCACTTCTATGTGTACGGATATATGCATTATTCTGTGTGGTACAGGTACCAAAGTTATTATTAGTATTAGCAATAGTAAACAGTTATTAGCATACACTGTGTGCGTGTCTTATTATTGTGGTTCCTGTAAGAGGACCATCCCACTCAGGTGGGAACCCTTACAGGTGGAGGCGCTGTGTACGACGAATCAGGTAACCCCAGGCTCCCAGTGGCGGAGGTTCAGGTCTTCTGTGAGCCTATCAGGTAATGCACCACACCAGGTAACATAAGTGTAGATTTCTCCACATGGTCCCCATCTGCGATAGGGGGGGGAAGGTGTTACATTTGGAGGCGCTGCTGAGATCTCAGACCTGGGGTGCCCTGTCCTATTTTTCATGCAAATTGTCCAATTTACTTTTCCACTATGTGGGTGCCCTCAAGGCAGGAGGTCCACGCATGGGCCACAAAACTTAACCCGACCCCGAACTGCCTGGTCGTTGTGGGCGGAGTTCCTGCATGTGCATTCGCGTCAGACATCCAGGCGCATGTTCGCAAACTCCCTGGACTGGCACAAGCATGGGTCATAGGGCGAAAGTATGATTCCCTCTGTCAATGGAGTGCCATGATAATAAAGGTAGGCCATGCCATATGTGAGGAAGACGGTCCCCAATTCCTAACTCTGCCTGAGGGTCCGACCAATGGGTGCCCAATTATCTATCCTGACCTAGAAGTTTCTTTGGCTCCCGCATCCGGGAGGCTAATGAGTCCCACTCAAAATGGCGTCTCCCACCAAGTCAGGAGAGCGCACGTGCTAATGGCAGCCAAGCTGCGCCACAATGCGTTACAGTAAACTGCCCGGGTCTGGCGAGAGAACCAGAGCCCCAACCCCGTGACGTCAGTGAGTCTCAGTCCACAACTTCTGTTCCCCAGCAGGGAGGGACAGGATGCAGCGAACCGCACCCTCAGTTATACAGAGTGTGGCGAGTAAAAGGAGTGAAAGCACCCTATCTTTTGTGCCCGTGCTTACAAAAGGAGTTGAATAAGTATGGCGGTATGGACTTTGACCCTTATCACCTACCAGTAGAACTTCTGGTGGCAAAAGTGGACAGGCAGGGGTGCGTACGATGTTTCTGCAGCAAATGTGATTTTCCAGAAGGAGAACTGACTTGGGGACCCAAGAGTGCTTGCTGCGGAGCACAGTTCCTGCAACCCATGCTGCTGCGGCCCACGGAAACCGCAGAGAAATATGCGACAGACCCCTCTACTGGGTCGGTCAATGCTGCCAATCTACCTACCTCAAGAGCAGAGGTTTTGGAGGGCCCGTGCGCCCTAACAGCGGTTCCAGACTCAACTCCAGAATCGGTTCCAGATTCGGTTCCAATGACGGAACCGCAGGTGTTTGAACCAACGAAGGGTAAGGCGTCCCTACCCCCATTCTCTTCTACTGACAACAGTAGTCAATCAGCCGTGGTGATGCGCCTGCCGGCAGACCACTCAAGTGAAGCTGAGGACAACGGGCTCCACCCATTTGCCCCACCTACTGCCGACTCTGTTGTGGGCCCGTGTGCCCTACTGCGGCTGGTCAGGCCTACAACGATGGTACCATCGGTCCCAGGCTTGGGATCAGTACCTCCCAATGATGACAGGGGTAAGTTGACTGCCCCAGGGGTGCCGGGTGTGAGCTCCCCAGTGATCGTGGAGCATGGTGGCTCCAAAGGTAGGGTCAACCAGGCGATGGGCTCACCCTGTCATCGCGTCCTAGTGGAGGTGTCCCCCCTAGAATATCTCTGCAGACCAGAGAGCAGATTTGACCCCATCAAGATATCCAGTACAGCGTCCATGCGCGGTGCTTACTTCTACCAGAGGAAGCTTCAAGCTCTTTCGTCCCAAGACATGGACCTGCCCGTAGATATTGTGTTGTCCCCAGAAGACGTCGCCGCTCAAGAGATTATTGGAGCGAACCAAGACTGTGCTGAGACCGCTCTGGTAATTATTGCCTCCTTCATGCGCACTATGGAGCGCTTCATTCACCATGTGGTGGACCGAGGCAAGGGGCGAGACCCCCTGGCCTGTATCATCCATGCTGCGGATGGCCGGGCAAATGTCTGGCACCAAGATCCCTTACTATTCCTTCTACCAGGGGGAGGAGAGGGTTTGGGATTAGAGACTGTATCCCCCGATCATGAGCTCCAAAAGACTCCCAGGAGTCAGTCACTCAATCAGTCAGGGGTACCCCACTATGAGACTCAGCTGGCCTCGGGTATCAACGTGATGATGTTGGGTACCGTTGATCAAGTGCATGTGATTTGCTGTATAACTGATGCAATGCATTTTTCATTTTATAAATCTCTGTTATATGTCTGCTACCCAAGCGAGGTCGTTGGGATTTTACCAGGGGGAGTGTGTAGCCCTGGTTCCCTTGAGCTTCCCGAGATCCCCCTTCTTGCGGGCATCGCGGTCGCGAGTGCCGCCGGAGCCAGCGACGGACCCGCCGGCTGCTTGCAAGGGTGGGGGCCGGAGCAGGGAGCGCTCCGGGTCCTGGGAGTCTCGGCGGCGCACCCGGCTAGCGGGGGCCGCCATTACAAAGGCGCACGCATGCGCAGTGGTCGTGCTTGCGCAGAAGAGACTGGGCCATTAGGAAGTCGCGCATGCGCAGTAAGAGCACGCACGCGGCCCCAATGCAGCTATAGCCTCCGCGGGACTACAATTCCCATGAGGCCTAGGGAGGAAGCCCCAGGTGACCCAGAACAGCCAATAGGGCTCAAGGAATCTCAGCAGTTGCAGTTGGCAGTTGCAGTTCACAGTTTGCAGTTGAAGCTGGGAGCTGGGGAAGTTAGGGTGTGTGTGCAGGGAGCAGTAGCCCCTAGCACTAGGCCTAGTTACCCCCAGAGGTCCCAGATAAGTTACCATTCCCCAGTTTGTGGTTGCTTCAGGGACAGGCCCTACGTAAGGAGATCTGCCTCTTTAGCTATTTGGTTAAGTTAGGACACCCTCAGTGTCGAGCAGCCTGATTGCTGGGCCTGGGCTCAGACCCCTCAGTTACATAGAGACTATCTTCGTGGAGGCCAAACCAAGCAGTGACTGTGGCCTGCCGGCTACAGGCGGATCCCCGTCAAGGTACAGACGGTGTGGAGCTGTGGTGATATTATCCACGCTGGAAGTCACCCCACGCGTAGGAGGACATCACGTCGGATCAGACGGATCCATACCTGTTGTCTAGCGGTACCCGCGGGCTGGAGCCCCGGGCAGGTATCTATAAATAGTGCACCAACACATCCAGGGATAGCGCTATCTCCATCACACGTGGGTGGGTTTGGACATAAGGTTTCCTGGCGAATACTTATGTTGATGTGTGCACCCGGTGCACTTCTATGTGTACGGATATATGCATTATTCTGTGTGGTACAGGTACCAAAGTTATTATTAGTATTAGCAATAGTAAACAGTTATTAGCATACACTGTGTGCGTGTCTTATTATTGTGGTTCCTGTAAGAGGACCATCCCACTCAGGTGGGAACCCTTACAGGTGGAGGCGCTGTGTACGACGAATCAGGTAACCCCAGGCTCCCAGTGGTGGAGGTTCAGGTCTTCTGTGAGCCTATCAGGTAATGCACCACACCAGGTAACATAAGTGTAGATTTCCCCACATGGTCCCCATCTGCGATAGGGGGGGGGAAAGGTGTTACAGAAGAAAAAGAAACCTTGATGTGACAGCATTTGCACAAGGCCGTGTAAGTGTTTATGGAATGGAAGGGCTCCGGCGCAACTGCGCATGACAGACTTGAAAAAACTCCCGGATGATATCACCAAACTTTATTGCACATCACATACTGGGGCTACACCACGATCTCCCCCTCTACGCGTTTCACCCTCTAGGATAGGGCTTTGTCTCGGAGTCATATGCGGTCATTACAAAATATGCCCAAATACGAGTAAAGTAACACATTTTACCAACCGTGATGAAACACGTAGATTCAAGATAAAATCCTTCATGTCCTGTCAGACAAATTTTGTGGTTTATCTGTTGAAATGCGGATGCAACAAGCAATACGTGGGTTTAACCAGCAGAGTCCTTAAGATTCGCATCTTAGAGCATGTAAGACTCATACGGAACCATGATATGCTGCATCCGGTATCTTCACATTTTAACACCTGTCCATTGGGTTCAGTGGATGCTCTGCAATGTTTAGGCATTGAGCACATTCCATTACCTCCTCGCGGAGGAGATCGGATTAAAATCTTGCACCAGCGAGAGGCTCATTGGATCTTTGCATTGAGCACCCTACAACCCAATGGACTTAATGTGGAATGGGATCTGCAATGTTTCCTATAAGATGAGATGGTTCTCTTTATGTATAGAGTATTGGAATCTGCTTTGTCTTTGTACTTTTCAAGTTTTAATTAGGATCATTCTGTTTATTTTATTACAGATGAATTGCAGTTTACCTTCCGCATCTGTTTTCCTTTTCTTTTCTTTCTTTCCCTCCCTCTCCTTCCCCCGTCCCCCCCTCTCTTTCCTTCCCCCCTCCCCACCCCCCTCTCTTTCCTTCCCCCCTCCCCCACTCTCTTTCCTTCCCCCCTCCCCCCCCCATCCCTCCCTACCCTTCCCCACTCTCCTTTCCCCACCATTTGCCTACTACTGTTTCCCCAGAATGACCTCATCATCGATTTAGCCTTTATATTTGACTAGCTGAGAGACCCGGCGTTGCCCGGGATGTAAATGCGTAATAGGTAGTATTATTTATAAATCGTGGTACAATAGGTGAGTATTTGTTGTAAAGGTTTGGGGGGGGGAGAAAGGGGAGCGGGGGGGGGAGAAAGGGGAGCGGGGGGGGGAGAGAAAGGGGAGCGGGGGGGGGGGAGAAAGGGGAGAGGGGGAGGGGAGAGGGGGGGGAGAAAGGGGAGCGGGGGGGAAGGGAAAGGGGAGCGGGGGGGGGAGGGAAAGGGGAGCGGGGGGGGGGGAGGGAAAGGGGAGCGGGGGGGGAGGGAAAGGGGAGCGGGGGGAAAAGGGGAGCGGGGGGTGGGGGGAAAAGGGGAGCGGGGGGTGGGGGGAAAAGGGGAGCGGGGGGTGGGGGGAAAAGGGGAGCGGGGGGTGGGGGGAAAAGGGGAGCGGGGGGTGGGGGGAAAAGGGGAGCGGGGTGTGGGGGGAAAAGGGGAGCGGGGGGTGGGGGGAAAAGGGGAGCGGGGGGTGGGGGGAGCGGGGAGCGGGGGGAGTGGGGGGAGCGGGGAGCGGGGGGTGGGGGGAGCGGGGTGGGGGGAGGGGGGTGGGGGGAGCGGGGTGGGGGGAGGGGGGTGGGGGGAGCGCGGGGTGGGGGGAGGGGGGTGGGGGGAGCGGGGGGTGGGGGGAGCGGGGGGTGGGGGAAAGGGGCGCGGGGGGTGGGGAAAAGGGGTGCGGGGGGTGGGGGAAAGGGGCGCGGGGGGTGGGGGAAAGGGGAGCGGGGGGGGAAAGGAAGCGGGGGGGGGGGAAAGGAAGCGGGGGGGGGGGAAAGGAAGCGGGGGGTGGGGGAAAGGGGAGCGGGGGGGTGGGGGAAAGGGGAGCGGGGGGGTGGGGGAAAGGGGAGCGGGGGGGTGGGGGAAAGGGGAGCGGGGGGGCGGGGGGGTGGGGCGCCCGTGTGAGTGTTTGCAGTCTTTTTCTGCTTTTGATATATACACTCTTAATCATTGGAATTAGGCATTTTTTATTATTTATTTGTATTGTCCCTAAACATTTTCACTCTCATCCATTTACTCTGAGGGAGACACCGCAATTGAGGTTTGCTGGTTACTTGAAGAGGCTATCAACTGAATCAGAAGAGAAGAAAGTCCACATCAGGAGAATATAGAAGAAAAGAAGTGTAGCCCCGGATCCCTTGAGCTTCCCGAGATCCCCCTCCTTGCGGGCATCGCGGTCGCGAGTGCCGGCGGAGCCAGCGACGGACCCGCCGGCTGCTTGCAAGGGTAGGGGCCGGAGCAGGGAGCGCTCCGGGTCCTGGGAGTCTCGTCGGCGCACCCGGCTAGCGGGGGCCGCCATTACAAAGGTGCGCGCATGCGCAGTGGTCGTGCTTGCGCAGAAGAGACTAGGGAGTTGCGGCGGCCATTAGGAAGTTGCGCATGCGCAGTAAGAGCATGCACGCGGTCCCAATGCAGCTATAGCCTCCGCGGGACTACAATTCCCATGAGGCCTAGGGAGGAAGCCCCAGGGGACCCAGAACAGCCAATAGGGCTCAAGGAATCTCAGCAGTTGCAGTTGGCAGTTGCAGTTGGCAGTTGCAGTTGGCAGTTTGCAGATGGCATTTGGAGCTGGGAGCTGGGGGAGTTAGGGTGTGTGTGCAGGGAGCAGTAGTCCCTAGCACTAGGCCTAGTTACCCCCAGAGGTCCCAGATAAGTTACCATTCCCCAGTTTGTGGTTGCTTCAGGGACAGGCCCTACGTAAGGAGATCTGCCCCTTTAGCTATTTGGTTAAGTTAGGACACCCTCAGTGTCGAGCAGCCTGATTGCTGGGTCTGGGCTCAGACCCCTCAGTTACATAGAGACTATCTTCGTGGAGGCCAATCCAAGCAGTGACTGTGGCCTGCCGGCTACAGGCGGATCCCCGTCAAGGTACAGACGGTGTGGAGCTGTGGTGATATTATCCACGCTGGAAGTCACCCCACGCGTAGGAGGACATTACGTCGGATCAGACGGATCCATACCTGTTGTATAGCAGTACCCGCGGGCTGGAGCCCCGGGCAGGTATCTATAAATAGTGCACCAACACGTCCAGGGATAGCGCTATCTCCATCACACGTGGGTGGGTTTGGACATAAGGTACCCTGGCGAATACTTATGTTGATGTGTGCACCCGGTGCACTTCTATGTGTACGGATATATGCATTATTCTGTGTGGTACAGGTACCAAAGTTATTATTAGTATTAGCAATAGTAAACAGTTATTAGCATACACTGTGTGCGTGTCTTATTATTGTGGTTCCTGTAAGAGGACCATCCCACTCAGGTGGGAACCCTTACAGGTGGAGGCGCTGTGTACGACGAATCAGGTAACCCCAGGCTCCCAGTGGTGGAGGTTCAGGTCTTCTGTGAGCCTATCAGGTAATGCACCACACCAGGTAACATAAGTGTAGATTTCCCCACATGGTCCCCATCTGCGATAGGGGGGGGGGAAAGGTGTTACAGAAGAAAAAGAAACCTTGATGTGACAGCATTTGCACAAGGCCGTGTAAGTGTTTATGGAATGGAAGGGCTCCGGCGCAACTGCGCATGACAGACTTGAAAAAACTCCCGGATGATATCACCAAACTTTATTGCACATCACATACTGGGGCTACACCACGATCTCCCCCTCTACGCGTTTCACCCTCTAGGATAGGGCTTTGTCTCGGAGTCATATGCGGTCATTACAAAATATGCCCAAATACGAGTAAAGTAACACATTTTACCAACCGTGATGAAACACGTAGATTCAAGATAAAATCCTTCATGTCCTGTCAGACAAATTTTGTGGTTTATCTGTTGAAATGCGGATGCAACAAGCAATACGTGGGTTTAACCAGCAGAGTCCTTAAGATTCGCATCTTAGAGCATGTAAGACTCATACGGAACCATGATATGCTGCATCCGGTATCTTCACATTTTAACACCTGTCCATTGGGTTCAGTGGATGCTCTGCAATGTTTAGGCATTGAGCACATTCCATTACCTCCTCGCGGAGGAGATCGGATTAAAATCTTGCACCAGCGAGAGGCTCATTGGATCTTTGCATTGAGCACCCTACAACCCAATGGACTTAATGTGGAATGGGATCTGCAATGTTTCCTATAAGATGAGATGGTTCTCTTTATGTATAGAGTATTGGAATCTGCTTTGTCTTTGTACTTTTCAAGTTTTAATTAGGATCATTCTGTTTATTTTATTACAGATGAATTGCAGTTTACCTTCCGCATCTGTTTTCCTTTTCTTTTCTTTCTTTCCCTCCCTCTCCTTCCCCCGTCCCCCCCTCTCTTTCCTTCCCCCCTCCCCACCCCCCTCTCTTTCCTTCCCCCCTCCCCCACTCTCTTTCCTTCCCCCCTCCCCCCCCCATCCCTCCCTACCCTTCCCCACTCTCCTTTCCCCACCATTTGCCTACTACTGTTTCCCCAGAATGACCTCATCATCGATTTAGCCTTTATATTTGACTAGCTGAGAGACCCGGCGTTGCCCGGGATGTAAATGCGTAATAGGTAGTATTATTTATAAATCGTGGTACAATAGGTGAGTATTTGTTGTAAAGGTTTGGGGGGGGGAGAAAGGGGAGCGGGGGGGGGGAGAAAGGGGAGCGGGGGGGGGAGAGAAAGGGGAGCGGGGGGGGGAGAAAGGGGAGAGGGGGAGGGGAGAGGGGGAGGAGAAAGGGGAGCGGGGGGGGGAGAAAGGGGAGCGGGGGGGGAGGGAAAGGGGAGCGGGGGGGAGGGAAAGGGGAGCGGGGGGGGGAGGGAAAGGGGAGCGGGGGGGGGAGGGAAAGGGGAGCGGGGGGAAAAGGGGAGCAGGGGGTGGGGGGAAAAGGGGAGCGGGGGGTGGGGGGAAAAGGGGAGCGGGGGGTGGGGGGAAAAGGGGAGCGGGGGGTGGGGGGAAAAGGGGAGCGGGGGGTGGGGGGAAAAGGGGAGCGGGGGGTGGGGGGAAAAGGGGAGCGGGGGGTGGGGGGAAAAGGGGAGCGGGGGGTGGGGGGAAAAGGGGAGCGGGGTGTGGGGGGAAAAGGGGAGCGGGGGGTGGGGGGAAAAGGGGAGCGGGGGTGGGGGGAGCGGGGAGCGGGGGGAGTGGGGGGAGCGGGGAGCGGGGGGTGGGGGGAGCGGGGTGGGGGGAGCGCGGGGTGGGGGGAGGGGGGTGGGGGGAGCAGGGGGTGGGGGGAGCGGGGGGTGGGGGGCGCGGGGGGTGGGGGAAAGGGGCGCGGGGGGTGGGGGAAAGGGGCGCGGGGGGTGGGGGAAAGGGGCGCGGGGGGTGGGGGAAAGGGGCGCGGGGGGTGGGGGAAAGGGGAGCGGGGGGGGGAAAGGATGCGGGGGGGGGGAAAGGAAGCGGGGGGGGGAAAAGGAAGCGGGGGTGGGGGAAAGGGGAGCGGGGGGTGGGGGAAAGGGGAGCGGGGGGGTGGGGGAAAGGGGAGCGGGGGGGTGGGGGAAAGGGGAGCGGGGGGGTGGGGCGCCCGTGTGAGTGTTTGCAGTCTTTTTCTGCTTTTGATATATACACTCTTAATCATTGGAATTAGGCATTTTTTATTATTTATTTGTATTGTCCCTAAACATTTTCACTCTCATCCATTTACTCTGAGGGAGACACCGCAATTGAGGTTTGCTGGTTACTTGAAGAGGCTATCAACTGAATCAGAAGAGAAGAAAGTCCACATCAGGAGAATATAGAAGAAAAGAAGTGTAGCCCCGGATCCCTTGAGCTTCCCGAGATCCCCCTCCTTGCGGGCATCGCGGTCGCGAGTGCCGGCGGAGCCAGCGACGGACCCGCCGGCTGCTTGCAAGGGTAGGGGCCGGAGCAGGGAGCGCTCCGGGTCCTGGGAGTCTCGTCGGCGCACCCGGCTAGCGGGGGCCGCCATTACAAAGGTGCGCGCATGCGCAGTGGTCGTGCTTGCGCAGAAGAGACTAGGGAGTTGCGGCGGCCATTAGGAAGTCACGCATGCGCAGTAAGAGCATGCACGCGGTCCCAATGCAGCTATAGCCTCCGCGGGACTACAATTCCCATGAGGCCTAGGGAGGAAGCCCCAGGGGACCCAGAACAGCCAATAGGGCTCAAGGAATCTCAGCAGTTGCAGTTGGCAGTTGCAGTTGGCAGTTGCAGTTGGCAGTTTGCAGATGGCATTTGGAGCTGGGAGCTGGGGGAGTTAGGGTGTGTGTGCAGGGAGCAGTAGTCCCTAGCACTAGGCCTAGTTACCCCCAGAGGTCCCAGATAAGTTACCATTCCCCAGTTTGTGGTTGCTTCAGGGACAGGCCCTACGTAAGGAGATCTGCCCCTTTAGCTATTTGGTTAAGTTAGGACACCCTCAGTGTCGAGCAGCCTGATTGCTGGGTCTGGGCTCAGACCCCTCAGTTACATAGAGACTATCTTCGTGGAGGCCAATCCAAGCAGTGACTGTGGCCTGCCGGCTACAGGCGGATCCCCGTCAAGGTACAGACGGTGTGGAGCTGTGGTGATATTATCCACGCTGGAAGTCACCCCACGCGTAGGAGGACATTACGTCGGATCAGACGGATCCATACCTGTTGTATAGCAGTACCCGCGGGCTGGAGCCCCGGGCAGGTATCTATAAATAGTGCACCAACACGTCCAGGGATAGCGCTATCTCCATCACACGTGGGTGGGTTTGGACATAAGGTACCCTGGCGAATACTTATGTTGATGTGTGCACCCGGTGCACTTCTATGTGTACGGATATATGCATTATTCTGTGTGGTACAGGTACCAAAGTTATTATTAGTATTAGCAATAGTAAACAGTTATTAGCATACACTGTGTGTGTGTCTTATTATTGTGGTTCCTGTAAGAGGACCATCCCACTCAGGTGGGAACCCTTACAGGTGGAGGCGCTGTGTACGACGAATCAGGTAACCCCAGGCTCCCAGTGGCGGAGGTTCAGGTCTTCTGTGAGCCTATCAGGTAATGCACCACACCAGGTAACATAAGTGTAGATTTCTCCACATGGTCCCCATCTGCGATAGGGGGGGGAAGGTGTTACATTTGGAGGCGCTGCTGAGATCTCAGACCTGGGGTGCCCTGTCCTATTTTTCATGCAAATTGTCCAATTTACTTTTCCACTATGTGGGTGCCCTCAAGGCAGGAGGTCCACGCATGGGCCACAAAACTTAACCCGACCCCGAACTGCCTGGTCGTTGTGGGCGGAGTTCCTGCATGTGCATTCGCGTCAGACATCCAGGCGCATGTTCGCAAACTCCCTGGACTGGCACAAGCATGGGTCATAGGGCGAAAGTATGATTCCCTCTGTCAATGGAGTGCCATGATAATAAAGGTAGGCCATGCCATATGTGAGGAAGACGGTCCCCAATTCCTAACTCTGCCTGAGGGTCCGACCAATGGGTGCCCAATTATCTATCCTGACCTAGAAGTTTCTTTGGCTCCCGCATCCGGGAGGCTAATGAGTCCCACTCAAAATGGCGTCTCCCACCAAGTCAGGAGAGCGCACGTGCTAATGGCAGCCAAGCTGCGCCACAATGCGTTACAGTAAACTGCCCGGGTCTGGCGAGAGAACCAGAGCCCCAACCCCGTGACGTCAGTGAGTCTCAGTCCACAACTTCTGTTCCCCAGCAGGGAGGGACAGGATGCAGCGAACCGCACCCTCAGTTATACAGAGTGTGGCGAGTAAAAGGAGTGAAAGCACCCTATCTTTTGTGCCCGTGCTTACAAAAGGAGTTGAATAAGTATGGCGGTATGGACTTTGACCCTTATCACCTACCAGTAGAACTTCTGGTGGCAAAAGTGGACAGGCAGGGGTGCGTACGATGTTTCTGCAGCAAATGTGATTTTCCAGAAGGAGAACTGACTTGGGGACCCAAGAGTGCTTGCTGCGGAGCACAGTTCCTGCAACCCATGCTGCTGCGGCCCACGGAAACCGCAGAGAAATATGCGACAGACCCCTCTACTGGGTCGGTCAATGCTGCCAATCTACCTACCTCAAGAGCAGAGGTTTTGGAGGGCCCGTGCGCCCTAACAGCGGTTCCAGACTCAACTCCAGAATCGGTTCCAGATTCGGTTCCAATGACGGAACCGCAGGTGTTTGAACCAATGAAGGGTAAGGCGTCCCTACCCCCATTCTCTTCTACTGACAACAGTAGTCAATCAGCCGTGGTGATGCGCCTGCCGGCAGACCACTCAAGTGAAGCTGAGGACAACGGGCTCCACCCATTTGCCCCACCTACTGCCGACTCTGTTGTGGGCCCGTGTGCCCTACTGCGGCTGGTCAGGCCTACAACGATGGTACCATCGGTCCCAGGCTTGGGATCAGTACCTCCCAATGATGACAGGGGTAAGTTGACTGCCCCAGGGGTGCCGGGTGTGAGCTCCCCAGTGATCGTGGAGCATGGTGGCTCCAAAGGTAGGGTCAACCAGGCGATGGGCTCACCCTGTCATCGCGTCCTAGTGGAGGTGTCCCCCCTAGAATATCTCTGCAGACCAGAGAGCAGATTTGACCCCATCAAGATATCCAGTACAGCGTCCATGCGCGGTGCTTACTTCTACCAGAGGAAGCTTCAAGCTCTTTCGTCCCAAGACATGGACCTGCCCGTAGATATTGTGTTGTCCCCAGAAGACGTCGCCGCTCAAGAGATTATTGGAGCGAACCAAGACTGTGCTGAGACCGCTCTGGTAATTATTGCCTCCTTCATGCGCACTATGGAGCGCTTCATTCACCATGTGGTGGACCGAGGCAAGGGGCGAGACCCCCTGGCCTGTATCATCCATGCTGCGGATGGCCGGGCAAATGTCTGGCACCAAGATCCCTTACTATTCCTTCTACCAGGGGGAGGAGAGGGTTTGGGATTAGAGACTGTATCCCCCGATCATGAGCTCCAAAAGACTCCCAGGAGTCAGTCACTCAATCAGTCAGGGGTACCCCACTATGAGACTCAGCTGGCCTCGGGTATCAACGTGATGATGTTGGGTACCGTTGATCAAGTGCATGTGATTTGCTGTATAACTGATGCAATGCATTTTTCATTTTATAAATCTCTGTTATATGTCTGCTACCCAAGCGAGGTCGTTGGGATTTTACCAGGGGGAGTGTGTAGCCCTGGTTCCCTTGAGCTTCCCGAGATCCCCCTTCTTGCGGGCATCGCGGTCGCGAGTGCCGCCGGAGCCAGCGACGGACCCGCCGGCTGCTTGCAAGGGTGGGGGCCGGAGCAGGGAGCGCTCCGGGTCCTGGGAGTCTCGGCGGCGCACCCGGCTAGCGGGGGCCGCCATTACAAAGGCGCGCGCATGCGCAGTGGTCGTGCTTGCGCAGAAGAGACTGGGCCATTAGGAAGTCGCGCATGCGCAGTAAGAGCACGCACGCGGCCCCAATGCAGCTATAGCCTCCGCGGGACTACAATTCCCATGAGGCCTAGGGAGGAAGCCCCAGGTGACCCAGAACAGCCAATAGGGCTCAAGGAATCTCAGCAGTTGCAGTTGGCAGTTGCAGTTCACAGTTTGCAGTTGAAGCTGGGAGCTGGGGAAGTTAGGGTGTGTGTGCAGGGAGCAGTAGCCCCTAGCACTAGGCCTAGTTACCCCCAGAGGTCCCAGATAAGTTACCATTCCCCAGTTTGTGGTTGCTTCAGGGACAGGCCCTACGTAAGGAGATCTGCCTCTTTAGCTATTTGGTTAAGTTAGGACACCCTCAGTGTCGAGCAGCCTGATTGCTGGGCCTGGGCTCAGACCCCTCAGTTACATAGAGACTATCTTCGTGGAGGCCAAGCCAAGCAGTGACTGTGGCCTGCCGGCTACAGGCGGATCCCCGTCAAGGTACAGACGGTGTGGAGCTGTGGTGATATTATCCACGCTGGAAGTCACCCCACGCGTAGGAGGACATCACGTCGGATCAGACGGATCCATACCTGTTGTCTAGCGGTACCCGCGGGCTGGAGCCCCGGGCAGGTATCTATAAATAGTGCACCAACACATCCAGGGATAGCGCTATCTCCATCACACGTGGGTGGGTTTGGACATAAGGTTTCCTGGCGAATACTTATGTTGATGTGTGCACCCGGTGCACTTCTATGTGTACGGATATATGCATTATTCTGTGTGGTACAGGTACCAAAGTTATTATTAGTATTAGCAATAGTAAACAGTTATTAGCATACACTGTGTGCGTGTCTTATTATTGTGGTTCCTGTAAGAGGACCATCCCACTCAGGTGGGAACCCTTACAGGTGGAGGCGCTGTGTACGACGAATCAGGTAACCCCAGGCTCCCAGTGGTGGAGGTTCAGGTCTTCTGTGAGCCTATCAGGTAATGCACCACACCAGGTAACATAAGTGTAGATTTCCCCACATGGTCCCCATCTGCGATAGGGGGGGGGAAAGGTGTTACAGAAGAAAAAGAAACCTTGATGTGACAGCATTTGCACAAGGCCGTGTAAGTGTTTATGGAATGGAAGGGCTCCGGCGCAACTGCGCATGACAGACTTGAAAAAACTCCCGGATGATATCACCAAACTTTATTGCACATCACATACTGGGGCTACACCACGATCTCCCCCTCTACGCGTTTCACCCTCTAGGATAGGGCTTTGTCTCGGAGTCATATGCGGTCATTACAAAATATGCCCAAATACGAGTAAAGTAACACATTTTACCAACCGTGATGAAACACGTAGATTCAAGATAAAATCCTTCATGTCCTGTCAGACAAATTTTGTGGTTTATCTGTTGAAATGCGGATGCAACAAGCAATACGTGGGTTTAACCAGCAGAGTCCTTAAGATTCGCATCTTAGAGCATGTAAGACTCATACGGAACCATGATATGCTGCATCCGGTATCTTCACATTTTAACACCTGTCCATTGGGTTCAGTGGATGCTCTGCAATGTTTAGGCATTGAGCACATTCCATTACCTCCTCGCGGAGGAGATCGGATTAAAATCTTGCACCAGCGAGAGGCTCATTGGATCTTTGCATTGAGCACCCTACAACCCAATGGACTTAATGTGGAATGGGATCTGCAATGTTTCCTATAAGATGAGATGGTTCTATTTATGTATAGAGTATTGGAATCTGCTTTGTCTTTGTACTTTTCAGTTTTAATTAGGATCATTCTGTTTATTTTATTACAGATGAATTGCAGTTTACCTTCCGCATCTGTTTTCCTTTTCTTTTCTTTCTTTCCCTCCCTCTCCTTCCCCCGTCCCCCCCTCTCTTTCCTTCCCCCCTCCCCACCCCCCTCTCTTTCCTTCCCCCCTCCCCCACTCTCTTTCCTTCCCCCCCTCCCCCCCCCATCCCTCCCTACCCTTCCCCACTCTCCTTTCCCCACCATTTGCCTACTACTGTTTCCCCAGAATGACCTCATCATCGATTTAGCCTTTATATTTGACTAGCTGAGAGACCCGGCGTTGCCCGGGATGTAAATGCGTAATAGGTAGTATTATTTATAAATCGTGGTACAATAGGTGAGTATTTGTTGTAAAGGTTTGGGGGGGGGGAGAAAGGGGAGCGGGGGGGGGAGAAAGGGGAGCGGGGGGGGGAGAGAAAGGGGAGCGGGGGGGGGGAGAAAGGGGAGAGGGGGAGGGGAGAGGGGGGGGAGAAAGGGGAGCGGGGGGGGGGAGAAAGGGGAGCGGGGGGGGGAGGGAAAGGGGAGCGGGGGGGGAGGGAAAGGGGAGCGGGGGGGGGAGGGAAAGGGGAGCGGGGGGGGGAGGGAAAGGGGAGCGGGGGGAAAAGGGGAGCGGGGGGGAAAAGGGGAGCGGGGGGAAAAGGGGAGCGGGGGGAAAAGGGGAGCGGGGGGTGGGGGGAAAAGGGGAGCGGGGGGTGGGGGGAAAAGGGGAGCGGGGGGTGGGGGGAAAAGGGGAGCGGGGGGTGGGGGGAAAAGGGGAGCGGGGGGGTGGGGGGGAAAAGGGGAGCGGGGGGTGGGGGGAAAAGGGGAGCGGGGGGTGGGGGGAAAAGGGGAGCGGGGGGTGGGGGGAAAAGGGGAGCGGGGGGTGGGGGGAAAAGGGGAGCGGGGGTGGGGGAAAAGGGGAGCGGGGGGTGGGGGGAGCGGGGAGCGGGGGGAGTGGGGGGAGCGGGGAGCGGGGGGTGGGGGGAGCGGGGTGGGGGGAGGGGGTGGGGGGAGGGGGTGGGGGGAGGGGGGTGGGGGGAGCGGGGTGGGGGGAGCGCGGGGTGGGGGGAGGGGGGGAGGGGGGAGCGCGGGGTGGGGGGAGGGGGGAAGGGGGAGCGCGGGGGGGTGGAAAGGGGAGCGGGGGGGAAAGGGGAGCGGGGGGGGGAAAGGGGAGGGGGGAGGAAAGGGGAGGGGGGAGGAAAGGGGAGGGGGGGGGGGAAGGGGAGCGGGGGGGAAAGGGGAGCGGGGGGGAAAGGGGAGCGGGGGGGAAAGGGGAGCGGGGGGGGAAAGGGGAGCGGGGGGAAAGGGGAGCGCGGGGGGGGAAAGGGGAGCGCGGGGGGGAAAGGGGAGCGCGGGGGGGAAAGGGGAGGGGGGGGAAGGGGAGGGAAGGGGAGCGGGGGGAAAGGGGAGCGGGGGGGAAAGGGGAGCGGGGGGGGAAAGGAGAGCGCGGGGGGGGAAAGGAGAGCGCGGGGGAAAGGGGAGCGCGGGGGGGGAAAGGGGAGCGCTGGGGGGGGGAAAGGGGAGCGCGGGGGGGGAAAGGGGAGCGCGGGGGGGGGAAAGGGGAGCGCGGGGGGGGGAAAGGGGAGCGCGGGGGGGAAAGGGGAGCGCGGGGGGGGAAAGGGGAGCGCGGGGGGGAAAGGGTAGGGGGGGAAGGGGAGTGGGGGGGAAAGGGGAGTGGGGGGAAAGGGGAGTGGGGGGGAAAGGGGAGTGGGGGGGAAAGGGGAGCGGGGGGGGAAAGGGGAGCGGGGGGGGAAAGGGGAGCGGGGGGGGAAAGGGGAGCGGGGGGGGAAAGGGGAGCGGGGGGGAAAGGGGAGCGGGGGGGGAAAGGGGAGCGGGGGGGGAAAGGGGAGCGGGGGGGGAAAGGGGAGCGGGGGGGTGGAAAGGGGAGCGCGGGGGTGGAAAGGGGAGCGCGGGGGTTGGAAAGGGGAGCGCGGGGGTTGGAAAGGGGAGCGCGGGGGGGGAAAGGGGAGCGGGGGGGGGAAAGGGGAGCGGGGGGGGGAAAGGGGAGCGGGGGGGGGGAAAGGGGAGCGGGGGGGGGAAAGGGGAGCGGGGGGGGGGAAAGGGGAGCGGGGGGGGGAAAGGGGAGCGGGGGGGGGAAAGGGGAGCGGGGGGGGGAAAGGGGAGCGGGGGGGGGAAAGGGGAGGGGGGGGGAAAGGGGAGGGGGGGGGAAAGGGGAGCGGGGGGGAAAGGGGAGCGGGGGGGGGAAGGGGAGGGGGGGGGAAAGGGGAGGGGGGGGGAAAGGGGAGCGGGGGGGAAAGGGGAGCGGGGGGGAAAGGGGAGCGGGGGGGAAAGGGGAGCGGGGGGAAAGGGGAGCGGGGGGGAAAGGGGAGCGCGGGGGGGGGGGAAAGGGGAGCGCGGGGGGGGGGAAAGGGGAGCGCGGGGGGGGGGGGAAAGGGGAGCGCGGGGGGGGGGGAAAGGGGAGCGCAGGGGGGGGAAAGGGGAGCGCGGGGGGGGGAAAGGGGAGCGCGGGGGGGGGAAAGGGGAGCGCGGGGGGGGGGAAAGGGGAGCGCGGGGGGGGGGGGAAAGGGGAGCGCGGGGGGGGGGGAAAGGGGAGCGCGGGGGGGGGGGGGAAAGGGGAGCGCGGGGGGGGGGGAAAGGGGAGCGCGGGGGGGGGGAAAGGGGAGCGCGGGGGGGGGGAAA